>NC_138507.1:41654842-42095588 GCF_964252035.2 Podarcis erhardii | reverse complement strand
GGAGGAAAAGGAGAAATGTGTGAATCAACTGGGATTTCTGGTTTTTCTTTTCCTTAAAAAAAAAAACACACCTACCAAAAGCGGTATCAGATACATAAGATGAGTGCCCTTTGTATTCTGTCTTGATTTCTCCACTTCCTCCAGAAAGCCTCCATCTACCACGTCGCAGAAGGTTCAAAACTGCAGTTAGAAGTCACTCTTCCAAAGAAACAAAGATCAGCAATGGAGAGAACAAAAGGCCCAAGTGTAAAAGTGGGTCTATATTGTTGCCATTTCATTGTTTATTTAAACAAACCTAAAAGAAGCAGAAGACAATAGTGGGATAAAAGGTTCTGCAGCAATAGGAAAAATAAACATGAATCTTAAAAAAAAATAAAAATCCTGACTGTTACTGAGCAGAACATAATAAAAATATGGATTGCCTTGTTTGTTTACTTTTTCATCCTAAATCTTTCCAGTTGCAGGACAGATTACAGGATCTGCATTTTTCTTTCAGGTTTCCCATTACTAGCAATGAGAAAAATAACAAAGAGCAAATTCTAAGAGTCATCCTTGCACGATGCATTAAGAACTGCAACAAATATTTATTTGAGGCTGACCCTACCAAGGGCAGCTATATTATTCGGCAGAACGAGGTGACCATTTCAGGCAGTAGTTGCTAGGAGGCAGCAGTGACGGCCCATTGACTGATCCTCCTGAGGACCCTACCGCCATTCCCCTGTCCTGTGGCCTGTCCTAGAGGCCACAACCTGGCCTGCTTCCTCAGATGCTGTGGGAAATGCTATCCCACCATGAGAGCTCAAGCAGGATTCAACTGCCACTTGCTTGTTCTTCGACTAGGCAGCCAAATGTCTTGGGCTAGCCCCAGGAATGATGGAAACCCTCCCACAAGAAGTTGGCTTAAAATGTAGCCACTTTGGGCATCAGCCTTTATCCTTCTCTTTTCCCAGCTATCATTGAGGTGAAGGTGGTATTAGCATAGATCAGGCTTGTTCAGAATAAAGCGGGTCACAGAATTACAGTGGGCCATAAGGAGCCTTTCATAGACTGATGTTTCTATGATCTATGGCTTTCTCCTCACTGAATCATGGAATGCCTGCTGCATCATTTCAATTGCAATGGGACTTTAAAAAACCATAGTTAGATATGCTGCAAATGTCCCAGAAATACCAGAACATCCCTTTTTTTTATTGTGAGAGAACAGCATTGATTTTGGTTGTTATGATCTTGTGCGATTCCCCCCCAAAAGCATTTATTTATTTGGGGGGGCTGCGATATTTCGCAGCATCCAAGTCATACTATGTTCCCCAAAAAGCACTCACAGGGGAACCACAGCATGAAATTGTATGAGATAAAGAAAACCAAATGTATGAGATACGTATGAGATAAAGACAACCAAAATGGCTGCCATGCTCTTCAGATAAGAAATAGGAAGATGGCATCCAGGAAGATTTTGGCTTTAAAGTGTTGAAGGGTATGTAGTTAGTGGGATTTCAAAAGAAGAATTTGTTTCTAAAACTGAACATGATTCAAACAATTATTTAAATGTATAAAACGTTATCAAATATTTTTTGCTGTTGTTTAGTCGTTTAGTCGTGTCCGACTCTTCGTGACCCCATGGACCAGAGCACACCAGGCACTCCTGTTTTCCACTGCCTCCCACAGTTTGGTCAAACTCATGGCTATCAAATATAGCCAATCCTTTTTATTTTAAATTACTGAAGCTGTTATCATCCCATCCACCCAAGAAAGCTTTTTAAAAATTGTTTAGCTTCATCGCTACTAATAGCTATCCAGGGAGCTACAAAAAATTGTTCTAGCTGTTTTATGGAATTCAGAACGGAAAAGTAATAATTGTTCTGAGTATTTTAATGATCTATTTGTGTCTCAGAAGGGGACTTGTATGCCATCCACTCTCTGTGTCTGGTCCTGGTAATGGATGAGGAAGTATTAGCAATGAAACGCAGCATAAAATAATTTCATGCATTTTCCTTATTTTCCTTCATGTGCCCCTAGTGCTAATTTATGAAACCACGTGATTCTCAGGCAAAAAATGCTGTAAAATCTCAGACAAAAAATGCTCTAATTTTTTTAACGAGGAGATATATTTTCTGTTAAATGGCACATTCCATCATGTGACCTCTGTAAATATTTGAGTTCAGTGTTTTGTTTTTTAAAGTTTCTAACTGGTTTAAAATATCAAAGGTATTCTGATTGTCCATAAGGAGTTTTCAGTCCCCTGTTCTAAGGCCTCCCCCTCCCCTGCTATATACTAGCACCATGGCCACTTCTGTTGAAGGCTTGGGCAGATGCCTGAGGCCATCTTTCAGCAACAGTATCAGATTTGCTTATAGGACTGAAGTAAATATTTTCATGGTCTGTCACCTTGGTTTTATTAAAGGTGTTGGGCTACCCTACTAACCAGCTTTGGAAAAGTCTCCCTTAGTCTTTATGTTGTCCTTGGTATTAATAAAAGCAGTTCACTTTCAGCCTACAGCAAGCTTTCTTGCCATGGTTTATTTGGAGCACTTTTACAATTAAATAAGTTTCCTCAATATGAGGTATTTTACTTGGTATTCTGGACTGAAAGCTCAACATTTTGCACAGCTGTTAAGCACAGCCCTAAACATGCTTATGAAGAGGTAAATACCACTGAGTTTAATGAAGGCACGCTAGTAAGTATATTTAGTGTTATAGGAGTGTGAGTCTGATTGCACTGAAAATGTATTTCTTGTATTAAAGAACATTTTTTTGGGGGGGGGGGAATTGAATGATAAGTTTGACTCACTTTAGAGCTCCTCCGGGCATCCTTTTTATTGTTCATTAATAATGATTAGTACTCATTATGGTTTTGGGGCAGTTAAACACAATCCCACTTTAAATACAGCTTGCATCTGCGAAAGCTTTGGGCTTTGTTTCCTGTCACGGCATGCCTTGTAGCTTCTTGCTCAAATCCTTGTGGATTTTCGTGCCACAAAGGTACTGGGGTTCTTATCCTGCTTTTGTATAGTGGATCGTTGCAGAAGCATTGCAGAACAACTAATAAAAGGGAATGATGATGTGGACAATCCGGTATAAATCTGTTACTAATGCCACTAGCATTGCACCACCAAAGTTGGATCCAAAGGTGCTGCTTAGTTTATGGTGAGGCTTTCATCAGTGAAATGTGGAGGGAAGCCATGTTCAGCTATCCCACTCCCTCCTGCAGTCCCCTATGTGTTCCCAAAATCTGCTCTGGAAGGTCTCCCATTTTTTGGGGACAGACTTAGGGGGAAGTGGGCTGCAGGGTGGGAAGGAAGAGTCACCAAAAATTGTTCCCTTCCTCATTCTACTTGTAACAATGGACACAGCTCATTATTTTTACATATTAAAGAGTTTCTGTATCTTTAATCTGGGCAGTTAGTGTGCAATGAATTTTTTTACTCCCTGCAAAATCAAAACAATTAACTACAATGGTAGCAGGATGCGAGAGAAAATATTTGACTTTTTCATTGCACTGTTTCATTGCACTGTGTCTTTCCAGGGAATTAAGGAACTGAAGAAAGACTCAAGGCCCCTGCTCCACCTTCAAAATCATATAGGAAGTGTTCAGATTTGGTCTCTCCCCCTCCTTCCCCTTTTCTTCCTACCAATATTGATACACTGCTGAGTTTAAAAACTATAAGCAAAAATGCCTTAGATACCCTTGTAAAGAACTCTGTGCCTGCTGTTTATATAGCAAGGGCAAAGCAAGTGTATGCTACAAGCTCCACATGCAAGCCAGAAGATTTGTGTGTGGTCTGAATGGAATTTTTTTTTTTAATCATCCTGTTTGGGAACAAATTCAGGATCTGTTTCTGTTGGCAGTTTCCTCCTGTTGTGAATATATTAGTATCGTTCTCAAGGCCTCTGTAGAGCTGCAATGTTAACAATGTGAGCCTGGGGGCTGATAGACAATTGTACTCCATCAGGTCAGATGTTGCTAATGAGATGAAGAAGAAAAGATTACCTCACAAGAAAAGAAAATTCGTGTGGGTCAAACCCAGCTAGTGGGCTCTAATCAAAATCTCTTTTACCATAAAAGTCCAAAGAACATCTTATCTTGACAGTGAAAACATGATGGGAACAAATCCACCATGTTTTGGGAATACAAAGTGGATCCAAAGGGTGCCCTCTAAACGGAAAAGATTAGCAACCACAACAAAAGTCAAGAGCTCTCTGATGTCCTCTAAAATGCGAAGCGATGGCTCATGAGGCCAAACAGTTTTGTCATTAATCACAAGGCAGGGATACTTTAAGCACTGGAATTCGTTCATAGTGTTAGCCAGGCCTGACCCAAAACATTTTCCTGCCTAAAACAAAGGAGAGGATGGCGACAAGAAACCAACCGACAGTTCCTTCCACGCTGCTGAAACTCTTCATGTCAGTTCTTCATTCAAAATGGCAGAGAGTGTGGTTATCAAATCATGACATTCAATGAAATATGGATATGCTTAGCAGGGCATGTTCAATGTAGGAGAGGCCCAGTCATTGCAAAAAGGAACTGAGACAGAGCAAGCTGTGTCTTGCACACTGTTGTTTCTCGAGACGATATTTACTGCAACCTTTCATGGGCACCATTAGCCCATTAGCACCATGTTGACAACCCCTGCAACTGTACATGTGTCTGTGTGTACACACACACACACCCTCCAACATTTCTACCATGAAAATAGGGGCGTCCTATTCCACAGTAAGAATAATTTTATTATTTATACCCTGCCCATCTGACTGGGTTGTCCCAGCCACTCTGGGCGGCTTCCAACATAATACAACATCAATTTTTTATTTTTTATTAAATTGCTATACAGGGCTGCCTTCAGATGTCTTCTAAAAGTTGTTTAGAAGTTACTTATCTCCTTGGTTTGGGGGTCGCTTGATTCCATAACCTCCTATGAAAATAGGCACATACTACCATACGCTCCAACATTTATCCGATGAAAATAGGGACATCCTAAGGAAAAGCGGGACATTCCAGGATCAAGTCAGAAACCAGGACAGCTTCTGTAACTCCAGGGCTGTCCCTGGAAAAGGAGATACTTGGAGGGTCTGCACACACAAATACATATGCAGAGAGAGCAAAAGAGAAACAAATTTACCAGCTCACATTCACAGTACAGTGGTACCTCTAGTTATGAACTTAATTCATTCCGGAGGCTCATTCTTAAACTGTTCTTAACTAGAGGTGTGCGTTCGCTAATGGGGCCTCTTGCTGCCGGCACACGATTTCCGTTCTCATCCTGGGGCAAAGTTCTCAACTTGAGGTAACTCAGGTTAGCAGAGTTTGTAACCTGAAGTGTTTGTAATTCGAGGTACCACTGTACCATGAACATCCTTACAGCCATCTTAATTTACATAATACAGTTTGATATATGCCCTCAAATATCTGAATAGGTATCATTTTTTGCTGAATAAATGAAGTATTTCACATAAATTCTAAAGCAATTTCCCATTAGGTTGTATGGTACGCTCCTTTCCTAGTCATCCTTAAATTGCTGATCTTCTACTGTACAAGCTTCCAGCAAACATTTATAAACAATAGAAACTGGTTTGATATTGTGACAATCCAAATATTCCTTCCAGCACTTTAGGGAATGCTGAAGCGCTCAAAGCTATAAATAGACACCAACACATGTGCCAGGTGAAAACATTCAACCAGGTTTTTGGCTGACAAACATCCTATATCCTTTTAATTTGGGGCGTATCATTTTGCTTTGTTCTTGTTCTTCTTTTTATTATGCATTTTGTGCTTTTATTGTGTATTTTTATGCTGTGAACAGCCCTGAGATCTATGGATGAAGGGGTAGTATACAAATTTAATAATAACAGCAGCAGCAGCAGCAGCAGCAGGTGTGTAAAACTGAAAATATTGCCATTCAACACTCATTGGTAACCTAGCATCATTAGGGGGTGGGACATGATCAGAGATTAATAGTGCAGTTCTATGCGAGCTCCATGAGTTTAATAGAAATTACTTCCAAGTAATTTCTTCCAAGTAATCTTCTTCCAAGACTCAAAATGATTCATAGAAATAAAGTTGAGGGTGAAGCAACTGCATTAAACAGTTTATACTTGAATTCCTGGGTAAAATTCAAGTTTTCTTTGTCAAATTACTTTCTCCCCCCACTCCAGCGCATAGGATTACTGTGTTGGTGATATGAGTTGTCCGATTTCTCTCCATAGCTGCAGGAATGCTGCTTTCTTAGTCTTACGGTGCCCAGAAGGACATTTTGAATGCGACTTAGACAAAGTGTTGTAATTCACTCCCTTAAATTTGATGGCCGAACATCCCACAAAATGTGAAAGGTTGGGGAAGTAAAACTTGCTTTTGAGAGAGTTGTTTTGGAAGATTAAAGCCTGTATTTTAATAGCAGCTAGGGAAACCCAAACTAGTTTTGAGAATAGCTTTTAAAAATATTTTTACTTTCTGTTTTTGGCCTTTGTGTTGTGAAGGCACAGTGACCTAGCAGAGGGTAGGCATGTTTTCTGAAAATCTCTTTACTAAGCTTCTATGCAGATGTTTCCTAACTCCCATCTCATTCCTTGGTCTTGTAAAACAAATTATTTTTTTACCAGTTCTGCTAAAACTACAAGAACTTCTTGTTTATGTTTATTATTATACATACGGCATAAGACACATATTACATGAATATTCACTATGGGTTTCCTAAACCACCTGGTGCAGAAACAAATGTATATAAAAATGCATATAACTGTATAAAAATACTCATTTATTAATCCTTATAATATTATGCTGCAGAAATATAGAGCTGCATGGGGAGTGACTCTTTTATACATATTATCCATGTAATATATGCATTTTTACATGTAGTTTTGCATATAATTAGTCAAGTGTTTTTTTTTAAGCAACAATGCTCTAGCTTCTCAAATTGCCAAATTTTATGTATAAATTAAAACAGATTCCTCCTCCATCTCTACTGGAAGGGCCTAGAGTGACCTGCAGCAAAAAAAAAAAAAAAAAAAAAAAAAACCTACCTTTTGGTTATTCATTGATAAAGGACGATGCTCCTCATGTCTGAAATCTTGTGCACGTTTAACACTGCGGAAGAATGGTTGAACTTAGGGAGACTTGCATCTTAGGGCTTATCCACACTTCCTTTGTCCTGCTGCTCTTCCCTCCCCTTGGAGGAAACCATTCTTTAGAGCTCAATCAGAGCAAATGACAATTCAGGTTTTCTACAGATTGACGTTTGCTCCAATTTAGCACTAAAGACTGAGTTTTTCCCTGGGAAAGGAGCGGGGCAAGGGGGAAACCACTTGGACCCATGCTTTCTAGTGTGGACGAACCTTCAGTTAAATATGCACAGGATGAGGCTGTTACAATATATTATAAATTATGCAAATTAATTATTATTCCTACTATTTATAATATTTATTTAGTGGCATTGTATGTTGCCCATTACACAGATCATAGAAAGATCTCAGATCCTGCCCAGAGGGAATACAATCTACAACAGAGAATGGATTTTTATTTCCCCCCTGTGCTTTTTGCAGAATTTTCAAGTTGCAATACAATAAAATACAAATTAGAAGAAATAAAAAAGAAATAAAAATATGATTAAAACTATACAGCATCTAGCACAGGGCACTGTAATTGTTACAACAGGCATAAAAATCATTAAGTGGCCTGCGAAGACTCTCAGCGATGTTCAAGCGGTCCAGGTGAGAAAAGTTTGGGGACTACTGCTCTGCCCCTAATAACAAGGTAGGCACCAGGCGAGTTTCTCTGTGAAAGGAGTTCCACAAACCTGGGGATTTTTTGCATTAGCATACCATCACTGCTCCCATCAGGGTCACAGACCCCCCTAGCTTTCCAACGCTATATATGTGGCACCTAATGGAAATATGAAGCCCACAACAAGGGCAATTTCACTGTTGACCAATTTTTGCCCAAGTGGGATCACATTTAATCACACAAAGTTCTTCCTCAGGAGAAATGGTTCAATAGTTATGCAGATGCAACAGCAGCAGTCTGGTTTAATTTTCTGTCAGCTTACAAGGTGTGCCTCCCCACACTTTTTTTTCCAAAAAAAAAAGTATTATTTGAAGGTTTCTTTCCCCTTTTGCTAGATTCCCAGATTCAGGACTGAAAATGAAGCGTAAATCTTACTGCCTAATAACCACGTCCGCTACTTCCATAAAATGCTACTTAAAAGTCGATAGGCTGCACATGTTAAATACATTAGAGCTGTTAACAGACCATTGTAAAGTAAGCAGAATTTTTAATAACCTGCATGGAACTTTCAGAGATGCTGTTTTCAACAGGGACCAAGCTTCATTTATGCTGCTTCGCAGCTTGCCTAAGGGAAACCCTTCTGCCATTTCGAGTATTAACAGAGGAAAAGAAAACAGGAACAGTGCCTAAGATGCAGGAAAAAGGTTAACAAACCATGAGCATGTGAATGCCTCTTGCTCCCCCTTTTTGCGCTTCCAATGGGAATTTGAACAAGGCATATTTTGATTTTAATTAGGATAACTTAGACCCCACTTTTCCATTATCAACTAACCCTCAAGGCAGCTAAAAGTATCCATGTTAAAAATGGAATTAATCATAATCTAAAACTAGAAAACAAGACAGAATTTTTTAAAACACACACACAAATAATACAAAATTTCATGTCAAATAAATAAGCATTTCTCAATTCTCGTTTTTCAGAACTTATTAGCAAATGCTGGTTCATCCTTTGAAGACATTTTGCTTCACTTGCTTTGTGCTGCTACTTGTTGCCAAGTAAGTGAGCTGACCAGATAATAACACATATCAATAAGCAATATTAACACCCAGGCGCTAAACCAAGTTAATTTCAGTGACTTTTTTCCAACGTGAGTAAATTTAGAATCAGGGGATTAATATGCCTTCTCCAATAATCCAGGCTTTTAAAGTCTTCAGCCCATTAAATGCTCATGAGAATTCATGAGAATTTTGTCCTTGAAGCTCACAAAATTAAGGGCAGTTTAGTATCTGTTTCTAGCCCCCTCCAAATCTTTGCAACAGTTAAAGATGTAAATGTAACATAAATATTTGGTTGTGTCTTCTACCATCTCTGACCATCTACCAGTATTTTTTTGAAAATTTCCATCCATATACCATAATGCTAATGTTGTAATGAGTTGGATATATGGATAGTATACTACTTTCAAGGTGAAGAATTGTGAACATTGAGCTAAATTGTGCCAGAACTGTTTTGAAGGAACAATTCCATCTCCATTAATTCTGATAAGTTTCATAAGACCCTGCATGAAATTATTAGCATAATTTGGACATCATAAAGCTGTCTCTGCACAATTTACAGAACTTTGTGTGCCTTGCCATATTTTTTACTTGGCAATTATCTGGACAGTTTTATTCTGCTGTTGTAAAATTGTAGGGAGGTATGCTAATTTTCCATGGTCATAGTTCTCCAGTTTCAGTGGTCTGTGACAATGTTCCAAGGATAAATTGACTAATTTTTCAAACAATATTACATCTCAATTTAATGTTGCTCTGCAAAATCTGCTTCGTTTTATATCTGTAACAAATAATCCAAATTAGTCTTCATTATTCAGGCAGCATTTTCAAACTTGTTGGCATTCTCCTTCAAAATAATCATGTCACTGGAAATGCTTCTAATTTAAGGGTTCATAACCTATAATAAGGTGCAAAAGATTAATGTCCCATGCTATTTTACCACTGAGAAACCAATTATAAATTGTACAGAAAATGGAACCGTAAAAAAAATGGAAAGCACTACATTATTCATACACTTCCCCTCCCACACTTACCTGTTAGTTGGCAAGTAGGAAAATTGTACAAAAATACAAATAGAGGGCTTGCAATAAAGCAGTTATCGAAATGTGTAGGATAATCAGATATTTTAGATCGTAATTTAAGTAACACTTATATTCAGCTTTAAATCTGATTGCAACCAGATTCTGCAGTTTCTTTTAACACTAAATGTAGTCTCTCTCTATTTTAAAAGATTGCTTACTGCTGTTTCTGAACTAAAATATTTCTCTCTCTCCATTAGCTTCTATATTTAGTACAGAAAAAAAATTGCTTGCATGTATCCTGTAATTTGCTACTAGCCTAGCTTTTTTCAATATGTGTTCTGTAAGTAAACGTTCGTTCCCACCTCAGTTTAGTTATAAGTGCTTTACCATTAAGAAGAACTCTGGAACTTTCATGTTTTCTCAGTTTTAACTTTTATCACCACAAATGATTTGCCCACACAGCTCTTAAATCAGTAAGCGCACAGTCTGGCTAGAATATAGCTGTGTCACAAACCCCAAATCCACTTACTATCAATCAGGGAGCCAATTCACACATTTCGATGGCCAAAATGTATTAAATTTATATTCTTCACTTTTTGTTAATTTGGCCTGTTGAAACCCGATAGCAAATGTTAATGCACACACACTTTCACTACCACACAGCCTAGCCTAGAGCAGAGTATATGTTGATTATCTTACCCTGTCAATGGGATAGCTTAAGGGCAAGTTCGGGGAAAATAACAAGCCTTGAAAACACACAGCTGTTATATCCGGCTGTGCGGAATGGTAAAGGTGTTCAGGAGGAATAGCTGGGCAGGACTCCCATTCCTCTCTGCCCCCCAGCATCAGGGCAAGCCCAAGACATTTTGGCACCTGAGGCAGACCCCCCAAAATGGTGCTAGATAAGAAGGGGTGAGGGAATAGCTACATCAGGAACAAGAGGGGAAGAAATACTGACATCGGAATCTGCTGCTCCAGTGGATTGCGGGTCTTGAGACAGCATCTGCTTCCTGAGGCAATTACTTCACACTGTCTAACGGTAGAGCTGGCCCCTCTCCAAATCATGCCTTGTCAGCCTGCTGGAGTCAAAGGGCATTTTCACACCTAAGGCTAAAAGTAGCTTTCATGCAAACCTATATTTAAGAATTACATTTTTTCAAAGGCTTCTCTTCTATTTTCTCTTGTGTGTGAGCTATCAGTAGAGGCTCAAAGGCTAGTATTGAAAAGCTTCCACATGTTGCGATCTGCATGTGTGAATATACTAAATGTCTTGCGAAGTAGCTTTTGTGTGTGTGGGAAAGTTATGACAATGAGTTCTTTTGTGTTTCTCATTACCCAAGCCTTTAAAGGGTTCATCTATCCCAATTTCAGGGTGGATTATTGTGACTTTCTCCTGTCCACTTAGTCTGCATGACTCACTGGGCCACCAAACAATCCTTTAAGAGCCTACTAGAATTCTGTGTCCTTAAAAGTGCCTGGTCTAATAGGGACATTGCTTTGTTGCTCTGTAATATAGTTTAAAAGGCTTAATAAATCTTTTTGCAGCTATTAAGAACAATGAGCTGGCCTCTGAACATAAGCATAATTTTATTTCATTTACTTGTAACTTTCTTGGCATCTATTTCTTGCTTTCTTTTATACTAAATATGGGTTTTATTTTTTTAAAAAACCCAACAACTAAATTTGGGGTTTTGGTTGTTGTTGAGCCAGTGACAATTCCAGATATCAAACAAGCAGGATTCAGGAGGAAACCTTGCAAGGGCTTTTTCTGTTAAAACATTCCTTTCTGTTTGTACCTATTTGGAGGGGAGGGTGAATTGCAAATGATTTTTCAAAAACAATACAAAAGAGGGAAACAATGCATTCTGGGAATGCCCTATTGTCTTTTTAAATAAAATAAAATAAAATAAAATAAAATAAAGGAGAATCAAATGCACATTCCACTGGGTGTTTTGAAGGAATTCCGAGGGGGATGAATAGCAAGCATGTACATAACCACACACATATGTATAGAGAAATTTACAAGCTACAATATCCAGACATCATGAGGCTCTGCTAATAATTTTCCCAACCTTACCAGACTGTAGCTACATTTATGATCTGTAGATTTATTGATTTTTGTTATTTTATCCTTTCCATAATAGGAAACTACCCTAGGACCATTGACCTACTCTTGTTATAAATATATTGTCATTTACTTTCATCATTCTGCAGTGCATGTGAGCCTGGAGCTCTAGATGTTATTATGAACCGGCGGTATTATGAAGAAGGTGGTTATAACAAGGCTTTAAAATAACCATTTAACCTTTCATACACATATCAAACATCCTTTTTTACACGTTTGTAACTGCAACACATCTGGGCAACCAAATGCAAGAATTCATAGCAATGGCCTAAGTGAATGCAAAATATGTGGCAGTTCTCAGAGTGTACAACTTGAGGAATGGATGATGATGAACATAAAGCTCTCATTGTGTTTTTATGCAGCCTATAAGCTTTTGTTATAATTCCCACTTTACTCACTAAACATAAGCTTCTGGCCCTTCTACAGTTCCCTACAAACATGAAAAATTAAGAGGACCAATATAGCCCGGACTCAAAGCATAAAGACATGGTTTTTTTAAAAAATGGCACAAATTTCCCAACAGAACATCCCCTTCCCCTACACACATGCCAAACAATGACAAAGCATGTTTTGCTCCTTGCTCACACACACTTTGTACCAGTGGTGGTTTCTCCATCACAGTCAGTAGTTGCTATCTGCTATACAGTATTTAAGGGGACAATCTGATGGTCCATGCACCAATGTAAATAAATTCATAGGCGCTTACACCAATGCAAGGGCTATTGGATCATCCTGCAAATTATCTGTTCCTGCTGCCTTATCAAATCTGCACTGACAAAACTGGCACCAGGCTTCTCCAGTGTTCACCAAGATTGCCAGATAATCACGACTCAGTTACGTGGTGGCTTAAACTGGACCATTTTATACAACAGTCAGTAGGGCCTGCAGTGCAAACTTTCAGTACTGACTGCTGTTGGCTCACAGAGGAAACAGGACAAGTTGTGGTACCATATGGTAGTATTGTTTGGGTGTTTGCACGCTCAGGGGTGAGGGTGTACATATGGGTTAAAAAGTAAAGGAGGATAATACACACACACACACTAGTTCCTGACTAAAACCATCCCTTGACTTAGGCTTGTCCTAATAAACATGCACAGGGGGCTGATGGGTGTTCCTATCATGTTGGCTCATACCCAACATTGCGTGAGTGGAAGGTAGCTTGTATAATCAATTTTCCCTTCCCTTCCCCCTCCATACACCTTCTCTATCCCTATTGAACATTACAGTGAGCATCTTGCAGGAGGGGAAATTATGCACAATGTTGAGGACATGAAGGGACTGCAGCAGGAGGAGTGGAAGAGAAATGTCATTTGCACAAGCTGGCTTCTGCTTGCGCAATGCTGAATACAACTCTTTAACTTTTTAGTCCTGATAGCAGGTGGTCCACAGAGTCACCACAGGAAAATAAGCTCTGTCTTCAGTCCAACTCACAAAAGTTACCAGTAATTGTATTGATGCTAATAAATTACATTCTGCTATTTATTATGGAATGAGTTCACTGAGAACTTTGTCTGAAGAATGAAATCCTCACTTAACATTATTTTGTAGTATCTGCTTGAGATATTCAGGATATGGAATGCTATATGGCACTGTAGTGTTTTCTAGTGATTTTTGGTGCACTTCAGGTTTCTAAAATGGCAACACCAGGGAAATGTGTGTGTGTATGTGTGTTTATCACTCTGAACTGAAAAAGTCCCAGCATTGTTTAATTATTATTATTATTTTAATCCCTGCACTTTCATTGACAGGAAACCCATTTAATCCTATTTTGGACATTATTTTTAGATGTTCAGAGATTTGGTTTTTCAAATCAGCCTATATTTGGAAATATTATTGTGGCTTCCATATCAAACCTTTGGAATTCCTGTTATGCTATTTAAAACTTATCCAAAGCTTAAAAGATTGACATTTCAAGATTATTTCCTCATCTGTTGGCTCTTATTGAATTTATTTAAGGAAATTGCATTTGACAGGACCAATTACAACATGTCTAATGGCTAAGTTATACTGAAACTGAAAAGTGAAATTTGACAGAGAAAGAGGGAGAGCCCATAAAAGGATATATCACAAGTTTAATTCTCATCCCAAGTGAAATTATACAAAATTTTGATAGAATTGTATGCATAATATCTTGGTTACTAATCATTTCTGTAGAACGCCATGTTACAAAGAAAACCAGGTTCAAATCTCCACTCAGCCCCAAAGGTCTCAAAGTGACTTGTCACTATATCTCAACCTAACCTGCCCACACCTGCTTCTTGTGAAGAAGAAGAAGAAGAAGAAGAAGAGTTTGGATTTGATATCCCACTTTCTCTCTACCCGAAGGAGTCTCAAAGCAGCTAACATTCTCCTTTCCCTTCCTCCCCCACAACAAACACTCTGTGAGGTGAGTGGGGCTGAGAGGCTTCAAAGATGTGTGACTGGCCCAAGGTCACCCAGCAGCTGCATGTGGAGGAGCGGGGAAGCAAACCCGGTTTCCCAGATTACAAGACTACCGCTCTTAACCACTACACCACACTGGCTCTGTGAAGCATGTATGCTGCCTTGAGCTCTTTAGGGGAAAGGCGGGCTACACATACAGCAAACAACTAAAAGAAGGCTCAGATTTGTATGACTTTATATACATATACCTCTTGTATCACATGCTATTGGAAAGTGCTATAGTGTGCAAGTCTGAGCTTTCCATTGACATTTACTTGGCATTTAGCCTTTGTTCTGATCCAGCAAGACTTTCTGATATTCGTATATTCTCAAGGGAAGTACAAATGACTGACAATCCCCTCAGCTCCAATCCAGCATAGTGGAGTAGGAGATGTATATTGTGCTCTAGGTGGCTTAGTTTGGGTCCCAGGCCTTTTAGACTCAACTATACATGATCTGACAGTGGTTGCCAGGTGCAAAAAAAAATTCAGCTTCCTTACCCCACTATTGCCACATTGGATCTAGATGAGACCTTACACACCAAACACTGGTTGTAGTATCTAACTGACAGACAAACCCATCTTGTGTGTAGATCATTTCTTTACATCATATTTTCTTCTGTTGTTTTTTTTTTTAATAACTATGCACAATTGATCAAACACTTGCTCCTGCACAATCCCCACTGGTTTGTGATTCAATGGAAGTAGAATTTATTGGATCATAAACAGGAAATGCAAAAAAAAAGCATTCTGTTACACTCAAACCCATTTATGCATATAATGTGCAGGGAGCTTTCAATTTGCCATGAAACTAAAATTAAATAGCTGGTTACTTTGACCCCAGTATAAAAATTGAATTACATAGCATTGCAAGCTTTGATGCCTACAATGGGTACACTAATAAGTATGGCTTGTCTTTGTAAATCTTTTCTTCTGATGTAATGGGAACAACTACAGTATTGCATCACCCTATGTCAACGCTAACTAAATTTATTTTTGCCAGTGACATTCATCAGCAACTCAACGCCATGAATTGAGTTGTCAATTCTCTCTTTTGAGAAAAGGCTTTTGTTGTATAAAAAGAGCGTTCCTTCTTCTAGAATAGGGCCCACCAGTAGATCACAGTAAAAACTAAGGGTGAAACAGAATTCTGTAAATGTTTAAATTTTGAAGACTTTTTGAAGTTGAGTTCTTAATTCTGAGCATTTACAAAGTTCACAATTGAAGGATACTTTTTAAAATGTAAAGGCTTTATTTTGCTAATGAATGTTAAGACAATCGTGTTAGTAATCATATTGCTAAATTCACATAAATGTACTCTCCCACCTGTCAAGAAAATCCCTAAATCCAATAGTAGCCATAACTCAGGGAGGGAAAATCCAGTTGGGAAATGAACCATCTCCTAATTGTTGCCAGAAAACCCAAGCAAAGCATTTGCTGGAAACCACCAAGTGCAAATAAACAATGGTGTTCAGTGCTGCTTCTTTGCCTTGAACCAGAGGTGGGAAACCTGTGGCCCTCAAGATGTTGCTGGACTACAACTCCCATCGCTCCAGACAATTCAGCATGCTGGCTGGGGTTGATAGGAGTTAAAGTCTAAGAACATATGTTTGCCCATCTCTGCCTTAGTTCTGTGCTTGTTAGTACAGCTGAATCAAAGAGCAGCAGCATTTTACTAGTGTTTCATATGGCCTCCTCCATAGCGGATGTAATGAGGCAAGGTTGGCAGCAACGAGGGGGAGAAACTCAATTCATTTTGCATTTAAAGGCGAGCCCACCTGATTCACACTTCCCAAAATACTACACACACTGAAACAGCCATCCTTTGAAATTTGCATGTCTCTGGATGTTCTCTATCTAAATAATGTGTACATTAATGCATATGCGGGGATAAATTGTGCATAGAAATGCATATATTAATTTAAATAATGGGGGGGACGTATTCTATTAGACAAAGCTGCTTTAGGGAAATGTGCAGATTTACATTAAAATTGTGGTGAATTTTCACCTAAAAAAAAAAGCAAACTGATGTGGAAACGTGGTGAATGGAAGGTTGAAAAAAGAGAAAATGAAAGAAACCAAAACTTTTAAGATTTTCCCATCCCTAGTGGCAGCATATGAGAGGAGTGTTGCAACACCTCATACGTGAACTCCCTGCCCCAAAGGGACCCTTTCTTTTTGTGTTCTGGTAGCAATTGAAAATGTTCCTTTTCTGAGCAAGCTTTAGTTTAATATATTCTTATATATTAATCACTACGGTTTGGATTATTGTTGCTTTTATATCTGCTTTTTTGCTAAGCTGTTTTGCACATCTCCTTTGTGGAAAGGAAAAGTGGGGCATAATTTAAAACAAAACAAAACACCCCATTTTATTGATTTGTTGTCTCTTGGAAGAGGCATCAAGGATGAAAAACACAGGATTGAATCTGTGGAATGAGGCTTTTCCTCCTTCTCCTTTAGCAACCTGGACACCCCCAAAATCTTATCCAGAGGGGCCCCCAACCTTCCAAAAAAATTGTGGGGGCGCAGGGGGAAAGTAAGGAATGGGAAGTCCCATTGTGTGAGCATATATTTGCCACTCTCTTGTTGCATTCCACCCAAAATATGGCACGGGTATGTTTGCTTGTTTGTTTGTTTGTTTGTTTTTGAGCTGGCAACCAAAGCTACAAAGGTGCCATCCCCCACTGAAATTTTATTGATATGTCAAATTGCTAACTGGTTAGCGCAAGTGAGATTAAACAGGCTATCTACACAAATATATTAAGAACGTAACCTGATATTTTAGACTTTCAGTTACAGCCTGAACAGATATAGCCTCACAAAGAGCTCCATCTGAAAATATTCCTCCCAGATGTGATTTCAGCAATGGTCCATCGTACATCGCGTTGATGAGTTACACTAAGGAAGCTAGAAAAGGCCAACATATCGGTTTTAAATTTCATATGAGGTTTTCACTTATGTCCACTTCAGGAAATGAATAGTGCATTCATAAATTGTGTTGGTTTTGTGGCAGTGGGCAGGCAGGGCGGGGGGGAGGGGGTATCCAGGAGATGAACCTTAGCATTTTGATTTAGCCCCAGAGTATTAAATTTCTTTAACACTTTACCACATTAGAATATGTTTTCCATCTCAACAAAGATGATGCAATATCATGAACTGGGGAGTATGGGGTGGGGAGAGAATTGGCAAGAGTGGTCTTCCATAACAAGCCATAAAAATTTATGATGCGCATAGTCTGATAATGGCACGCAATGAATTGAATATTTCCTTATGGATGCTATTTGAGAAGATATAGCATGTGAGGCTATCATAACACTTCAGTCAGTCTGCAATTGCTACTTTAAACTGTTTTCCTTTTTTACTGTCTACATAACATATTTTTTCGACAGTGTCAAAATTGGGTCTGACTTCATAGGGAGATGAAAAGGTACATTATTTTCCCACATGAGTTGTATTTTCTACAGCAGTCCTTCTTACATCTTCTGTCTTGTTTGTTTTTAAATCCTTTTCTTCCCCTCCTTCTATCTTTTTTTGAGAGGGAAGCAATGGAGCTTTTATGCTAGTGAAGTTTCTGCCACCCTTCCAAATTTCAACATTCATTTTTCTTCCATAGGAGCTTTTATAAGGTTAATTGCACTATAATTGGGGGGATCATTCATGGACCAGGTCCTTTTCCATCCTTCAGATTTTGCAGAACCTCACACCTGTTTTTCTTAGGTTTGGGAGCTACATCAGTCTATAAATCCTCCTTTGTTTCCTGGTATAGTTTCTTATGAAATAAAACTCCTCCCTCCCCTTCTCTCTCCATTTGCCCAACTGTTTTCAATACTTACAGTCATGCCTGAAGTTGTCAATCAAGGAACAGCTTATCAGTCTGGGCTTTTCCTTTTTAAGCTTAAACGTGGTGACTTTGGAGACCTGTCAACACCCAGTTGCTTTTAGCCCTAACAATAAAGTCACACTCTATCTCCTACCTAGTAGCTTTAGATTAAATTCTGATGCCGTATACGTCATATTTACATAGTTAAAACTCATAACAAAGCAACCCACAGGCAATAGGATGTAATAACCATGCAACAGAGCCATTTCCTCTCTCCTTTTCTCTCTCATACTATGTTTTGTGTAGTTTATTGGATGTGAATGTTTTGAAAATGAAAATCATCTGGGGTGGGGGGAGTCCTCGCCAGGCGTGAGGTTTCAGAAGAATTCAACTGAAAGAATATATAGAGCTGTAAATACTCGGCCACCTCTGGTATTATAAAACAAAAAATGGGCTCAATTTTCCCTTTTATTTCCACAAGATGAATAGATTTTATTTTAGAGTGGGGGGGGAGGGGTTGGAAGCATGATTATATGCTCTGACAGTCTATTTTTAATATGTTTTATTCTGCTCGCATTAAAGGAGAACAATTAACTTGGAGTCAGAAAGCCTTAAACACCAAAGGTTTTACAGTTTTCGGTTTAAGGCACAAAGGACCTATTACAAATACAGTGCGATGTGAACTTTGCCCAAGGACTGTGTTTTAAAGACCAGGTCTCTCTGTAACACTTTTTAAAAACAAGCCACTCAAGGGAATCTGACATTTTCTTGTCAGCATTTATAGGGCCAAGGAGCAGAGCCAATGAAAATAGCCATATGAAAAAAAAAAGGCTGTTACGTACCCCTCCCTCTTAATTGGTAAGCTACAGGTCGCATTGAGCCTTGAGTCTCAATCTAGAATCCAATGTATACTTTAATGCACAGACAGAGTGTGTGTGCATGTACTTACGGGCTGCCCATAGGCTTCTGTTCGGTGTGAACATAATGCTGGACTAAATGGGTCTGTAGCCTGATCCAGTAGGATTCGAAATGGACTGCTGGCCCATTCTCAGAATGAATAAGTTGCCACTGCAGTTCACCCTCTTTCCACTAAAATGAATGAAGACCTCGAAGACAGTGGATCTCAAGATGCAAATCAGAGCTCCCACAAGCAACCAGTGGATGAAGCTAAATGTCAATAAATAGAGATGTATTTAATAAGCAAAGACTTGTTTGCATCAGTGGTGGACTATGGGCTCTCAAATTTCAGCGGCACCCTGTGCAATGCTAAAATTCAGTGCCCCCCGCCTCTTTTTCACTCTGTTCTACAGCACTGTTGTGGTGCTCACTGCAGCGTGGCACGCAGTGCGGCCCAAGCAGTCCTGCTACTCTAAAATTGCCTCTGTTTGCATGCTGTCTGTTATATCTTGAAGGACTGTTGCTCCATGGTAGAGTGTCTGCTTTGGATGCAGAAGATCTGAGATCCAATACTCAGCATCTCCAGGAAGAGCTGGAAGAAACCCACATCTTCAAAACCTGAACAGATGCTGTCAGTCAATATCACCAATACTGAACTTGATGAACCAATGGCATGATCAGTATGACAGAAGGGGCAACATCATCCACCTGCTTGCACAATGGAGTTTTGCTTGCACAACGGGTCTTCCAGGTTTTCTTCTTCCCTGTTGCACAAACTGATGCTCACACTATGTTGGTGCTCGCTGCTGGTCCCATATATGACTGAGTGTGAGGACTTTTTAATTTTTTTTCTACTGTGTTTATAAGAGTCCAACTGGTTAATTGTACTAGCCACACTGGATAAGCAGTACTGTTTTTTCTTCTATTTCTGCTAGGTATTTCAGTCTGAATGGATCATAAGATATGACTGCAACAAGGAATCTTCCTTCCTTCCTTCCTTCATTCATTCATTCATCCATCTACACAGTGGAACATCCAGAGCTTTGGATTAAAACTAACAGCTGATTAAAGAATGATGTAACAGAATCCACACCAGTAGAACTGACATAGAAATCAACTGTGCAGTGACTGGGAAAATAGATCTGAAACCGAAATGCCTCATTTGGTTTCCCTACAAGGTGGAAACAGGAGTGAAGAAGCTCACAAAGTTTTCCCCCACCTAATCACAACTCTCCAGATCTGCCCATTAGAACCCACAGTGGAAATCTCCTCTCTCCCCTTTCCTTGTCTGCCAAATTGCTGAGATGAAGGAGAATACCATAGCAGGCAGCTGGCCTGGAAAGAGAAGGGAAGCCCATTCTGAGTACACAGTTAAGCCTTCTCACGGGGGAGCTGGGAGGGATTCCTGCTGCTTCTCCCATCCTGACGCAGACCCTGCCAAACTGTGCACTTTAGAATCCCCCCCCCCCCTTTTCTTAGATCTTAAACAAAGCCTGGTCTATAAGGTCAATTCCCCACACCAGAGTGTATGGCTCTTCTCCAAGCTTCTCCCTCTGTGTCCCCCTCCCCTCTTTCTTCCCTCTTCCATAATAGCTCATTGTTTTTCTTTCCTAGATGTGAATCCGTACTACATCTGGGTGTTGGGTCTGATCTCTCTAAGCCATTCTTTCATTCATGCCAGGTGGCCTTTTTCTTCCTATGATCCCTGCTGAGCTCGATATACCGGGGGCTTCCTGGTCACTCGCCCTCTGCTCCTCCAGAACCCCTACTTAATGGCGAGCCTTTACAAGTGCACTTTTAGGAAATTAAGGCCATCTTAGCCTTCTTCCCTCAGCCTGTTTATGCTTCCCTGGCTACGCAGCCAAAGGCTGACTTTGTTAGATTCATTCACTTAGCTTCTGGAGTGAATGTTGGTCTCTGTTTCAGGCAGAGAAAGTAAGAAAACCTTGGTATTTTTAACATATGGGGTCATAATGTGCAACGTATGCAGCCGCATGTGTAATGGAAATACATGCATATGTTTGCTATGGTGGTGATTGCCTCAGATCACACCATTATGCGCCAGAGCACCATCTGTCTTGTCAATGTTTCCCATTTGTTGGGTTCAGTAATATCATCATCTTCTTCTTCTTCTTCTTCTTCTTCTTCTCCTCCTCCTCCTCCTCCTCCTCCTCCTCCTCTTCCTCTTCTTCTTCTTCTTCCCCTAGCAATCATCTAAGTGAAATGCCTTCCTTCATATCAGCAGCATCCCCAAATCATTGGGTGCTACTCTGGTCCTGTTTGAGGAGGCTGGATGGGGAGGAGAAAACAAGAAGACCCAGGAAGGAACACCTGATTTATTCCTCCAAAGGGAATGACACACCCGCAATTCATGGATTCGCATTTAACTACCACGAAGCTCTTTTGTTGATTCATTGCATCAGCTGTTGATTGAAGGTGACAGCCCTTGTTAAAGTGAGTCAACACATGTCAGAATACGGCATGGCAGGTCTGGGTTCAGACTTCTTTTGAGATGATTTCCAGGAGGTGTTTTGTCACTGGCTTTCCCTCGCTCAGCCCATGTTAAAGAAGCAATGGCCAAACGACATCTGCGACTAGGGATGGGGATGGGAATTAAATTCAGTTTGTGTTTAAAGTCAAATCGATCAAATCTGCACTTCTCTGAAACAATATGAGAATGGAAACACAGCCAACTTTCAAAAGCTGCATGTATCCGAATTTTGCAGTGCAGTTTTCTAGCAAAGCAATGTTTACAAAAATGCATACACTGGGGGAAAGTGTGCATAAAAACGAATATGTTAGTGAAAATAACATGCAGTAATACATTGTGTTAGGTTAATGTGCTTGCAAAAATGTGTACATTAAGTCAAAAATGCATGCAGAAATGCGCTTATTATTCACACTAAAATGATGATGAATCCACAAATCCAGAAATATGGAGAACTGATTTCAAGATAGGAAAAATGAGAAATTGAGAGAACAGAAACTGACAGAGACTTCTTTCTGTATCTGCAACCCATGTAGAAAAAGAAACTGATGCAAACCTCAATTGGCTGAATGTTGATCACATTTTGGTTCCACAAAAAATGTCAAATTCAATTGGACTTGACCTACCTGAATCCATTTCCCCAAAATATTTGTAGAAAAAATAAACTTTCAATGCTGAGAAAAATATAAAGAATTATATCTGTCTTTAATTATGGCAGATTCGGAAATTACTCTGGGTTTCATTTTGCTATTCGTTTCCCAAAATGTTCCTAGTATAGATTTGAGAGCACGGAGGATCACAGAAGAGAGCTGGGAAATAGGGGGAAAGGGGGCTTTATTGAGCCCTGTAGGGAGGTCTTATACTGAAAGAATGAGAATGAATAGGGTTCTTTTATTGACCAGCCACCACTTTTCTTGTAATTTCAACATGATATATGATGGACACCAGCTTGATATTCATTGACAGCAGCAGCTTGACATTGTTAGTTGGCTAACGTTCCTCCTCCCCTCAATTTGGGCAAATATTTAACTCTTTCTTTTGAGTAGTTTTTAACCATACAATCTTAAACATGTCTACTCAGAAGTATGTCCTATTGCATTCAGTGGGTGTTACCCCCTGGTAAGTCGGGTTAGAAGGTGACATACATTAGAAAGCTCTTAAAAGTGTTGTTGGGGAGAAATAGTGAGGGGGAAATACTGTTGGACCTATGGACACTGTGGTTACTGAAAACAGACATGTTGCTTGAGCAGAAGGATAGCCAATTTCAATTTCCCAGCAGTGATTGCTACCAAATGAAATGCTTCTTCTTATAGGCAATCTGTGCAGCAAAGGATTATGTGTCATTGCCCCTACGGTTTTTATGTGTCCTTGCCCCTACTGTACACCACAGCTGAAATACAGCATTCATTTCAGGTAGCCAGAATTCCATCCATTTACATCACAGTACATGATATCAGTGCACAAGAGCCCATAGGTTCTAGAGGACCCACCAGACTTAGAAATCTTACTATATTGTTCTAATAATTTTTACAAAAGTTGTGGGTTTTATAGTAATCTCAGTTTGTTTTCACTTTTCCTCTCTGATAATATTCTAATATAACTTTGTCATGTCAATTACTATTATGCATAAAATGCATTTGCGTTTTATATACATTGTGAAGGCTTAATTAATTTTATTGTTTTCACAATAGGGTTTCATCTCGTCAGAAGGTATACAACTGGATACGTGAGTATAATGAAACTAAATTGGAATGGGTTCAAAATGCATTTTGCACAAGGTTCCACAATGAAGCATTGCTCCCACTAGTCCTGACTTTTTATTTAGCTTGACATGATTACTTATAAAATACAAAGTGTCTTCAGAAAGCTATAACACAAGTCTATTATTAGAAAAATACTTTTGAAAATTCATATAAAACAACAAGGAGACGGGACGTGCAGTGAAAATGAAACTTGCGTTCAGGAAGGCAGCCTTCGTGGCAATGTTTCCATTTCATTCCTTATTTTTGTCAGATTTCTCATTTGTTTTTGTGTACGTGTGTAATATATGTAAAAATTAGATGACGATGAGCAAACTCTATACAAAAGATTAATTTTAAATCTCTTGACTTTCATCTACACACACATCTGTTAGGGAGAGTAATATGTTCATTCAATAAAGGGAAGATAGCAGAGAATCCCATTACAAAATATCTGACATAGTGTGTTGATTCCAGAGAATTTAGGGCTGTGAATGAGGCCCTTTGATGTTTTTTATTAGATCATTTTCTTAATGATACACAGGGCAGGTTTCCATTTATGATGGCTCCTACGCAAACACCTCAGGAGGAGCCCATGTGGGCTTCTGCTGAGCTCACAGCTGGGCTCCAGTCATGTGGAGACATCATTTGTGAGGAACAATGCCTCCCTGAGAGGGCTATCGACTTAGCAGCACGTATCACTCCCACATGGAGGAACCTGTTCTCATAAAACAATACCTCCACATTCCCGATAGAGGGTGATATCCAAGATTAGTTCTACTTCAAGCCACTAAAATCAGTGGACCAACTCCGAAGTACAGCTCAGTTGGATAGAGTACAGATATCCTATTGATAGGAATGGGCAAATCTATTAGTTTCAGTTTTTCTTTTTTAACTGCTTGAGTGCAGCTCTCCACATTTCCATATCAGATTGCATTTTTTAAAGTCCCCTCCTTTCCAGTGGCGAGTGCCAACAGGATTGGAGCCAAAACAGGACCACTGGGAAATGTGAGAGAGAGACCAGTGTGCACGGGGAACTCCAAACTCTGCAGAAGTTATACCATTTAAAAAATATAATGTTTGTGTTTTAATGAGAACATTCTTGATCCAATGTGCGAATAGAAACACAGCTATCCTTAGAAATGCCCATTTATTTGAATTTTGCAATGCAGTTCTCCATCAAGGTTATGTGTACAAAAATGCATATACTAGTGCAAAGGGTCGTATAACTGCATATATTAGTGAAAATAGCATGCATAAATACATTACATTACAGAAAAGTGCATGTCAAAATGTGTTTATAGGAAGAAATTCACACTAAAATCCTAATGAATTTTTTTGAGATGTTTCTTTTTAAAAAAATCACAATTCCTGTATAAATATGGAGAATAATAAACCAAGAGAAGCTAAAATTGAGAGATTTGTCTATCCCTACTTGCCACCTCAGTTTGCTATTACATAGAATGATCATGGTGGTTTTGAAACCAGAGCTAGTCCTGCTATATATTTTGTATGGAGTTTTCATACTTGAGAGCAGCTCTAGCAACAGTTGGTAGGAATGTACTTTTGTAGATGGAATTGGTCTTTTTCGCTCTCACCAAATGAAGGCATTTTTTTCCAGACAAACTTCAATCAGTACTGCTTCCATTTTCAAAAATATGAGTTGAGAAATGAGCAAAAAGCAATAGCAAGTATGGTGTTTTTTTAAAAAATATATATGATGATTTTGTTAATTAGACTTAGTGCATAGTGTTATTTTGCCCATTCTGAAAACTGAAATTGCTTCTCAGGGGAAAAAGAGATTAAAATGGTCATTACGAATGCAGGACCTGTTTTCCAACATTGTGTTGAATAAATTAAATTGTACATTGTAGTTGCAACAAATGCCCTTATCCACCCCCTCCCTACTCACACACTGATCGGTTGAAAACGGTTGAATTATTTACAATATGCTGGAGCAGAAAATGGCAACCTCATTAAGCAAATCCACACCATCATGATCTGGGATCCAAGAAATGATTCCAAACCAAATGATTGTGTGTTTTTTAAACACACCCATAGACATGTCTTTCTCAATGCCAGTGGAGCCTATCCCTTCAATTGCTAGCTATAAACTGGGTGAACTGTATGGGGTCCATTGACATCATATGTACGGAACGAAGCCAGTGGAGGTATAGTGCTGAGAAATGTTGTTTGAAGCAGAGGCATTTACATGTGTACGCTGCCTCATCCTCAAACCCATCTCACAATTATTCTCATATGGTCGTATATTCTCTTTTTGAATTGTTTTCTTTTGGTTTTATTGCTTGCTTATGTCACATTACACGAGATTGGTGAATGTCGCCCAATGCTGGGGATTGAATCAGGGTTTGGATTTTCCAGGCATTGGCTGCCTGCAACATAGATGTTTTCTTTATTACAAAGAATGAGATGTGCAGAAAAGACAGTAGATAGAACTTCTTTTATCTCCGTCTCCAAAGTCATTGTGTACTTCACAATTGTAGAAATATACAGGACATCTAAAGCACCCTCCCATCGCATCCCACCCCAGGAAGAACACTAAGTCCAAATTCTCAGGGCTGCTGAGGTAGTTTGTCTATCGCACAAAAATATGTACATAGGCACATACAGTGGTACCTCGGGTTGCAGACGCTTCAGGTTACAGATGCTTCAGGTTACAGACTCCGCTAACCCAGAAATAGTACCTCAGGTTAAGAACTTTGCTTCAGGATGAGAACAGAAATCGCGTGGGGGCGGCACAGCAACAGCGGGAGGCCCCATTAGCTAAAGTGGTACCTCAGGTTAAGAACAGTTTCAAGTTAAGAACTGACCTCCAGAACGGATTAAGTTCTTAACCCGAGGTACCACTGTAGTGGTAAAGTCTATCCTTCTCTTTCTTACATTTTAGAGTGATTTAGCTTTCTCTTCCTCTCCCCTAATTATTGTTATTTTTGCGGATTCCCTCAATTTTAACATTTAACTTTAAATTTTGGTACTTGACATTATTTCTGTCACCAGATTTGTTGTTTGTAATTTCATTGTGTTGTTTTTATGATGTATTTTAAAACTTCCTTATATGGTGTTTTGAAGGCCTTCATCTGAAAAGCAGTAAAACAAACAATATTAAAACTAACATAAACATAACAGTAGCAAGCAGAGTATGTGGTGATGAGCCTCACTCAGAAAGGAATTCCAAAGGACTGAAGCCACCACTAGTAAGGCCCTACTTCTAACCCCCACTGATGACTAGGGAAGGAGTTGGAACCAGAACTGGGCCTACCCCCAAATACCTCAGTAGTCAAGCGAAGACCTTCCTTTGCACTTTATATGTACCTATCTGCTGAGCTGCATTGCATTTATCCTTTCTTGGAAAAAGCAAATAAGACTATGGCTATTTATTTGACTCAAGAACAGCTTACATATGGTTCCCAGGTGATCACCTATCATTCCAGTCAGCATACAGGGCCAGATCTGTTTAGCTTCAGCAGAAGAAATGTGTCATGCACCTTCAGACCATTTTCTGCACTTAATTCAAAACATCAGTGCTGACATTGTTACTATTAACATTGCTTCTTTTGTTCCTGGCTCACCAGGACTCAGGCAAGAAGCCTTGCTCATTGCAAGGCTCAGCCCTAGAACATATGAAGCAATTATAAGAATACAAGAGAGTCCCTTTGAGCATGTGCAGAATGCCTCTGCTTCACTAAAGGGTGATCAAAACCAGCCCCTGCATATCTTGAGATTACATAGATGGAGGTGTTTCCAGATCAGAAAAGTGATTTTTAAGAAGGACTGGCCCCTGGTTGCTTCTCCCGCTTCCACCCACAAATGAAATTAAATACTGGTGGGACTGATTTGTTTCAAGCTGAAATCACTAAAGATAAAATGGAGCGATTAAATTGACTTGGTGTGAAACAGATTCCAAATACGCTTCCAGACATTTATTGCTCTATCACCAAAAATCCCTGAAACTTTTCCACTTACCTGAAATATTTCATGTATCCTTTGACTGCAAAGGATCCATACCCTCCAACATTTCTCTGATGAAAATAGGGACATCCCATTCTATAACGATAATTTTACTATTTATACCCCACACATCTTACTGGGTTTCCCCAGCCACTCTGAGCAGCTTCCAACATATATAAAAATATGGTAAAACATTCATGTTGGATAACTCCATGCTCTCCAACATTTCTCCAGTGAAAATAGGGACATCCTAAGAAAAATTGGGACATCCTGGTATCAAATCAGAAACCAGGACAACTTCTCTAAATCAGGGGTGTCCCTAGAAAATAGGGACACTTGGAGGGTCTGCAGTTCTGATCAAAGCAGGGAAGAAAACAAAGATGGGATTTAGCATTGATTAAAATGACATGTGGGATGTGACATTTAAAAAAGACCTTTCAAAGTACAACGTATTTTAAGAACAGACCCTTTTATGACTCATACCCGTTGGCAATGGTCCTCCATTTAGTTCTATATCCCTTTGGTTTCTCTAGAATTTACATTGCATAACTGTGTACAGTATTTCAGGAAGTGTTTATAATTGTCACATTCCTGTTTTCTGAAGTCTTTCTTTGCTTAATTAATAACTGACTTTGTAACATTTTTACATATCCATTGGTGTGGTTGCGCAGGATCTAATCACTGCTAAATAATATCAACCAGGGGACAGAATGTATTGTGTGGACAGGCGGAGTCCCCCAAACCCTGGGCGGCCCCCGTGTGGAATAACGACTCAAGAAAACATGCTATGGGATTAAAATTGGCCACAACTTTATTATGTTTCAGATGTGGGTAGACCTTGGCTCAGGCATTGGGTGTTTCTCCCTCCCAGCCCCCCGCTGGGGATCTGGGGAACATCAGGGTTATCCAGTGGGGGGGATGGGCTGGCTCTGGAGAACATATGTTCAAGCAGAGAGAGCCCGCCCCCATTATGCCACCATCGCAGGGGAGAGCAATGACGACCTCTAGGCGTACGACCAAAGCCTCCCCTCAAACAACCCCTTTAACAGGAAACCCTGGTATCGCCGTTGCAAAGAGGAGGGGGGCGTGGGTCACCGTTGCACGCCGCCCCCCATTCAGGGAAGATAGACTAAAGGATTCCGCCCAAGGCCTGATACTGCCAAAGTTGTGACGCTTTGCTACGGGAAAGGCAAACCTGCCAATGCAGGGGAATTCCTTTCTGGCCCTTCAACAGCGACCTTGATGTAGCAGCGCCCGCGTACCTGTGGAGAAAAGGTTAACCTGCAAAAGAAGTCTTAACTGAGGGTGGGTAGGGCGGGAGAAGCTCTGGAGCCAACTGACAATTCCCAGGTAAGATCCTCCCTCTATTGTGTGGGCAGGTAGTCCCTCCCCCTACCTGGCCTGATCACCTTGGCAACGCTTCCTCAGGCGGGATTGGACAACTGACTGAAGTAGGCAGAGACCTCCAGGTATCCCACCTGGGGGGAGGCGAAGCCAAGCCTGTGCTAATGGTGCCGCATAAGGTCCAGGGGCTGCACATGACCACGCAAAGGGCGTCCCCCATTTAATGTGGGGAGCGGTCATTGTTCCCTTGCAGCCCTTGTACAGCAATAAAACTAATTAGGGAGGCAGATACAGGCATTGCACATTTTCAGAGTGGTGGGAGCAGCATTATATAGTGCCATGACTCACCACAGCACATGCATATGTCAGTATTTATTTTTTGCCCATGGAAGACTATGCTCACACTGCTCTTGAGACTTTCAGCAAGCATTCCAATACAATCCTATACATGTCTGCTCAGAAGTCCCATTTTATTTTAATGGGTCTTACTCCCATTTAAGTTTGTAGAGCCTTTTGGGAGAAGACAGGCCTTTATATGGGACAAAACTGGTCTGCACAGGAGCTGGGGAGCATCTGGTTTGGAACAAATCATCGCACAGGAATGTGGGTGGGGAAAATTATTATGATCATTCAAATGCAGAAGGGGTAAAACTAGGCATTGAGAGTACAGGGACACATGATAGCTATTCAAAGAGGTCTAAAGCCCATGGCCAAAATCAGAAATGTTCAATATATTTGGATAGAAACACTGTATATAAGTGTTTATACGCTAGCGCTAGAAGCCTCCGAGCCAAGATGAGTGAGCTGGATGCACCATATCTAGGAAGCACAATGGAAATAGAGAACCCCAGTGGGTGATACAAACCCTATAGGAAGAACAGGGAAAGGTGTACTGGAGGTGCTGTCACTCGGTACGTTAAAGTTAGAAAGCCCAAACGAGGTGGAATCCCCCACAGAATCGTAATTGGCAGTGTCATTGGGCCCCAAGAATAATTTGGTACTAGGGAACTGCTATCATCCTAATGGTGGTGGTGGTTCATTTTTCATTTGCAGGCAAACTTATCTAATTCATTCTCCCCCCCCCCCAAAAAAAAATCTGAATCTCCCATTCTGCTACAAAAAAATGTGGATTCTGGCTACTACAGTTAAAATTAATCACAAATTACACATTTCTAAGGGTAAGGGAGGCCTGGAACATTCTACATTTCTTAAGTGTCAAATTTACTCTTTTCCTCCATCAGATTACAAAATTTGGCTTTAGATGATGATAGACAGACAGACAGACAGACAGACAGATGATAGATAGATAGATGATAGATAGATAGATAGATAGATGATAGATAGATAGATAGATAGATAGATAGATAGATAGATATAGATGATAGATAGATATAGATAGATATATAGATGGATAGATAGATAGATAGATAGATAGATAGATAGATAGATAGATAGATAGATGATAGATAGATGATAGATAGATGATAGATAGATAGATGATAGATAGATAGATAGATAGATAGATAGATAGATAGATAGAGATAGATAGATAGATAGATGATAGATGGTAGATAGATAACTTCTTTTTCTGGACCAAGCGTGCTTCCCAGTCACCCAAACATCCCCGTGAAGGTGCCAGAAATCCAGAGTTGCCAAAAATACAACTGAAAAACCCCAATGAAGAAGGAAGAAATTTAAGCAATGCTATCATGCTAGCTTTAGTCTTACCTAAGTGCAAAACAGTCTTAAATTTTACATTTTAGTTTTGCCTCTGGAAATACAGGAGCATTAATTACTTAATTAAAAACAATTCTGTCTTCCAACATGTAGGATGAAATGGCCCAGGCCACAGGAAATCTCTGGGCTGGTTCATCCTGACCTTTCACCTCTCACACGTTATAACATTGTTTTCCTCCTCCCTGTCCATCTGCTTTAATCATTAGCGACACTGTTCCCCCCCTTCCTTTCTTTTTTGCAACTGCACTATGAAGTAAAGTCAGCTGTCATCAGAGCATATTTAAACTCTGACTGTTAGATTCCACTGAATCAGCTGTATGCCCACAGGTCTCATTACAGCTAAGGAAGAGCAGAAGTGCCGTTTCCTAAAGACTCTAGGGGGAAATAAGCGTTTCTACATTAAAAAGTGGTCTTGGATCTTTTCTAGGTCTTACAAGTGAGTGGTAAACTAAGGAGCCATGCAACTAATATAGTAAGAAAGAGGCATCAATTTCAGAGAGAGAGAGAGAGAGAGAGAGAGAGGGCGAACAGTCTTCCAGGCCTAGAGAGGCTGGATTAGAAACAGCAGTGGAAGGGTTGTGATATCACCAAACAGAGCATCTTGGGAAGCAAAACACACTGTGACTGCCCAGAGTCCAGGGCAGGCAGGCTTCATAGAGTTGCCCCAGCCTCTGGTGTACGCTTAGCTGGGGCAACAGGTGTCCCCAATGCTGCCTGCCTGCCCAGGGTCCTGGTCCTTGCAGGACTTTCTGCAGTCCTCTTGAGTGTGGGGAGCTGGCAATCCCACAGCAGCTGCAAATAGTCCTCTCAGTGGGGGAGATGGCAGTCCCTATGGAGCTACTTTGGGGCTGCAGGTCCAGGAAAATTCTGTCTCTGATGCTGTCTTTGCAGAGTCTTATTATAAAAGTTGCTTTAGAATGATTTCAACTGAAGTTAATTAATGGACCAGTTTTTAGATATCATATTGAATGTTTATTGTTGTGAGCAGCCTGAAGTCCTTTCTGGCTGAAGGGGAGAATATGTGACAATAATGGTCACGATAGCCCATTTTGTCACTGGTAAAGCTATCCAAGGAATTTAGGCAGTAAATAATGCCTGTTAAGTCTTAGACATGAATCAACTATCAAATAGTTATTTTTAGTTGCGGATAGAAGTCTGTCTTTTGAAAAGCAATTAGCAATTGTGGCCAAAAGCAGCCTTCTCTTTTGGTTTAAAAAAAAGGTCATTCACCAAAGGTTAGTTATTTACATAAATTTAATGTACACTGGCTATCTTTATGCCTGCTACTTGTTTATAGGACTGCTCACTAGGTGACATCCCACAGGGAAGCTGGCTCTTCTTCTTCAGAAGCAGGGAGATTTGTCCCAACCTTCCATTCTAACCACAGATTTTGGCAAGTTTACATAACCATATAATACTCAGAAGGGAGATCCTACAGCTCTGGGCTGTAGTACCCTTTCAGCAGGAAAACGTCGTTTTTCATTTCTTTATTTAGGAAAAAAAATTATTGGATGCTTAATTACAAAGCTCTCCAAATGATAAGCATAATAAAATCCATAAAAATGTGTCTTTTAAAAACACAGATAAAATATAGTTATCTATATTTATCTTGAAATATTTCAAGATAAATATAGATACATAAATTGTAGATGGCTTCTTGCCCACTCTCCTTGGTTTCTCTTCCTTCCCTATATACCACTTTACACCAAAACACGCTACAGGTTGTTGCCTGGCACAAAGTGATGGAGGACAATTATTTTTTGAATTTTGCATTTTTAAGTTGAACTGAACTTAATTCACACCTTCCGGATTAATATGCCTATCACAACATAATTGCCCTTTGGGTTTTGTACTGCTCTGAATTTTGCTGCACACTTCCTGGCTCAAAAATCATACCAAAAGTGAGTAAAAGGAGACATATTTTAGGGTTAAAACACATTGAGAAATGCAGAGAAATGCAAAATATGCATTTGAATAGGTATTTTACGATGAAATATATATTTGAATACATATTTAAATATATTTTTTCATGTGGATTTATGCACATATGTGTGTGTGTGTCCCCAGACCTCATGGAATCTGGCTGTGCCAGGACATAGTCAATGGCTTGTCTTTCTCACCCTCAAGTGGGGGAAATGACAGAACTCCCTTTGGAATTCCTTTGTATACTTAGACCTGGAAATGGAATCTTCACAAAAGGCTCCGCTGGCACCATGAGCCAAACAAGAGCCCAAAGAGCCGAGGTTCAGCCCTGTAGCCCAAACACAACTTATCATAATCCCTTGCTGCCTTCTGTGCTTGTATAATACAGGCCTTCTTGAGTTACAAGACACTTTGAAGATCTCACCTTCTCCCATTACTTGTCTTTTACATAAAATATCTGCAGATGTGAGCCTGCTAGCCTGTCGGAGTGCTGGAGTTCATAATTTATATAAGCCAAGACTTCCATCGTCTTTATGTGCCTCGAGACTTATCACGCGGGGAAGCGCCTGAGGGAGGGAGGCAATCCTGCTGCAGGAGCACCCCCTGCTGACATTGCTGTGAAGACTGATGTTAATAGCCATGCTGCAGCTGAGATGTCGTGGGGATGATGAGGTGTGAAAATTAGCGGCTCAGCTTGGTCTCTGCCCAAAGCTGCTGGTGAATGGGGAAGGCTTTCAATGGGCATTCTGGGAAAGGAAGGGACAGGGCAAATTGGCAACCCCAAGTGATTACGTTGCCTTAGCTGAGAAGAAACATGGCTGTGTTGAAAGAAAGGATTTCTAGCTGTTCAAAAGTATTGCAGTCTAGGGCTAGTCTAGGGCTATAGTAAGCATGTTGCTGAAGGAGAATTGAAGGGAATGTAACAGACCTGTTGTACACCAAGAGTGAGGAGCCAGGGGCAAAAGTGGGTGGAGCAAGGAATGTGATTCCCCCCCCCCCTTTGTACAGTAGGACACTTTCTACACACCAGAAGCCATATCCCTTATCCAGGCGGAAGGACACATTCCAGCCAGACAAAAACACTTAAGGAGGGTGCAAAGGAGGGCCAGTGAGGGGCGGGGTGGCCTGGGGAAAGTCCCAAGGGCCTGGAATCGTACAACTGGTTAATGTACATGCAAGGAAGCAGAGTAATGATGAGTTGTGTGGCCAGTAGGGAATGTGAAGAAATTCAATTTGCATTTAAAGGTGAACCTACCTAATTCAAACATTCCGAAAGCATATGTGAAGCAGACCTATGCTTCAAAATTCACACTTCTCTGATGTTTGTAATGCAATGCAATTTTCCAACCAAATATACTAGGAGAAAATGTGTATATAAAGCATATGTTAGTGAAAATGATATACAAAGATGCATTATATTATGGGAAATTGCTCTACAGCAATGTGAATATTAGGCAACATTGCATACAAAAATGTGAATATTAGGGAAATTCACACATAAATGTCTTCTTCTTTGGCTCATAGACGAGTAAGATTGTCTTCCATGAACATGGTCTTAACAGTGAGTCCGTAAGTGACTGCGGAGGCTAATTCTGGATCCACATGTACCTCTACAGTAGGGACACAAGTTTATGGGCGGGAGTTGATCATGGTGAAGGTTTGCTAAATGTGCCTTCTTTTTAGCTCGTTTCTCCCTTTCGTACTGAGCTTGAGCGTCTTCAAAGTCCATTACACCTTTGGTAAAGGCTGTTCTCTAATTGGAGCACTCACAGGCCAGTGTTTCCCAATTGTCAGTGTTTATACTACATTTTTTTAGATGTGAATCAGTGCCTTGAGAGCGTCTTTAAACCTCTTTTGTTGACCACCAGCATTACACTTTCCAATTCTAAGTTCGGAATAGAGTAGTTGCTTTGGAAGATGATAATCAGGCATATGTACAACATGACTAGTCCAACAAAGTTGATGTTGAAGAATCATTGCTTCAACACTGGTGATCTTTGCTTCCTCTAGTACATGGGCATTAGTTTGCCTGGCTTCCCAAGTGATATGTAGATTTTTTCAGAGACACCGTTGATGGAATTTTCCAAGGAGTTGGAGATGGTGCTTATAAGTGGTCCATGTTTCAGAAGCATACAATCAGATTGGTAGTACAATAGCTTTGTAGCAAGTATTTTGGTTTCCCTGCGAATGTCCCAGTCTTCAAACACTCTCCTCTTCAATTGGGAGAAAGCTGCACTCACCAAGCTCTGGCGATGCTGGATTTCAGCATCAATGTCGGCCCTTGTGGAAAGGTAGCTGTCCAGGTAGGAGAAGTGATTTAACACTTTCCAACGTTGCACCATTAAGTTGGATTTGAGGCACTGCAAAGGGGTTGCTTTGTGCTTGTTGGTGCAGCACTTTGGTTTTTTGGATGTTGAGTGATAGGCCAAGCCTTTCGTAGGCTTCTGTGGATCCTCTGAGTGTGCGCACATTACATTGTCATCAGCATAGTGAAGCTCTATGACAGAAGTTATGGTAACCTTACTCTTTGCTTTCAGCCTACTCAGATTAAAGAGCTTTCCATCTGTTCGATATATAATTTCTACTATGGTGGGTAGTTTTCCTCTGACAATGTGTAAGATCATGGCAATGAAAATAATGAATAGAGCTGAGGTGATAACACCACCCTGTTTAACACCTGATCCCACTGTGAATGGTTCACTTTGAGAGCCATTGTTATCTGCAGTTGTTTCTGTCATATTATCATGGAGGAGCCGAAGGCTGCCGATTTCAGGGTATTGTGATTTACAGTGTCAAAGGCCTTAGTCAGGTAGATAAACGCCATATATAGGGGTTGGTTCTGCTCTCCACATTTTTCTTGATGCTGTCGAGCAGTGAAAATCATGCCCACTGTCCCCCAGAAGGTCGAAACCATTTTGGGATTCAGGAAGGGTAGCCTTGGATGTACATAGTTAAGAGGCAGTTTGCTAAGATCCTTGAAAGAATTTTGCTGGCCGCAGCTAATAAAGAGATGCCTTGTTAGTTTCTGCAATCCGTTTTAAAAAAGGTTGATAATTTTGGCATCTGCTGGGATCTCCCCTCTCCCAGATTTTTTCGATGAGCTTGTGAAGTTGTTATATAAGTTCAATTCCACCCACTTTGAAGACTTTGGCAGGTATCCCATCAGGTTTGCTGTCTTTGTTGTTTTTCCTTTGGTTAATAGCTGTACACAACTCTCCCAGATTTGGAGATACTGCAAATATTCAGAAACTTAATATTCATGATACACGCATGCGCGCACACAAATATGTATCACATGTGGAAATGTGGAGGAATTCAACTTCAGGCTGGAAAGAATGAGAAACTGAAAATGCCAGATTCATCCACCACTCACTAGCCACATACAATATCAGGTGGGCATGCACACATCCTCTGCAGAGAAATCAGAGGAGCAGAAGTAAAGCATGGTACAAAATACTGCAGTTTGATGCTGTGTGTGTGTGTTCTTCCGATAGCACCATAGCTTTGGTGGAAGATATATCACACCTGTGCACAAAATGAAAAAATATTCACCTACTGACTAAAAGGTGGATCACGGCAAAAGTCTTAAAAAACCCATGTAAAGCAAATCTGAAGACGTCACTGCCTTATATTTTCCAGCAGTTACTCTAAAGAGACTCTTGAGCCCTGGTCTTAAGGAAATGATCTGGACAGCTGTGCCTTAAATATGTGTCATTTCATAAGCTGCTATTTGCAACAGGACTGTACCATCACTAAGAAAATTACCTCTTAGTGAGATTCACCTCTGAATAGATGTAGCTGGATGTTCTTCTCTGGATTTGCTAATATTACTAAGGTGCTGTGTCCATGCTGCCTTAGCCTCTCTATGAAGCAACTCAGCACTCACCAATTTCTGCCCAGCACTGCATAATAGGTTTGCCATAGTAGATGGTTCTGAGAAGTATGACTTACACTCTTTTTAAAAAAATCTCACATGCCTCTTGTTGGAATCTGAAGGGCACACACAGTCAAATGTGGCTCATGAACCTTTAAAATCTTTGAAAGGGACAGCATGGAAAATATCAGGCCCTTGGTTCTAAATATTTGAAAGTGTTGTGTGCCCCAGTTTCCACAAAGCACACCCTTCACATCTACTGAAAGGCTCATATAAAACTAAAGATGCGTGCGACTTTGAAGGTAACAAAGTTTGCAGCCAACATAACAGACTCAATAAATTGGCAGCATCAGTGCTAGCATATATTTTAAAGACACTGAGGACACTTGGGATGCATTGGTACCAAAACAACGACTATTACAAAAGATGGCATTGCCTCTGAAATTGAACTCAATGACCCTAATATTTGTTATGGCTGCCCATTAACATACTGGGGAAGAGGAAGAACCTATGGCACTCTGGGTTTCTTTGAGCTGAAAATTCAGGACTTTCGTTCACAATGCAGCCATGAGTTGTTGTTGTTGATGATGTTTGTTTGTTTGTTTGTTTGTTTGTTTGTTTGTTTGTTTGTTTGTTTTGCAATTGAGAGAAAATGGTGGTCTCATCTTTCAGCATAGGTGTAATTTGTAGCAGGACAGATTTGAGGCAATTGGTAGGCCTTATTATGCCAAAGACACAAACTGATAAGTGGCAAAGAAGAATTCTCAATAGAAATGGCATGAGGTAATAGTATTTATGATAACGAGCACCAGTCCCCAGTTGGTGTGAAAGGTGTGGCTGCTTATGCAGTGGTGGAAAGGGGCATGGTTGCTTCCAAAGGAACTTGCTGTATTTGCATTTACAGCATGTGGTGGCAAGGAGCCCTGTGTGCTAGCTTCTGCAAGCTATGGGTAGCTGGATTCCCAATTTTTGAAACTCTGTGATATATGTGTGCATATTCAGGATTGGAGTGAATTCAGGCATCTCCCTACTCACGTATATTCACATATATTACCATCCCTGAACAAAAGCATTTTCTTGATACTTTTGAGCTATTTTCACATATCCCATTGTGAGCAGAAGTGAAGAAGGCTGAACTTTCTACAATGAAGTGTCTAAGTATTTGTACTTCCTGATTTGTATCCACAGAGAATAAGGTTTATGCTTAAACCCTTTAACTACTTACAGCAGCCAGCAAGAGGATAGATTTTCAAGTCCTTTCATGTGAGAGAAGGGGGGGGAGCTTAGAAGTGCCAATATTTTTCTTCGGCATCAAAACCTCTGTGCATTTTTTACCCCTTTAGATCACTAAGTATGTGGTAAAGGAACTACATCCTGAACTTGCCCAGGCACTGGAAATCAAAACACATATTTTATATTCCATAAATGCATCATTTTTGAAAAGTAATCTCTTTGTGCCTGTCTTGATTTGGAGAATGAACTTGAATGACCTAAAATTGGTCTGTGATTTCCACCACCCGCCTTCCACATCTTCCTCCCCACAAGAAGACACAGTTTTCTCTGTGAAATACATTATAAATCAGCTAGAAGAAAACATTCTGTGTGTCTTCTCCTTCCTCCTCCTCCATCACTACCACAGCCAGACTATCCTCTATTTTCAAAGTTCAGATGATGATTGGTTATAACAGAGAGACAATGGAGTCATAAAGGCACAATGAATAATGGTTTTCAGAATGAAGTGTATGCCCAGACGTAAGCTCCCATTTCCAGATGGCTGACAAAAAAAGTGGGGTGGAGACTTGATTTCAAATAAACGTGAGCATGTTTTTTGTGCAGCTTAGAAAATGAAGGATAGGACTACTTCAGAGCCATTATTTTAAGCAGAGTAACTTGTGCTGAGCTTACAGATCTGGTATGAATAAGATTTTTGTCTTACTTGAATAAAAATCATATGTGATTCCAGGCAATGGCCTGGACCATTTGCTAATACTAATTGTTGTTGGTTAAAAGTAGAGTAGAAGATTGTTAAAGCCTTCCCCGGCAGTAACTTGATCTGTGGAAATGTACTTTGCAGGAACTGTGATGCTTTTTGCAGCTGTCAGGCATTTAAGACAGCCATGCTCACGTGACTCTACATCTCCTGTTTAGTAGCTCAGTAATAGTTTATAAGAATGGCACCCTTTTGCTAGTTAAATGATTACACATTCAACCTCTTTCATTCTTATCTTCCCACCCCTGCTCTGCCCTGTGCATTGAAATCAACAGAAAGCTCACATCTGCCAACATTTTACTTCAGAAAAATAGATAACTAGATGATGTGGCTCTTTGAAAATAAGGATATGAGATTAACAAAGTATTTTAAAATGCAGCCAGCATATTAGGAAGCTTCTGAATCAGAAGTCGGAAAAAGTTTGTTGTTGCATTATAACCAAGCTTATATCAGCAGCACATTGAAAACATGGCTCTAGCTCAATGAGAAAACCAAATCATATCAGACTCTTCCAGCTGACCTACTAGTGATTCAATATGCCAGCAATTCCTTTGTTCATTGATAGTTTGAATGCCATTCAGGCTCAATCTATCCTATACCTGGCAATACAGAGTTGTATGCAAGCATGCCATCGTCTGTCCAAACCTTTACCTTTACCTAGGTATTAAACCTAAGTCTAGAGTCTCTTCATAATCTTTCAGTACAATAACAATATAGCCAGTTTAGTGCTTTTGAGTCCCACTGAAATCCGTCTGAGAGTTAGACTATGTGAGTCTGTTTGTTCAGTAGCAGCACGTGTGGCAAGGCAGAGCTTCTCTCCCAAAATCAGTGTCACTGCTGTTTACATGGAAGGGTCATGGTGGGGCAAGGTACAGAAAGGTCAGGACTGCATGAATGCACTGGAAGAAACACCATTTTGAATATGGTGCTTCTGTTGGTGTACCAGATGTACGAAGGCATTGGTTTCTGTTCTGACCTGTGTTTGTCACATGCAGCACTGTTTCCATTCCACTGCAGATTGGCCTCCAACCAAAAGTATGTTGTTTGTCTCAAAACACAGTAGCAGAATTTTAATTAATTAGTCATGCTATCAGTAATATTTCAGGTAAATCTCTCTAACCAGTCTGTGATTAAACTGGAGATGGAGCTAAATGGGTAGTTGATTAGTGGTGTTTATATAGGGATAGGAAGTAGAACAAGTACATATATAAACCTCTTTAAATGCAACACCATTAAAATAAATGGATCATCTTTAAAACAATCGTAATATGTCTAAGCAATTATCAAACTAAGTATTATTGCATAGTCAACATATTCTTTATTATAGTATGCTTTCAAAAATTATTACTTTTGGCTTTCAGTCCTTTATTTCCTGGTCTGTCTGTCCCACGCCCATACCCAGCTAGAGCATGTAATAAAAAAAAAAGCATACAAAAAGTATTATTATTATTTTGAATCCAGAAGAACAACAAAAGCAGGCACTACTACATTAATATGGTGTACGTGGCATGGATTGTGCATACATTAATTCAGTGCTGGAAATAGTGAACCATAACAGAACCTTTGTGCCAATACTGGTGGCAGCTGGTTGGATATGAAAACACTGGGGCTGCACCCTCCACATCTTGAGGGGGTGGGGGGTGGCCCTGCGTGAATACTATTGAAGGGATTGATATCATTGATTGTACCACCTAGCTCTACACTAGTACAGATCTACTAATTTATATAGTTATTGATAGGCGCTAGCAAAGCAAAGTTGTTGAAGAAGAAGAAGAAGCAGAAGCAGAAGCAGAAGCAGAAGAAGAAGAAGAAGAAGAAGAAGAAGAAGAAGAAGAAATAATAAGCTTCTAGCTTCCATTTGGTAGATCAAATATTGTTTGAATTGCATATTCAAACCATTTTATCCATAATTTACATGCTGTTTGATGGGGTGGGGGGGGGTTATTTTCCTGTTATTTGCATCAACTCACATCTGCTTTTAACTATTCCCATACAATTGTCTTACAGCATGCCTCTTTCTTACATGATCTGACTGTTGTGGAAAACAGTTTATTTACAGATGAGGACACTGCTCAGTAAATCCTGACTCAAATAAATTACATTAAGCAATACTTTCTATAGCTAGCAGCACGTTGAGCTAAACTACTTTGGGTAAGTGCCTAATGCAAATTTGAAATGGCCTTCCATTACCTGAAGCATACCTCAAGATGGAGATATTAAAACAAGGAAAGGTCTTGCCATATACCTTCAAGAAAGTAACAAAGGCTACTAGCCCTCTCCACCCATCCAGGTGCCCCACCCTACAACTCTGCTATCAGTTGCTTGTCATATTAACCTACTCCTGAAATTGGGTGCCCAGTGATGGCTTTTTGTAAAACTTTTTGTTGGATGAAGTATCTCTTCATTCACTCATGGAACAAAGCACACACTCAAAAAAAAGTGTGATGTGTGCAGATGAAGAAAATGAAGTCTATGGGAGCCTCTATGAAAATGAAGTCTATGGGTGTTTCTTACATACCTTAACTTTGCCGTAGTCTGGTAGGTGTTTTGCTTTTGCATTCTTGCATTCTCTCTCTCATTCTCTCTCTGTGTTGCTATGCCACTTGGTCAAGTTCAGATGTAAAAATCATAGTCCAAGGAATCAAGATTCGGGAAACCAAGAAGAATTATGTCCCAACACTATCATGCCCATGTTCCTGGGGTCCCACCACGCTCAGAAGAAGATTTGGATGAGGATGAAGTTCAGGCCACTTCCCTGAGGGAAGAATCTTCTCCTGTGCCTTCCTGGCCAAAGAATGTGGCCCTACCACCATCTGTGGGCTCAAAGGAGCTCCTTCATCTCCTAGACCTCACAGAAACTAAAAGATACAGAATCAGGCAAGGGCCCTTTAAGAACACAGCTGCCACCTTGAAGGAGGTGGGGTCTAATATAAAACAGGCCTTGTCTGCCTTTATAAGACTGCAGATGCTTCAGCTCTCTGTTGATGGAGCATTGTTGCATGAAGGGCCACTGGGAACTGTCCAGGGTCCTGATTACTGACTTGACTAGAATATTCGTTCTACATCTGACTTGGCATTGCCTTACTGAATTGATTGGACTTGGCCCTGTCCGGCTTGTCTTGCCAGAAGGAACTCAGTCTGTTTGTGCCCACTTCTCCTGCTACATTTTAAACCAACTAAAATTTCTGGCCAGTCTTCAGAGGATGAATAACTGTGCCCAAGTTACAGCTGTTCTGGAGGGGTAGGATCAACTGATGGAAGCTGCTTCATGCCATGGATTCAATTTGAGTATCCAAAGATTGGCCTACCTTGGGCATTACCTTCCGGAAATTTGTGTCTTAAGCCCCGATCTATGAGGGTCATTTATACACGGGCACACACACATGTGCAGGGAGCTATTTTAATATCCTCAGTGAGCAGCCATTTTTCCATGCTATGTCAAAAGCTGTCTTTGCAACCTGTGTTGTTGCTCAAAATGAGTTTTCCCTGTGTCTGTGGCTCTTCTTCCCCCATATTTCCCTGGATTGTGGCCATCTAGAATACACTTGCTAGGGAGACTTAAAAGAGGAAAATTCACACTCATTTGTCCTTTTATGCAGAATGGAAAAGGTTTTCCTCAGTGACACCCTGTGCCCTATAAGAACAAAAACAGTACAGTGGTACCTCGGGTTAAGTACTTAATTTGTTCTGGAGGTCCGTTCTTAACCTGAAACTGTTCTTAACCTGAAGCACCACTTTAACTAATGGGGCCTCCTGCTGCCGCCGCACCACCGGAGCCCGATTTCTGTTCTTATCCTGAAGCAAAGTTCTTAACCTGAAGCACTATTTCTGGGTTAGCGGAGTGTGTAACTTGAAGCGTATGTAACCTGAAGCGTATGTAACCCGAGGTACCACTGTACTGAGATTCTTTCAGGTGCCATATTTATAATGTGAGGAAAGCAGGACTCCTATATAACATTTCCACAATTGGCTAACACTTACCATGTGGGTATTCACCCACAACAGGGTTGCCACACATCCTGGTCTTACAACCAAAGCAGGCGTACATATATCAAAAACACTTTTCACCACACATCCTCTTCCTGCACCTCAAAGCAGTCAAACACAAAGAGAAGAGACCTGCCAAGTTTCTGCAGTCCCTTCTTTATAACCCTAAAGAAAAGTGAAGTGCATTCTGAAAGATTATCTAGGAGTCCATGCATGACCCTTGTGTGTGAGATTACCATTCTGCTGGAACTTGAGAGGGCTCTGGTTATGAGGTAAATTTGACAGCAGAAATTTCCCTTCATAGTGAGAGCATGCTAAAGATGAGCTGATTAGTCTAGAATGCAGGTGCAAGGTCCTGAGATTAAGAAGGAAAGAGGATTATGCTCCCCTTCATATCTAGAATCATATTTCTCAAAATGAATTACTTTCAAAAGCTCATTAAGCACCAACCCTGGGCCAAAGCAAATTATGTTGTGGAATGATCACCCCCGAGAAATGCTCCTGGCACCATTATTAACAGCTTTTAGGTGCCAAGCTAAGACCTTTTAATTCACTTAGGCCTTTGGTAACTAAGCTGGTCTCTGGGGTGGTTACTTTTAGTGGACTGGGTAGGACTTGTCCTTGTTATGCTATTGTATGAGTATTTTAGATGTTTTTATTATACATTGTATTAAAAAATTTTGGGTTTCATTGTTTTTATCTGTTGCACATTATCTTGTTAAGTCACCTTTAGATTTTGTTTTTGTAAAAATCAACACATGGCAGAGGAAGAAGAAGAAGAATTGAAATGACTGGATGAGCTGTGCTTTTACTAAGGGCATGCTAAAAGACAGCTAATGGAATTCTTCCATCATCCTTTTAGGATGTGTGTGTTTAAGGATATGCTGTAACCATATGAGCCAGTGCCACATTCCCTTCCGGGACATACGAACAGCATTAACTTGGTTCTATCTTCAAAATTCCAACACCCCATAGAAGTTAGTTGCTGACACCCCTAAGTAAATCAATAAGGCTGAGACTTGAAGTTTTATCCGTGAAATGTGTTGGCTCTGTGAACTTCTTCCCTCCAGGATTATGTCAAACTCCCAATTACTTATCTTAGTACTCCTGCAGGCCCCCATCTTTGCAGCACACACTACGGAAAACTCATGTTTCAGAGGGCATTGCATTCTCTATGAAAGCCATTCTAATCTGGCATTTCCACACATTACTACTCAGTCACAGCTCATACTGATTTCAGACAACAGGCTCATAATCTTCACGGCATGTTACCGTCCCATTCTCCCACCCATCCATTTCCATTCTATCTTATCCTCAGCATGTGCAGATATTACCTCATCCACCCTAGTGCTGGCTCAAGAGATTAACCCCAAAGTGATATGATAAATGCCTCATTCAACAACAACAACAACACAATCCCCTGACACTGATTTCTGAGTTTTGTTTTAAGCCTCACTGAAGAGTGTGACATTGCTACCAGATATTGGTTTCCTTCCCCCCACCCCCATTCCCAGAGGCCAGAGCCAAATAAGATTTCGTAAATCATATAGACTCATCTCTTGCCTAGGATTTGGGTGTGGAGATTTATCCTACACTTTTGATAACAATGCTGCAAGGACACAAAGGTAAGTATGTTTTCCCAGAAATCCACTGGATATGTGATGCTGTTGTTTTTAGTAAAGCTTTCCTGTGTGGAATTCCATATGGCTAACTTTTAAATCAGACCAGTATCCTCTACATCAGCCTTTCTCAACCTGTGGGTCCCCAGATGTTGTTGAATTACAACTCCCATCACCCCTAGCTAGCGAGGCCAGAGCTCAGGGATGATGGGAGTTGTCCAACAACATCTGGGGACCCACAGGTTGAGAACCACTGCTCTACATGAACAGCATTAGCAAACCAGCGATCTATGGTTCAGTTGGATGCTGGGTTGGTATGCTAGTACTGCATTTAAAAGGAGCAGCCCCTCAATTTTAAGAAGACTGCAAATACCCTCAAAGTATGGATATATTACCTACAGAAGAAGGTCTTCCAACAAAGGCCAGGTAGTTGGGGATACTCCAGTTCTGGATGGTCACATGATTTGCTCCAACTCTATAAATGTTACTGCCATCTGTCTGTCTTGAGAGACAATGGAGGAGTGTGCCTTTGTGGGTGAAGTCAAACTGTTGGAAGGTTGCATTGCCTGCTGTGGCTGCAGAGACCCATACAGGAGAGACATGTTTTGTTGCAGTTGGGCAAATGAAGGCATCCAGTTGTGCTATGGCAGATGTACCAAAGTGTTTCTTCTCTCTGTGCCCCTCCCGCTCTGTGAAGATTATGTACATATTCCCAGTGTCACATTTAAGAAGAGGGAACAAAATCTTCAGAAACTTACCAATATCCATACTGGTTTCCATGTATTAAGAATGTAAGAAGAGGCTGCTGGATTAGGCCACTGGCCGACTAGTCCAACATCCTGTTCTCACAGTGGCCAAGCAGATGCCTGCAGGAAACCCACAAGCAGGACCCAAGCACAAGAGCCCTCTCCTCTCACATAGCTTCAAGGAAGTGGCATTATTGCCTCCATCTATACAGGCAGAACACAGGCATGGAGTAGCCATTGGTAGCCTTATTGTCTATGAATTTGTCTAATCCTCTTTCAAAGCCATCCAAGCTAGCGGACATCACTGCCTCCTGTGAGAACAAGTTCTATAGTGCAACTACACTCTACGTGTATTAAAAATTCATATTTTTAAAAAAACCAATCCATAATATTCAGTTCACTCAGATCCAGTTTTGTCCAGTAGCCTGGACAAAAAAACCCTAAAACCTAGTCAATAGCCTTGTTCGTTCCCATTTGTAGCAAATAATAAGTATAAGTTGTGTCTTCACTACTTCAGTATCTTCAAAAATAAATAAATAATGTCATTGCTGCTGCCTTTTACAAGTGGGGAGAGTGCTATTGCACTCCTGCTTGCAGACTTCCCACCAGCATCTGGCCAGTGTGAGAATAGGATGGTGAACTAGATGGGTCTTTGGTCTGATCCAGAAAGGGAAAGGTCTCAGCACTGGCAGAGCACCATTTTTGCATGGAGGAAGAGTCTCAGTTCCGATCTCTGGCGTCTGCAGATAAGAAAGGGAAGGTTCCTCGACTGAAATCCTAGAAAGTTGCTGGTCATCAGTGTAGACAATACTGAGCTTGGTGGACTCTGTATACAGGCAGTTTCCTGTGTTATTTTTTTCTATTTGACTCAGTGTTTCCTGAGAGACCCAGTAAAAACAGTGACTTGAAAAGGATTATTTCTGCATCAAAGTAGATACTTGTCTGCTCCATAACTGCATGGATGAGATACAAAATGCCTCTATGTCATTTTTTGGGAAGCCTTTGTATGCACACACAAGCTGAAAGCGTGCCTGTTTGTTTTCAGCCCTTTAAAGTGGGTTTCTCTAACTTTTGTATTTTTCACTTTATGCATGTTTGTGTGTAGAGATGGACTGATCTGTTAATTTTGGTTTCTCTGTTTGTTGTAGGAGTCGTTGTACAGTTTTTATTGAAATGTGTGTGTTTTTTCTTGTTTCGTGCCATAAGTTTTTTGTTTTGGGGTGGGGGTTTCCCCTTCTTTGCTTTTATGTAATGCTTTTTATGTTTTAAAGCTTCCTCAGTTGCTTAGAATCTGTTTATGAAATAATAATAATATATATATAATGGATCATGACCTGTCCTCTGTAATGAAATAGGAGCTGCTCCCTCCCATATTCCAGTTGTCTTGCTGCAAGTGTACTTTTAAATCACAGGTTGTACAAACATTTAATTTAAAAAAGAAAGGCAGAAAAATACCCAACTATTAATTCATCAGATGAGTAAGCATGAAAGAACCAGCAACAGTCAGCATCTGTGGAGGCCAAAATCCCCAAAAGAAGACAAGAAAAACTACCACAGGACATTTGTCACCAGGAAAGGGTTGCTGTAGACTCAGAAAACAGTCCTTCGTCACTGGTCAAAAGGAGCAAAAGGCAAACAGGTTCTGGTTTATATGCAGCCGTCCTTTGTTTGTTTTCATTAAACACCCTTACTGATCTTAACCATCTGTATTTGTTAAACTTGTTTCGTTCCTCCGTACTTTGGAGTACAAACAATACCATATGTGTGCTCCTTCACTGCTGGCATTTTGGCTCATCACACTGACATGTGTCTGAAAGGCTACATTTGCAGTTGTTGTCCCAGAAGTGGATGTGATCCACTGTGAAATTTGAAATATTCAAGGTATCTCTTTATTTACTTTTTTGCATGAGAAAACATAAAAGGTGCCTAAATGGGTAATATTAATCTCGACTAAAACTTGAGTAGTGACACGCATTTAAATATCCCGCAACTGGAGATCTTCAGGAAGAATATGTATTTGTGTGGCTCACCAATGGGATAAATGGATTCTGTTTTTTGTCCATTTTAGAAATACAGTGGTACCTCTGGTTATGTACTTAATTCGTTCCAGAGGTCCATTCTTAACCTGAAACTGTTCTTAACCTGAAGCACCACTTTAGCTAATGGGGCCTCCCAATGCTACCGTGCCACCACCGTGCGATTTTTGTTCTCATCCTGAAGCAAAGTTCTTAACCCGAGGTAATATTTCTGGGTTAGCAGAGTCTGTAACCTGAAGCGTATGTAACCTGAAGTGTATGTAACCTGAGGTACCACTGTACTGTCCATTTTAGAAATACTGTGCAGAGACAATGTGGTGAACACTGAGGACAGAACATGTATGTGCACCGAAATATGCAAAATATGAAAAAGGGATATTCAATGCTATTTTAATACTGAGTTATTGCCAGGCATCAGCACACATTTTTTTCTCAGCGTAGGCAAGGTCTCTGGTCATAAGGGGTCTCTGGTCAATCTCACAGCTAAAAACTTTATATGAAACTCACAGCCAAGAAGCTGAGATGTCCCTTGTATGGAAGAAGGGTGTGTTTGCATTAATAATGGCTAAGGTTCTGGGGACTCAATCCATGCACAGATGCTACTGCACAAAAATGTCTTGCTTTCTCTATGCTTTTGCCAAAAGCCAAACCAAACCAATATTCAAAGACATGTGCAGAGTTCCACCTGAACCGGATTTCTCAGTAACAGAGGGACTGGCCAATATGCCCAGAGGTCCACTAAAAGTTCCTCACCATGGCAAGGGTGAACTGACCCCAACAGTGCCACCTACAACCAAGATGTACTGTCATTTTCTTCTGCTGTAGTCACTGTTCTTGTGTGGCATGACCAAGGGCGGCTGTATGCAATTTGGCTTCTTTGCATCCAATTCCATGGGGTTGGATTGTGGCCTTAAACAGATTTTAATCTGATTTAATTGACATTCCTCCTTTCACTCAGGAAAATGTAGTTTGGAAGACAGCTAACACTATGCCTAGTGATCCCTTTCACAGGAATACAGGAAATTGTGCCAGTTAAACTGTTTTACAGTCAAAGAATGAAAAGTATTTGAGAGTCTGTTGGAATTCTAAACTCAGGATTATAACGGACAACCCTTTCCCCTTTTGTTATATTTCCCCCCATTTTCTTTTTATTCCCCAGCTAACATTGTAGGGCACAGTAGAATATTATACCTTTGTTAACTATTGACCGTTCAGATGTTTGTGTGCTTTATTTTTTGACTTGTAAATTTAAGATAAAAAAAACCCCTGTTTTATATTTATAGTGCAAGCATGCCCTAAATGTACCAAAAGAAAAATACCTGGTTCTAAGCTAAAGTAGCAGATTAGGCCTGGGTCACTTCCTTTTAGCCTAACCTACAGGGTTGTTCTGAGGATAAATATGAGGGAGAACACATACGCCATCTTGATTTCCTTGGCGGGGAAGGGACATACAAAAGTAATTTTAAAAAATAAAATGAATGAATGTCACTAACCCTCACATCTGAGGGCCTTTCTTAGCAGCGCAAAGAAAACTTTGTGTAAATAAGAATCAGGCCTGTAAGTGTTTTAAAACCACATCACACGTTGGGGGCCACATCAGATGCGTTGGCTTTTCATTGTAAATTATGCCTGCTATTGTAATCTATCTATCTGGATCAAACATTCTTTGGCATTGCTTTCCAAAGATCCGGTTGCAGCGACTTTGTCGGCATTAAGTGAAATCAAACATGGCTTGTGAACAGAGGTTTAGTGATGAATAAATCATCCCAGAAAGCTGGAGAGAGAAACAAATCCTCAAACATGCCAGTGTTACGGTCCTTGCCTTTATTTCTCCTGCAGCTTTCCCCATTAAAATTCATTTGCAGCGTTGGGGTGACATGTGTTTTGCCTTATTCAGCCATTTGGAATACAGGTGTACTGCTGTGTTTTTTGATGGAGTGTTGCTATTCTGGAGTGCTCTGTCCAAAACACAATCCCACACATGCAATCCAAACCACCAAGGATGAGTCAGACATCATGTCATTGCCACGATAATTATTGTACACGTTTTCATGCAAAGCTGCAGAGCATTTTTCATTAGTCAACAGTCTCAGCGCCAAAAGCTACACCCCTAAAGCTTCGAGGCTGTGTTTTCCTTAACTTTGAGGAATTTGCGATTTACAAAGGCATATATTGTGCAACCTATACCTAAGCCAAATCAAATAGCAAAGTGCAGAAAAAACCCTCCAAACCGTATAATGCATGTATATATTTTTTTAAAGTACAAAAATGTGTATGTTTTTGTATATATCTCAAGGAAAGGCATTTGCTCAACAAGTTTTAGAAGCCTGATAAATTGATCATTTGTTCCGGGAGAAGTGGGGGAGGGGAATTAAGGATTTATCCGCTGTGTTTACATTAACAATTTTGCATTTTTATTGTTTGTTTGGACTTGCTCCTGAAAATTACAGCTGTGGTCCTTGTAAAAATGGAAAATGAGCACCCCTGCCCCTGTTTAAGAGGCAAAATGGATACTGAGCATAATAGTTCGAGAGAGAATTCTTGTTAAAAAAATTGTTTGGATAAAAAAGAGAATTGGAATGAACTCTGTGTTCAGCATATTTCCATAACATTTGCTGTGTTGTGACTGTTTTGTTTAAAAAATCTTTTTTTGAAATGCCAGGGAACTAGAAAAACCATTTGTTATCATTTATAACAGACATGAAATCAGGAAAACTAGAATCCCAACAACGTACTTTCCTGCGAAATAAATGACTGTGTGCTTTCCATTATCTGGAGGGGACAGGGAATCAAGCATAGGAGTGGTGCAGATCCTGGCCTACCTGTAAGTCAGCTGACATTACTCATGAATCCAACAGTATCACCTAAGTTGACTACATGTTTGCAAAATATCTTCTATCAGCTTTGACTGGTAGCTTAGCTGCAACCCAATCTGAACAGGGATACAGTGGTGCCTCGCAAGACGAAATTAATTCGTTCTGCGAGTTTTTTCGTCTTGCGGTTTTTTCGTCTTGCGAAGCACGGACTTTGGAAAAGCTTCAAAAATCACCAAAGTCTTCAAAAACCTCAAAAAAAGCTACCACACCGCGTGCTATGAGTTGCTCCTTGAAGTGAATGCACGGTTTTAAGAAAAAGGAAACAAACTTGCAAGACAAAGGAAACAAACTTGCAAGACGTTTTCGTCTTGCGAAGCAAGCCCATAGGGAAATCCGTCTTGCGAAGCAACTCAAAAAACGAAAAACTCTTTCGTTTTGCGAGTTTTTCGTCTTACGAGGCATTCGTCTTGCGAGGTACCACTATAGGGTGGCTTTGGTTGTCTATATTCTGGTTAGATGACTGCAATGTGCTGTGCATGTGGCTACCTTTCAGGGGCGCTGACTTGCCCCCACACACACATTGAGGGGGTGCAACCATGTGATGCATCACGTGTCACGTGACAGCCGCCCGGTGTGTGCCGGGCAGAGGCAGAACACATGGAAGGGCAATCCTCGAGCTTGCTCATTGCAGCTCCTGCCTGGCTCCAAGGCTCCCGGGCTGCCAGGTGGATGCTGGGATGAGTGAAAGCGAAGATCGCCCTCACTCTTTACAGCTCCCGCCAAGCTCCTGGGCTCCAAGGGCTGCCTGGTGTAGGCTGTGGCTGCAGTGCGTGAAGGGCGCCTCGCATCAGTGGGGGGCGGTAGCCCCCTCAATATGGGGTTGGTGCAGCCTCTTGTGCCCCATCAGGGCCTTCTTTACCCAGGGGAGCAAGGGGTGCAGGGCACCTGGGTGCTGAATTCTGGGGGGCGCCAGGCGCCCACCACTGAAGACGCCTAAGCATATTGGATTGAGCTGCTATACGGCAGCGGGTCAGCGACACCTTTGACACGACTGATCTTGCATCGCCTGCCTGCTAATGCTGCTGCAGGGAGAGCTCTCTGGAAAGTATCGCTCACCAAAGCCAGGAGGATGGGGAGTAGCAGGAAAGAGGGAGAGACAGACAGAAAGAAAGAAAATGCGCCTATCTAGCGACAGGAGTGTGCACAGGCTCTGGAAGAAGAACTCGTATATGCACACTCAGAAAGGCCCTCCCAGCTCCTTTAGAAATGAGGTTGCTCCCACAATGAAAGGCTGCCTGAGATGGCTCTCCCACGCATGCGCACAATGCCCGTCGGTCTCATCTTTCAGACACCTCTCTACGACCGTAAGCGCATGCGTGGAGTCTTTACACCGATTCCCAATGTGTTCTTTGTCTTCTTTAGAAAAGCTGGTTTAAAACAAAACACACACAAAAAAACTCCTTTTAGAGCCGCGCAGGTGTGAGCGCTATTTATCAAATGATAAATGTGGCATAAGGCATAATAAAAGTTAATTTGGGGGATAAACTAAATTTGGGGGTGCTGGGCGGATCTTTGCACCCCGGTGGCGCATATGCTAAAGACGGCCCTGTGCCCCATATACCCTGCATGCCTGCTACCTTTGAAGACAGTTCAGAAACTACGGCTAGTGAACACCATAGCAGCTAGACTCGGACAAGAAAGTGTTGTACTGTCTGTCAGTTTGTTACAGGACCCGATTCAAAGTGCCGTTTTTAACCTTTAAAACCTTTTATGCTTCAGGACCTGTACGCCATAAGAGACTGCCTTTTGCCATAGGAATCTGTCCAGACCCTAAGATCATCACCTGAGGCTCTTCTCTGTGTGCCACCTCCAAAAAAGGTCTGGAGTGCGATGATGAGAGAACAAGCCTTTTCTGTAGCACCTCCCTTCTATGGAATTCTATCCCCTGGGATGCCCACCTGGTGCCAACTTTGTCAGGCAAATATATTTTTGTTTCCCCAGGGGGATTTGGGCAGAATGTTTGTATTGTGACTATGTATTTAACATGCTTATTTATTTTTAATTGTTTTGTCTACAATGACCAGCAAAATTTTCCAGGAGTTCTCTCCCGTTTCACACGCGGTTCTCTCCCAGCCCTCTCTGGAAATGCCAGGGGTTCAACCTGTGACTTTCAGCATTCAGATCAAATGTTCTGCCACTGAGCAACAACCCTATAGATATTCTGAGGTAAGAAATATCCAATGATATTTCTTTAGTAATGAAAATTCTCTTTAACTAAAGGCTAACTCTCAAACATGAGAATACATAGCAATAATACTGATCCAGCATAGATTTAATCTAAAATGAATAAATTTACAGTTTGCAATCTGAGGTGATTTACACATAATCTTGATTCTTAAGTTCTCATCCCATAACAAATGCAATTGCTATGGGATTCTTTTGTTTTGAAGACTTCTTGCTGAAGCACTCTCTCTTTTTTTTGGGGGGGGGGAGACTTATGAAGATCCCTTCCCCAGGATTCTCAGAAGAAACACCCATTCATGTACTGTTTATTATACTTTAAAAGTAAAAAAAAAAGTGAATGTGAAGAATTCTCTTTTTTTTATTCAGGCTGAAGAGTGACCTCAAGATGTGGGAAAGTTGTCTATTGCTTATGTTATTTTTACACCCACTTTTGAGTGCTTTGAGGCTACATTTCCCCTGAGTTATGACAGATATTGCCACCCACCTCAGTTCTTCCTGCCTCTGCCCTAACAGAACCTCTTTGTTGTTTTATCTAATCAAATTCAGAGCTTCTGCTATAGTTGGCTCTCTAGGCTGTTCAAAGTAGTTATATTTCTGATTTCCCAGGCTTCAGAAGGACTAAAAATAACTAAAGAAAAATCCGAAATGGAAGGCTGAAAGCTCTGCCAGCATTTTGAAGCAACCTACTTAGAATTCAGAAACAATTGCCTACAACAGACAAGGCCCAAAGCTTAGTTTCTGTACTGACATATTGGATAAGACCATGGTAGGGAGTTGCACTGGACCATAGGAAACGATCTTGTACTGAATCAGATCATTGGTCCATCCAGCTCAGTCTACCCGGACTGGCAGAGCATTTCAAACAGGATACACTTCCAGCCTTACCTGGAGACAGGGAGAGAAGGGAATCAACTGACTTTGCAAAACTAGTTAATTCACAGTTTCTGAAACAATATGAGAACTGAAACAAACTTCTCTGAATTTTGTATACAGTTCTTCAACCAGCCAATTTTTACCAAAATACATATATTAGAGAGAGATGTGCGTAAAACTAATATATTAGTGAAAATAACGTTTAAGAAATGCATTATATTAGGGATGATGGTTGGGAAAATATGTACTTCAGTCACAGCTGCATACAGTTCACAAACTGCTGCAGAAATATGGAGAACTCAAGATTGTAAAAATTAGAAACAGAGAACAGAAATTGACAGATCTGTCCATGCCTACTTGGAGATATAAAAAACAAAACAAAAACCCAAGCCTTTGATGTTCTCTATAGTGTGTTTGAGAGAAAATGAAGCTATACCATGCTTCTGTTAAAGGTAAAGGGACCCCTGACCATTAGGTCCAGTCGTGGCCGACTCTGGGGTTGCGGTGCTCATCTTGCTTTATTGGCTGAGGGAGCCGCGTACAGCTTGTAGGTCATGTGGCCAGCATGACTAAGCCGCTTCTGGCGAACCAGAGCAGCACATGAAAAAGCTGTTTACTTTCCTGCCGGAGTGGTACCCATTTATCTACTTGCACTTTGACGTGCTTTCGAACTGCTAGGTTGGCAGGAGCAGTGCAATCAGCTGGAAACTGTCTTGAAATAGATGGATTGGGTTTTACAGACTGGGATCTGAAGTGAACTGCACATGCCGTTGGGCTTCAGCTCCCTTTGCATTCCTTAAGTTTCACAAGGTAGGGGTACCCCATGAGGTATGGGGCAGCTACTGTCAGAAGGAAATCTCACCAGTTACATTCTTTGGGCTTTAACATTTCAGTGCCACCCCCTTGCCTTCTGTTGTTTGTCCCTGTTGTGGCAGCCCCTGTAATGCCCTCTCAGCTTGGTGCCCAGTGAAGGTGAACTGGTCATGCTCCCCTAACTCCACCTCTGATCTCACCTGTTCCCATCATATGCCTATGGAAGCATTTTCCACTTGCACATGAGGGTGTCTGGGTTCCAACACGAGAGACTATTGTATAATTTACTGCCCGTAGACTGAAACCCTTTTTGAAGCATATTTGGAAGCAATCATTAATAATAATAAATATTGTTTAGCAGCTACAACTAAGCTTTGCTCAAAAATAAATATAAACAGGGGGTCTTGCTCATAGCCTTCCAATCTGAATATCAGATTTATTTTTTGTCCTGTACTTTTTTTTTAAAATGCAGTCACAGTTTTCCAGAAATCAGAAATGGTCAAAGCCACACATCATTTGTAATTCTGGAATGATGAGCAAATGATGTTGAAATCTTTTTTCCAAACTCAAGAACCTCACTCCACTCCAGACATCTCATAGTCACATACTATTGTATGCGAGTGCTTATGGCTATTCTCTGGCTGCTTTCCTTATAGTTTCAAAATAACAAGTTTGGAAATATAACCAGAAGCAGCCATTATACCAGGCAGACACTGGCCCTGATAGGACTTATTCTGGGTGAAGCAGAATTCATATATTGAGGAGGGGAGAATCAATTCACACAAACATGTCCCGGGGAGTGCCATGAGAGCCAGTGTTATGATGTGCGAATAACATCTATTGAATTTACAGGTTATTTTTCATTTTTCTAAAAATGAACGCCTCCCAGGAAGCTAATGGTAATTCTGAGTGCTATGTGGCTTGTACGTGTGCGGTAAGCCCTTTTGTTATTTTTGGTTGCAGATGCTGTGTGTTATTTTTATTGCATAGTCATGTAAGGAAGTAGCAGCAGTGGCCACAAACAGAGAGCACAGTTTAAGGAAAATTCTCCATTCACTGCTGTTTGTTTGCTTTTCATCTCGTATGAAACTTCTAACCTTTTATTTTTTAAAAAACAACAACACATGGCTTTGAAAATGGCCTAAGATTTATTATCATAATATCTGATTTCACATATTTTCAAGTTCAGTCCTGAAATACTATCTAATCAGATGCCTCAGGCAAGCTCAGCAGCTTCCCCCAATTTCTCTTTTTTAAAGCTTCATCACCACTTGGGCATATTTCTGTTTTGGAAATAAAACATACAATGTGCGTGTTTACACACACAAGGACACACACTACATTACTGCTGCAGTGTTCTACCATAAAACATATTGTTTAACAAATTATGAAGAAAATACCCAAGACTAATCTCACTTTGGGGTACTTTCCCCCTTTTTTTCTTAAAAAAATCTTTATTATTATGATGGTCATTTCTCATACAGAATGGTCGTTAATTGACATAAGCACATAGAAAATGCAGTAAGAATAATGAATGCAAAAAGTAGAAAAATAAAATTATAATACAGAGGAGAGGTGGAAACCGGGAGACAACTGAGACTTCAATGCTGCATGCAATTATCACATATAAGAAGAAAAGTCAAATTAGTTCTCAATAAAGCCTCTCCACATAGGAGATCAGATCAGATCAAAACTTTATTAGCAAAGCCAACAGGCCACAGCTATACAAGAATTAAAAATAAAAATAAGAATAAAAAGAAGAAAAGAGCAGGCAAAAGGAGGTCCGTCAGATGAACAAGTCTGTCACTCAGATGGTGGCCCTCAATTTCACAGCTCTCTCGATGTACCTCGCGACCTTCTCTGTTATCTGACTATCCGTATCAGATAAGAGAAAATACAGTGTAATGTCTGGTGAGCGGCCGGGGTTGGAGAGAATGAGTGGAGTAATAATCTCATTCCTTAGGTCTTTGTAAATGGGGCAGGATAGGAGGACGTGGGACACTGTTTCCGTGTTACCATCTCCACATGGGCAGAGACGTTTTTCAAATGGAGTCTTTTGATAACGACCTTCGAGTACGGCAGAAGGAAGAACATCCCATCTAGCCAATGTAAAGGCACGTCTGTATTTTGGGATGGTTAATTTAAACAGATATGAAGCTGGGGAGTCAAAATGAGAAGGGGGAGAGTAGGTATACCATGGGCACAGTTTCTTTAAGATAGTCAGGTTGTTTTGCCGTTCAATGTCTTTCAGGCGCTGGCCTATTAGACTCTTTGCTTTAATGAGGCCCATTGATAGTAGGGACTGTGAATGCAAACCGCATGTAAGGAGTTTTTGATGCACAGTTTTGAACCACTTGCTTTTGTGAGGGTCTTGCATTACTAGAGGCAGTAGACCAGGTGGATTTAGATTAAGACGAAGCCAATAGTTGAATGTTCTTTGCCAGGTCTGAGTTTCTACAGATGGAAGGCAGGCCTCGAGTCGTAATGCTGCGTTTGGAACACAGGTGGGGACGCCGAATATCTGCCTTAGGAATTTAGACTGAACAGTTTCAAGACTGGAGCAGTGGTTCCCCGTCCAGATTTGTGCCCCATACAGTAACTGCGCCAGAGGTTTTGCTTGAAAAACTTCAAGGGCTGCTGGGATGTATCTGCCCCCCTTCGTGTAAAAGAAGCGGGACAGCATCTTAATACTTTGAGCTGCTTTTTCTTTGGCACATTTTTGATGGACATCCCAGGACCCAGTCGACTGGAAAACGATGCCCAGATATTTGAAGGCTTTAACCTGTTCAATTGTCTGGTTATCCATCCTCCAGCTGTACTGTCTGTGTTTCCTCGCAAAAACCATAATTTTGGTTTTCTGATAGTTTATTGCCAGTTGCTCTCTCCTGCAGTATGCTGAAAGTTCACCTATGAGCCTATTTAAGCCTATTCTTGTTCGAGATAGGAGTATCGCATCATCAGCATACAAAAGTACTGATATTGATTTGTCAGCCAGTTTGGGGGCGTGGAAGTCCGGAGATGACAAACAGTTAACCATATCATTGATGTAAAAGTTGAATAGAACTGGGGCCAGGATGCAACCTTGCTTGACCCCCTTGCTGACAGGAACTGGTCCTATAAGATGGCCATTTAACGAAGTTCTTACATGCAGCACCGTGTCTTTATATAAACAGCTGATCAGAAATAATAGTCTTTTGTCTATACTTGATGTGCTCAATTTATCCCAGAGTCTTGCACGTGGAATTGAATCGAAAGCAGCCTTTAGATCGATAAAGGCTGCATATAGCACCCCACGGGTTTTTTTGGCATATTTGTCAATTAAATAGGCTAGGGTGAAGCAATGGTCTATGGTGGATCTGCCTTGTCTGAAACCCGCTTGCTCTTCCGCTAGAATAGCTTCAGTTTCCAGCCAGCTAGTTAGCTTAATATAAAGATGTTTGGCATATAGTTTGCTGGGTATAGGCAGAAGGCTGATTGGTCTATAGCTCGCCGGGTCTGGCATAGGTCCTTTTTTATAGATTGGAATAACTATTGCCTCAGTCCAACCATCTGGGAGTAAACCCGTTGAGTCGATCCAAGAGAATAAAGACGCCAGCAGGGGGGCCCACCAGCCAATGTTGGACTTCAGAAGTTCGGCAGGGATGTAATCATTCCCTGGGGCCTTGTTGTTCTTTAATTGTGCGATTAAGTTCTCAACTTCCTTTACAGTTACTGGTGGCCAATGAGGTAGGTCCTCCAATTGAATGCATAGTTTGTAATGTTGGGCTTCCTGGTCATAGAACAGAGATTGAAAATGGCGCAACCACTCCATTGGTTCCACTGTACAGATGGAATTAGTACGCTCCTGATCCAGTAGACCAGATATGGTTCGCCAAAAGCAAGTAGTATCTTTCTCGTGTGATGCCTTAACCAAACTGTGCCATGCGGCTCTTTCAGCTTCCAGTTTCTTTCTCCTTAGTAATTGTTTGTAAGACCGTCTCAGATAAATATAAGCATTAAGTAGGGGAGCAGTCCCTAATTTCCTATATCTCTGGTAGGCTGTTCTCATTTGTCTCCTTGTTTGCCTGCACTCCAGGTCGAACCAGCTAGCTCCGTCCTTTGCCCTCTTTGTAGCGGCGCTTTGTATCACTGTTGTTAAATGGGGTTTCAATCTTTCCGAAAGTAATTTAAAGCGTTCCATAATCGCATCTACTGAATTGCCTGACACAATAGCGGAGCGAATAAGCTTTAACTCCACTGACTGAAGAAAGAGGGTTAGATTTTCATTCAGTATTGGGGACCATTTGAGTCTTTTGGGAGCAGGTATACCCAAATTTACAGAAGGTATATATTGTGGCTCGGCAATAGAATAGTCAAAAGGCCGACCTGCAAGCTCTAAAATTAGAGGTAGGTGATCACTCAGAGTATTGTGGCCCACTTGAAACTTCCTTACAAGGCTGTGAGCAAATCTTGAGATTAGAATATAATCTATAACGCTTCCCCCAGCCTTGGAAAAATGGGTATATTCCCCGGGGCGATCCCCCTCTATGTTGCCGTTTAATATCAGCAGTTCCCTCCGTCTGGCAGCCTGCACTAAGCAGAGACCTGAAAAATTACTTCTGCTATCTTTGGACAGTCGTGTCGCACCAATATCCGTCTGTTCTTCAGGGTCCATAAATAGGTTGAAGTGAGTGTATAGACTATTGTCATCTGTTCCTATACGAGCGTTAAAGTCTCCACACACAATAGTCAGGGCAGACGGGTAAGTAGATTCGAGAGGCTCTAAAAACGCCTCTAGCTCAGCCCATGTAGCCTTGGCCACGGGATTTTTTTGGCCTGGGGGAATATAGACATTGACCAGCAGAAGAGTAGTTCTCTTGAAGCTAAGTAGAGCGGCTGTTGCTAAAGAATTGCAGCTGGGTAGGGCTGTTAGAGAATGCGCCAGCTCCGTGGAAATGAAGCAAGCTAGGCCACCACTAGATCTGCCGCCCCTTAGAGATGGAGAGGCAGGCAGGTAGTGGCAGTTATACCCATTGAGAAATATAGGGTCATTCTGCCATGTCTCCTGAAAGAAGATGATGTCAAATTGCTTAAGGTAGCACAAAAATTGTTGGTTGTTTTTCTTGGCGTGCCAACCCGCGATATTCCAAGACAGCACTTTTAGGCCCCGGGCCCTTCGGGGAGCTGGGTCTATGTCACCACGTCCAGCAATTCTTTGGTGTCTAAAAAAACACACCCATTGGCTCTTTTCGAGGATGACTGCTTGGAGAGAGTGTAGTGATCCTCTCTTCTTGGTGATTTGGGGCTAGATTTTGGAGTTGGGGGGGAAGCTAATTCGTTCGGAGACAATTTAAGATAGCTGTGCCAGGAGCTTTGAGATTTCACACCTTGATTTGGTCTTACTTTATTGTACATCACAGGGGGCTCAGATTGTAATTCCACGTCTACACATTTAAAGGTGCCTCCCACTGTCTTCTTATCCACTAGACATTTGGGAGATATGGGCTGCACATGCGGGTCCTTCATTGTCTCACCTTGGTCATCCTTTTTTTCTAGTCTGCTTCGAAGTAAATCAAGTCTTTTCAGGATCTCAGTTTGAGCTGGAGAATGCAGTGACCAGAATCGCTTTATCAGCGAGAGTTCTTCCTCCAAAACGGAGTCCTCACTATCACACGTGCGAGGCCAGACGCCAGTTGGATGTGGAGCTTCCTTTTTTTCATTTGGTACTGTTTGATGGAGATGATCCTGCTGGAACTTATGCTTTCTATTTTGATGGTTTTGGTGGTTGGTTTTTTCCCTTTTATGAGCTTCCATTCCTATGCCCTTGGGCCCCATCAGAGAGGTTAAAGGTGCTCTATTTTCAAATATTCTTAATAGGACTATTCTTTCTTTTTTGAATAGGTTTTTAGCTCTAAAAATAAGGCTGGCCAGATTATGATCTAAAAAGGTAATCAATGCTCGTACCGAGCAATCATCTTGATGTAGATACTCTATAGCGGCTATGTCGGATGCTTTTACTACCCCCGGTAAAATGCCACTTATAATGGACAAAAAGTGGTCTATACGGTCCGACCCTGCATAAAATCTAGGCGGTTTAGGGTAATTAGCAAAGACAAGCTTTTGTGGGATTAGGACTAAACTCCATTCTCTTTTGGGACACAACATCTGTCGAGCTTGAGAGGAGTGGTTCCCCTCAATAGTTTGGGTCGCCAGCTCACCTCTGTCTACAGATTCTGTGCTGGCCATAAGAGGACTCTGGGGCGGTATAATTGTAGCTGGATTAGTTCCTTTGTCCCAGCTCGGTGTTAATTCTTCAAAACTTGGTTTAGATTCTTTTATAGGTGTATCTACTTTACGTGTCTCTTTGATGGCACTCGAGTTGGATTTGTTTGTTCCACTTGTAGAAAGGGATGGAAGAAGGTTAAAGAGCTTCTGCCAATATTTTTTACAGGTACGGTGAGTTGTCTTAAGCCGCCTTAGATTTTTCATATTTTTGCTTTTCTTCATCTTAGGCTCAGCTTTTTTTTTCCTCCGGGGTTTGCATATTTATCTGGTTTTGTTGCAACATTAGCTACAGATACCTGAATCTATGGCATGTATAGCAAGGTTTGGAATAATTCTTTATTGGGATGAGCAAATAGAAAGACCTCTGTTTTCTATACTTGGAAGTGCAGCCTGCTGTGAACTGAACAACAAAGCCCAAGTCTTGAATTTTCACTCCTGCTGCCTTAGGCAATTGTAGCCTTAGACTTCAAGTAACCTAGCCACAAATTTGTCAGAGGACCACCAGCCCAGTCTCTACTGAACAAAGCAGAGACAGATGGGGCCATGTTGAGCAGTGACACTGAAAATCCATTCCAAAACAACACATTGTTTTACAGTTCTGAAATGTTGCCAACTCTACTTTTTTCATGCTGTTGCCAATGTAACACACTTATTTAAGATTACTTCAGTTTTGGTAAACCACTCTAGCATCTTGGCTTCACCACAGAGTGTCTTAGATTGTAAAGCAGAGAAGAGGGAATGTATGGCCATGCTGCTGTTGTTGGACTCCAACTCCCATCAGCTCCGGTCAGTGCAGCCATTGATTTGGGAGGATGGGAGTTGGAGTTCAATAATATCTGGAGGACCACAGGTTCCCCATTTGTTGTAAAGTGTGTGCAGCTGTACACAAGAGGCCTGGGCTGTGATCCTGAACACTACTGGCAAACAAGTCCTATTGAACATAAGAGGACTTACTTCCCTGTATGAGTACATAGGATAGTGTGGTTTCTGGCTATCCCCACTTGCTGCTATGCTGCTTGAGGAAAACATCTCTGTATCTTCCTCTGACTTTTACTTTCTTTCCATTAACAGTTTGCCTCCAGTTTCAGAGTGTGATTGCTAGAAAGCAAATCTATCTTCATGCAGAGCAGTGTAGAGGTGAGTGAACATGCAAACAGGGGGCAGGATCATGATGACAGCCCCCCCTCTAATCTACACACATTCAGTTTGTTATCTATTGATGTACACACAACCTCTCTCATGGAGTTCAACACTGAAATGCTGTACATATATGCCATCTCACACTGAAATGCTCCACACAGAAACTTTCCATGCACACACCTCACACTGAAGACCCCCTCCCCGTATCTTCCCCCCACTGAACACCCCACACCCTGCCCCACATGGAAATCTAATGCAAAGTGTGGGTACATGAATGGCAAGTTATAAGCAAGCAGTTTGAGAGTTGCACAACATGCATGTTGATTACAAGACGGATTTGTTATGGCATTGTCCTTAGTTTCCCAGCTTTGTGAAGATTGAGCCAACACTAGATAGCATTAACTCTGTACTCTGATGTTAAACTGGAAGGTCTTTTTAATCATACGATTTTATCATAAGATTTACACCAAAGCCTATGCACACTTCCTTAAAAGGAAGCCCCACTTAGTTCAAAGGAAAATTGCTCCCAAATTTAATCCTGGATCTGGCATTTCAGAAACAGGCTGCCACCATATTGTCTATGTTACAATCACCACAACTATTTTTATTTAGCCTTCCAGTACTTCCTTTGCAGCGGTGTGATTTTCACTGAACCCCCTCTGGAAGCCTGAGGGGGATGCATTCCTGGTATGTGTCGTGGGGGGAGCCTTTCGCCCTCCAGATGTTGCTGAGCTGCATCTCCCAACATCCTTGGCCACTGGTTATGTTTGCTAGGCACGATCATCTTCAATGCTAAACGCTTCTATGATAGCAAAAGCAAAAACAGAATTCTCAAGAAAATGTCGCACAAGCAGAGTCAATGATGCCTGCAGAATGCTTTTACGGTGCTGATGTTATCGACACGGCCAGTAGCAAGCTGTCTTAAGAAGTTGAAAGCGAACCAAACTCTTTCCTTTTGCTCACCTACGTCCATCTCCAGCCGCCGCCCCACACCCAGTTCTCCCCGTGCATTTTTCTCCTTCCCTCCGTTAGGCATTTTTCTCCTTCCCTCCTTGCTTCCATTAAGCCCCCAGCCCCCCGAAGCGCTGTGTTTCTTTCCTGGATTATTGCTCGATTTAAGACACAGGGCCGGTTCCTGGCTTCAGGCGACGACTTCCTTTTCCCCTCTCCCCAGAGAAGAAGAGCTACCCATAGAAATCAGAAATTCCGATTTGTTACCATGATGGCTGCGTCTGAGCACCAGCGCGCCCTGCCTCGAGCAGAAGGCGGCAGCAGAAATCAAGCCTTACTACATGGGTGTGCAAAACGGTATTTATTTATTTAGGTTTTAAACATTTAAAATGCAGCGCTTTGCTCTGCCCTCCTTTCTCCTCTCCAGCAAGTGGGATCACGCGCTGAGATAAAACGGGTCCGGAGTTGTTTTTAATTCGCGCGCGGGCTGCGAACCGTTTGTACCACGTGACGGCGAGAGGCCGGTCTCTTTCCCTTCCTCCCCTTGTAGATTTCCCTCCCCAATCGGCGCTGCCTCACGTGACCATCACGTAGCCCGTAACCCTACGGTGGCCCGGCGAGTTCCGCTCGTTTCCTAGGAAACGGCGGCTGACGCCTGGCGCGGATGGGGCCGAGTCGCTCCGCGGACCCTCGTCGTCCCATGAAGAGTTCCGCCTCGGCAGGTGAAGTCCCGCGAGGGGATATAGAAACGACCCGTCGCCTTCCCGGGGTGGGGGGGGGGGTGAGAAAGAAACGGGCCACCTATGACGAGGCCTCTCAGCCCTGCCGGAGCGGGGGGGGGGCTGGTCCCTGGGAACTTGAAGAGGGAATAAGCAGATGCAAAAAGGCTAGAGCTCTCAACAGGTGTGGCAGATGCGAGGAGCCTTTGTCTCCCTGTGAATCAGGTGTAAAGCCCCCCCCTCCCCCCCCTACTTCTAAGCGCCCTCCCTCGCTTGCCAGCGTTGGAAACAGAATGCTGGGCATTTAAAATGGCCCTCTTCCTCATCAAGCAACGCAAATCCATATGGCTCATACGTCAAGCTGCTCATATCCACCTGTATCTATATGCAAGTCTGCATATACAGACTTGGGCCACGCAGTTGAAACTGATCTCTCTGATTTTCAGTACGGCTAATTACGTTTAGTAGGACAGGTGGGCTCAGGCTGGCAGCTCAGGAAATCCATAAGGTCCTCTGCATGCTTTCCTGGGAGTAAGCACCATCGCACTCAAAGGGCTGAGTTAAAACAGGCATAGGATTATAATGTAAGCTTTCCTTAGACACTTTGTTAAATTTCTTTGATGATAAATGCAGATAAATTGAGGCACTACAGATGAAGGAATAGGATTTTTAGTTTTTACAAAAGGCCGAAATATTTTCTTTCTTTTTTCTTTCTGTACTTAGTTGTAAAGCAATACAATATTATTTCTTGTGCCTTTTTTATTTAAAAAAGCAGATTAGATTATGTGTCATGAGAGGTGGCATTTGTAATCTTCTTACCGTGTTTTCTGAGACTTTTTCCATGTGCTTACATAACAATACCTTATTTAATTGAATTCTCTGCAGTCATCCCTGTTGTTTTATATTGTAGTGCCATGTAGGTTTCAGAAGAACAATGAGCACGATATGGAAAATATGCTTTGTGATAAACTTCCCAAATTGGGATTTGTTTTTGATATTTTGTGTCGGCACTTGACACATCTAGAGAGCTTTAAAATGTCCTATTAGAGACCAATCAAGACACTTCTCATTTACTTTTTATATATATAGTATATATTCCTGGATCATGAATTACTTGAAGAAGGTTTAAAGGCCTGTTGTTCACCCATATTGGCTCAGGAAGGGATTTTCTTTGAGAGGTAAGTTTGCTTGTATTCATAGTGACAAAAGCTTTATTTACATTTTGGGAAGTGTTTCTATTATTTAGTTATCTGAACAAAAATATTTGAGATCTTTGACTAGAACATAGCTAAGGAGATATCCAAGTTGCACAACATAGCAAAACATGGTACATCTAACTATTTCAATCTCAGGATCATTTCTCTTGTGTTAGTTGAATGGAGTGGGTGGCTTATAGGAAATAATTGTTTTGTTTGCTTGTTGTTTATTTATATGGAGCCATCAGCATTCAATGTGTTTTATAGAGTAATGTAACAAAAGACGGGATTTGACTTACAAGATAAGAATTCTTTTTAATAGAATTACATACCCTCCAACATTTCTCCTATGAAAATAGGGACGTCCCATTCCATAATGATAATTTTACTAGATAGATAATTTATTACGGTTGGAGACCAGCTTATAAAACACACTTGGGGGTACAATCCCAGAAGGAAAACAAACATTTAAAACAATGTACAACAATAAATTTAAAATTTATAAATGCAATAAGTGTATAGTATAGACACTTAAAACTTTAAGATAAGCTACCGCAGAGAGATAACAATAATTTTACTATTTATACCACACACATCTTACTGGGTTGCCCCAGCCACTCTGGGCAGCTTCCAACATATATAAAAATGTAATAAAACATTAAGCATTTTTTAAAAAAACTTCCCTATACAGGATTGCCTTCTGATGGCTCGGGGGGGGGGTCAAATAATTCCATACCCTCCACCATTTCTCCAGTGAAAATAGAGACATCCTAAGAAAAAGCGGGACATTCCAGGATCAAATCAAAATCTGGGACGGCTTCTCTAAGTCAGGGATGTCCCTGGAAAATAGGGACACTTGGAGGATCTGGAATTAACTCATGGAAGACATGGCTTTCAGTCTCTCTTGTGAGAAATGACAAAATTCCAGCAAGCTTACTATCTTCCACAGATAGAACCTTATGTAAGAAGAGTTTTCATTTTAAGACTTTGGTATTTACATAAGAGTGCAGAAGTACGTGACTTCCGGAGCATGACTTTAAAGAGCATTAGAGTTCTGTGGGGTCAGACCAAGGGCCTGTCTACTCCAGCATGAATGGTTTGTTAAAGGTTGTCAAACAAGTATGCTAAGAGCAGATTGGAAGGTTGTACATTAAAAATTCAAATACTTGGCGGCAATAATTTAATTTGTGCTTTATTCTGTTTTTGTTGTTCATCCCGTTTCTTTTATTATCTACTTGGTAATTTCAGGGATTTGTGAGTTTAAACGCAGTTGCTGATTATGGCTCACCGGTTTTCAAAAGAAGACCTAGATGAACAGTTTGAACAGTTTTTGAAAGAGGTATTGTTATACTTTTTTTTCTTTACTGTATTCTTTCAGAGACATACCTGCAGTTTGGCTAAACTTATTAACATCTATGATTGGCTTACAAGAGATGAATTCCGATTTATGGAATTAACTTTTGGAAGACAGAGCTTTCATTTTCTTTTGTGAGAAATGGCAAAATATACATCTCTCTTTAGCTTGTTTCTAATTTTTACAGAGCTTGGTGTAAACAAACAGATCATGTTCTTTATGAGTGTGTTTGACTGTTAAGTATTTCCTGTAAATGAAAGGTTCTGTAGCTAGTCACTGTTAGATCTGTGACAGTGGGTGATCCATCAGTGAGACTCTTGGTTATCATTCTTTATTGGATACCATAGCAGGGATCCTGTTGCTTCCTTTCTAATGAGAGGAGAAGCAACTACAGTGTGCACATCATAACCATTGCCATATATATGTTAGGGTGATGTAAGTTCAGCAGTTAATGCACATAGCAGCCAGCCATTCTGCACATTCGCCAGGCCTCATTGAGAATGTGCACATAATCTCTCCAGTGTTTTGCACTCTGGATTCAACAATGGAATTGATTCAACTAACTGGTCCTGCTAGTGAAAGCCTTATAAAGGACTTCCGCTAGTGTAATGGAACTTTCCCCCACCCTTCTCTGCCCAGCCCCCAAATCAGCTCTGCAGAGAACTCCAGAACAGTGCACAGCAGGAGGAGAGGAGAGATTGTTTCATCAGACAAGCAGAAATGCTTCCACAGTTGGAATGTTTATAGCAGCATGATGTTGAACTCCTCCTTTTATACGTAGGGCAGTAGTCCATGCTAGTCCTACTCAGAGTAGACCTGTTGAAGTTAATGAACATGACTAACTTAAGTTCATTAATTTTTAGTGGGTCTGCTCTAAGTAGGACTTGGTTGACTACAACAGGCCTTGGACACTGTGCATATCTCAACTGCATTTTGTACATTCTCTGGAATCTTGAGGAATGTGTTTATCTGTATTTTAGTACTGCCTCCCATGCTGCTATTAAGCATAGTCCTATATGGCATGTCTACAAGCACATTTTGTGTGTCTGTGTAAGTGTAACCACACACTTGTAACCCACACATTGTGTGGACACTCAGGCTTGTATCCAACTCACGACAGACCCACTGAAATAAAGAAAGTTAAGTTAGTCACATCCATTAATTTCAGTGTGTCTACTCTATTACTTAGTTGGATGCAACTCTCATCTTTTGTAAAATGCTTCATGGTGCATGCCATTAATGAGGCAACCTGGTTTAATTACACTGTATGCTAGTTTTTCAATGCTACTATCATGCTACACTTGGCTTTCCAATAAGAACCATTGTTATTTAGATCCAAATCTCACCGCTAACTCGATCTAACTGCTTTGTATAGTCCATGATTTTGCACGGACATACAGAGGGTTTTTTTGTCTGTCAGACCGGGGCTTGGACGGTACAGCTAAAAAGGCCTGGATAATTCCTTTCTTTTTTCAGTCTTTCTCATTATGGTCATGTTCATGCAATTTATATATCAGGGACCCGTAATGCTATTTTTTTCTGTAAGTGTTTTCTTTCCCAGCTGTTACTCTACTGTTTTTGAAGTTGACAAGATGGCTAGACATAGAAGGTTTCCAGATCTCTGTTGTAACATCTGGGGACATTTCAGTTTCTTCAGTTACAATGCTCTGAGGAGTATCAGCATCATCCTAGTTCCACTTGCTGAGCAGAGGATGCAGTTAGTCGCAAAGAAATAGCAAGTGATAACAGAACTTGCATCAAGCACCTGTCAGTAGCTCCCAATGCAGTTGTTTTGTGGCTTCAGTGTTGCATTTGAACTTGTGCTCTGCCTTAAAAACAGAACTTAACTTTGACTTTGTTATTTATATGCTATGCATTAAAATTATATTAAAAACATAAATCTGCTTTCTCTGGATAGTTCAATAGCTTGGAAAAGTAGAAATAAATGCTGTTATTTTGTCTTTACCACTTACTTAAGGGCTGCTTCGTATGCTATGTTTCAATACTTGAAATGTCTAGAAAAAGTCTATACTATGTACGTTACTGTGGGTTGATTCAGATGTAAGACCAAACAATGGTTTGTGTTTAGACTTTTTAAAAAAACACACCTTTAAAATGTATTTAATTAAAATCATTTCTATTTTTTTTATATAATAATATTTATTAAATTTTTAAACAATAATCAACATACATAACAACATGATCTTTTTCAATAACCACATTTCATTCTCATCTTTGGACTTCCTCACATCTCTTGTTCCTGCATTCTGAGCACATAAATTTTTCTAGCAAATTATTTACTTAATTCAGTTTATATCATGTAATTGTCCAGTATTAAATCTCAAATCTTAGAATTTAAATCACTCTTTTTTTTTTAAGAACTTAATTCTAACATATTATTTATCCAAAATTTGTCTTTTCTTTCAGTCACGTTTAAATTTATATTCTTTGTTACTAATTTGTTGGAGCCATATTATTACAGATCTTACATCTTTCTTAACATTCGTACAATTTACAGTGTTTTTGTAAATAGTCCTTAAATTTCTTCCAATCCTCCTCCACCAATTCTTCTCCCAGGTCTCGGATTCTGCCAGTCATCTCTGCCAGTTCCATATAGTCCATCAGTTGCATCTGCCATTCTTCCAATGTGGGCAAATCTTGAGTTTTCCAGCCTTTAGCGATGAGTATCCTTGCTGCTGTTGTGGCATACATAAAAAAAGTTCGGTCCTTCTTTTGCACACTCTGGTCAACAATGTCCAAAAGGAAGGCCTCTGGTTTCTTAGGGAAGGTATACTTAAATACCTTTTTCAGCTCATTATATATCATTTCCCAGAAAGCCTTCACTCTAGGACAGGACCACCAGAGGTGAAAGAATGTTCCTTCAGCTTCTTTACACTTCCAACATTTATTATCAGGCAAATGGTATATCTTTGCAAGCTTGACGGGTCATGTACCACCTGTATATCATTTTCATGATATTTTCTTTCAAAGCATTACATGCGGTAAATCTCAGACCTGTGGTCCATAGCTTTTCCCAGTCAGCAAACATAATGTTGTACCCTATGTCCTGTGCCCATTTTATCATAGCTGTTTTAACCGTTTCATCCTGTGTATTCCATTTTAGCAGCAAGTTATGCATTCTTGAAAGTGTCTTAGAGCTGGGTTCTAACAGTTCTGTTTCTAACTTTGATTTTTCCACCTGGAATACTATCTTTTTGTCCGACTTAAAAACTTCTTTAATCTGAGCATAATGTAGCCAATCTCGCACTTTATCTTTTATTTTCTCCATACTCTGCAACCTCCAATTATCTCCGTCTTTTTCTATTATTTCCCAATATTTCGGCCATTTGGCCTCCATATTGAGTCTTTTCGGGGCCTTAGCCTCCATTGGTGATAGCCACCTTGGGGTCTTGTTTTCCAGTAAGTCTTTATATTTTATCCAGACATTGAACACTGCTTTTCTGACAACATGATTCTTAAAGGCCTTGTGTATTTTCACCTTGTCATACCACAAATATGCATGCCATCCAAAAGCATTGTTGAATCCTTCCAAATCTAAAACATCCGTGTTTTCAAGAAGCAGCCAGTCCTTCAACCAGCAGAAAGCTGCTGATTCGTAGTACAGCTTTAAGTCTGGCAGGGCAAAGCCCCCTCTTTCTTTAGCGTCAGTTAATATCTTAAACTTAATTCTGGGCTTTTTGCCCTGCCAGACAAATTTAGAAATATCTCTCTGCCACTTCTCAAAACACCCCATTTTGTCCACAATCTGTAGAGTTTGAAACAAAAACAACATTTTTGGCAATACATTCATCTTAATAGCAGCAATACGTCCTGACAAGGAAAGTTTCAATCTTGACCAAATTTCTAGATCCCTTTTAATTTCAGACCAACATTTTTCATAATTATCTTTAAATAAGTTCATGTTCTTGGCTGTTATGTTTACCCCTAGGTATTTTACTTTTTTAACCACATTTAATTCTGTCTCTTTCTGAAACCTTTCTGATTCTGAAGGGGTCATATTTTTTTCCAAAACCTTGGTTTTTTGCTTGTTAAGTTTAAACAAGCAAAAAACCAAGGTTTTAGGGGGGGGAAATCATTTAAAATCATTTCTAAACTACATGATACTTAAAAAAAATTCTAAGCAGCTCACAAGCAGTACAGATCAACATAAAAGCCGTGAAACAATCTCACAATAAATAAAAGATAAAACAGAAGACCTGTAGTTCAGTCTTCAATCTTATGGATCAGGGAAAGCCTGCACAAACAGATACACCTTTACAAGACTTCTGAAGCAAATAATTAATGTTGTGTCACATACAGCAGAAGAAAAGACATTCTAAAGTGTAGGGAAAACCTTGGAAAATGATGATATTTTGTCACCACCCTATGATATTCTGTAGTGTGCAGTCCCACAAGTAAAAATTTCCCCATATCATCTAAGTGATCTTAGAAGTCTGCAAGCAATCCTTTGGGTAATTGTTGTGTTCTGCACATGGTTGTACAGAAAGTCTTTGGCATATGTCTGCAGGTTCTGCTACAAGTACATAAGCGTCTTTCTTTCCCTTCTCAGGAATGACAGTGATGAGAAATACTGGGGAGTAGTCAGAGATTAATTTGTCAGCTAAAACAGAAAAAGAGAGGCTAGAAACCGCACAAATATCACACTTTGCCATAGAATATCAGTACTCTGATCCTCCGGTAAATTACCATGGAATTGATCATCAATATTAGTTAAGACCCATTGAATTGCTGCCATATGCTCAACTCTCTTTGAGATCAGTGGGTCTTAAAAAAGCTTAACTTTGAACAGGTCTCATGTCCTATTTTATGGAGACCCAAGAAAATAAATCGTAACAGCACAAGTGATTCTTGCTTCTGATTCAGTCACTTTCAGATGATTCACTTGGAAATGAGCCAAAGAAAAAATCCAGCATTCCTGACACTGTTGGGCAGGTCACAAATAAAGAACTGAAGAAGAATCCTGTGCCGTGGTGGATATCCGAGGACGATTCCGATAACGGTAGTGAATTCTGTTTGGATTCTGTGTAATGTTTTTACTACTTGTGACCACAAGATGGCAATCAAGGCCTTTTGTGTTCATAGTTTTTATGATTTTTTTTTTTTTACAAATAGAATTATTGACGTTCCTGCGTTAGATAAAGTAATTTTCAGTTTTAAAGATGCTGTTCTTAAAATACAGACTACTCAAGCAAGCCATTGTGGAACCTGTGTGTCAAAGTAGGTGAGCGATGCAGCCTCTGCATGCAAAAACATTTTCTCTGAATACTGTTTGATTTTACTTACGCAAAGTTCTTGTACAAACATCTTGTTTTAAGAAGATGACTGTTCTGCATATTGAGCGCTTCTTTCCAGGTCACATACTGGTTCCAGAAGCACAAATTAGGTAGGTTCATATTTAGTTGTGAATCAGTTTCTCTCTTATCCCTAGTCAAGTGGAGTAGTGCCTAAGGAGTGAATTCACATTATTTTGGGCCTTATATTTGGTGAAGGATTTGTAAGGTTACCCGAGGACAAAAGTGTTGCATGGAGAGTGCAGTCAGGAATGTATGGCACCCGACTGAGATAGTGTACTTTGATTCCTTTGGTCTTCCGCCAAGGTTGCATTGGCCAGCGGTGGCTGTTTCCAGTCATGGACTTCTATACTTGGCATGCTAAGACATTGATGCTGTCTCAAAGGTGCTTGCCCCTGCCATTTATTAAATCCTTTTTTGGACTTAACTTGTTTGTTTGCTTTTTGGTAACCTCTCCCCAAAAAAATTGACATGATGTCTTCCTTGGCTTTCTGCACATGTTGTTTTTCTTTCATTTCCCAAGCTTCTAAAACAAACAGATTTATCAAACAAGAAAATGAGAAGAAACTCATTGGGGCAAAAGATGAAATGATTGAAGATAGTGAAAACAAATCACCACTTTCAAATAACCAGTCTGGTACTAGATTTAGTTACCCCTTTTTAGAGATCAGCTTTGCAATAGTTGTGCTATATTGCAAGCCAAAATCAATTATTTCCCAGAAATAATGGTTTTCCTTTGTTTGATAGCAGTTCTGATCAAACAGATATTGGCTTTAATTATGTGTGGTATCACCAACAGTATTTGGTGAACGCAACTTTGACTTGGGTAAAAAACCTCATGCTTTTTTAGGCAACATACAAAAGTATGTAAATATGATATGAATTAATTGTGTAATCATGAGCTATGTGTAGAGATGATGCATGGTGCAGTTCTCAGCCAGGAATTAGGATTGCACAAATTCAATCTAAATATTAAACCAGTTATTATAATCACATCCTTTATTCATTTTTACTGTTAAGTTTCATTGCAAACAGTGCTTGAGCAAACCAGTTTTGTTTTGTTTTTTACACTGAGCATCCTGACTCCATGAACATGTGCAATATTTCTTGTAAAGCATTAAATAAATAGTTTGGTGTATACTTCAAGGAAGCGTAATTTAGCCAAAGAACTGTGTGGTGTTGTTTTAGAGGAGTTGTCTAATTGTGGTGCTTCTCTAGCTGCAGTGTGAAAATAGCTAGATATTGAGTCATTTTTTTCAGCTTGGTAACAAAATTTACCCTTCTTTTTTTGGTCCCTAACCACTTGTGACTGTTTGTGTGTAGTTAAAGTAGTTGCTCCTAAACCCTTTTCAAGTGCATCCCACAGCAAGGCACTGGCTAAGTACAAAACACTGGAAAAATCCCTTAAGGCAAAGAAAAGTGTGTGTTCTAACAAAGAAGAAATCTCTGCTAACAACAACCATGACCATACTAAGGGTAACAAGCATAAACTGGATTTTCAGTATGATTTTAAAAATTATTATTTAAAAGAACTATCCACACATATAGCCTTTTTGTTAAAAAGTGCCACTGAATGTAGTCTGTTCTTTTTTACAGCTATAAATTGTTGCCTGTTTTTAACTTTTTTATATGACTTTTATTGCATGTTTTATATATTATTGATGTAAACTGCTTTGATGTTTTTCTTTCTATAGTACAGCAGAATATAAATATTTTTTATCAATCAATATACTGCTGAATGGGCTTAATTAAGTAAGCAGGGCTCTGTTTCCTGGCCTATGTTTGAATCTAGTTATTCATTTTGCAACTTATGAAATATCCTAGGTTTTTCATAAAAAATCTTTCAATGATTTATTAATAGAACTTCCAAACTAGTTATCAGCTATAATGTAGGAGCCAGTGGTGCAGGAGTTAACGTGAGTGAATGTCTATTATTTTTAGAAATAATCTAGAAAATGAAGTTGCCAGGATAGTGCACTTTGTGAAATAGAGTTGTGAAAGCAAAGATCCATCGCTGGAATCGAGAGAGCCCTGTGCACTGGCTTCCTTGTGGGCCTTGGGGATGTACTGATTATCTCTTCCAGTTGCAGCCCTCAAGAAGCTTTTAGACAGTCCGTAAACTATACGGACCAATGAAGGGATTTTTGACACCTTAGTAGTGCAGTGCACTTTGATTTCTCCTCCCAAATAAAGATTGCTTTCTCCCACATGCACCTCCCCAAATCTTGAGATCCTCTTCAGAGAAGCTGCTTACTAGGGAGGGGACTTTTCAGTAGTTGAGCTGCAGCTATGTGACCACCTCCCTGGTGAGACTCGCCTGGCACTTTGTTTTTTATTATTTCGGTGCCTGATAATACCTTTTTGATTTTCTTCAGGCCTCATAATTGTAAACCACTGTTTACATGTTGTGCATTGTTTAGCCTTACAGTGAAACCGGTTTTATCACTATCCCTGCTGACGTGTTGTTTTTAAAGCTACGATTTGTTTTTAATGGCATCTATTTTATGTTTGCAAGGCATCCAAAGATCAGTGTTGTGGGGCAAGCTATATAAATTCCAAAAATAAAACTGTGTTCCAGCATGGATTTTTATGTCAGACTTTTCTTCCCCCTCCTCCTTTTGTTTTAAGGAATACGCAGCACAAGTAGTAGTTTCCTGAAGTCGCGAAGGCTTTCTCATGCTATCCTGGAAGTAGACGAAGATCATGCGGGAAGCATTCAGCTCCAGCAACCTAGTGGGGTTTCCGTTTCTTTAAGCAAAGATAGCCTGGAAACTAACGGTAAAACTGCTTCAGACCTCAAACTTCCCTCTCCCCCAGCCCTACTCAGCTTTATTTGGCAGATTAAATAACTGTTAAATTATATGTTGAATATGAACTGACCCCCTTAAAATAATATGATACTTATTTTTACACTGGCACTAAAACTTGGGAGATGCTGCAATCAATTGATGTTATATAGTGCTGTTCAGTCCTTTAGTGTTCTCTGAATTGCTCTCATTACAAATTACTTCAGCCCCTCAGTCTGTTCCAGCCATAGGAGTTCTGGTGCACACATGCAGCTCTCCTACTCGGAACATCTTCTCTATTGGTTTCCATGAAGTTATACACAACTACAGTGGTGCCCCGCAAGACGAACGCCTTGCAAGACGGAAAACCCGCTAGACGAAAGGGTTTTCCGTTTTGGAGGCGCTTCGCAAAACAAATTTCCCTATGGGCTTGCTTCGCAAGACAAAATGTCTTGCGAGTTCCTGCGGGGTTTTTCCCCCTTTCCCCCCTTTTTCTAAGCCGCTAAGCCGCTTATCAGCTGATCCGCTGATAAGCCGCTTATCAGCTGATCCACTAGAAGCCGCTAAACCGCTAATAGCGCTAATCCGCTAAGCTGTCAATGGGCTTGCTTTGCAAGACGAAAAAACCGCTATACAAAGAGCCTCACGGAACGGATTAATTTCGTCTTGCAAGGGAGCACTGTACACCAGAGTTTTGTGAGCACTCGGTGCCAGTTTCATAAACACTCAATAAATGTATAATGCTCATGAAACTCTGCTATTTTTAGAATAGGTTTGTTTAAGATCAAGTCATACATTTTTGGGCATTATCTCTGCATTTTCTTGATCTCTCACTTAAGGCAGTGCCTGGACACTAGACAATTTCCCCCTGCAATTACCTTCTTATGAAAATTGATATTAATTTGCTGTACTTTTTTATATTCTGGTGCTTTTAAATTTAGATTCAGTTGTAGCTTCAGGGCCTCATGAGATCTTTTTGGGAGCCGGATTGGATACTTTAGAAGAACAAGAGGAAAAGGAGAAGTTCTTTGCTGATCTTGAGAAAGGAGCATCATCTACGATAGACTATTCTAGATTGAATAAGGAGCTGGATTCCAATGATTCTGAAGGATTAAGAGCATTTCTACGGTAAAGTTAAAATAAAAATCAATAGTTGTAGTAATATTCAGAACTCTAAACATTCCTGTGATATTTTTCAGTAATAGTTTCTTAAGCAGGCCATAATAATATCCAGTTTTTCTAATGATGAAACCTCAATTCTCTGCTTTGAACTGTGCAAATTAAATCTTCATCTTATGGCTCACTGTATTCAGGATTCTGATTGAATTTGTGGCTAACCTGTAGGCCTCCAGCTGTTGCTGGACTCCAACTCCCATCTGCCCCAGTCAATGTGGCCAGTACTTGGGGTTGATGGGAGTTGTAGTACAACAACATCTGAAGGACCACAGGTTCCTCATCCCTGTTTTAAAACATGACTTAATTGTGAGTGTGCTCCTCGCCCTCTCTTATGACTCCTCCCTGCGCATTCTGCACACAGCAGATTAGCCACAGTGTGGCTTGTCATGTCACGTGGAACCAGATAATGTGTTTTTTGGTTTGTTTCAAAAAAGCAGTAAGTCAATAATAATTATAATACTGTACTAATAATTATACTATAGCCTGTTTGTGCTGCACATGGAAGCAGGAGGGCTAAGAGGCACATTTGCTATGAAGCCAATGTTTAAAACAGACCATGGCTTAGTGTCGAGAGTTCTGTACTACTTGCAAAGTTGTCTATTTTGCATAGTTTAGATTTTTTAAAAAATTTTTAGAATTGTTAACTACCAGAACAGCAGAGCAGTCTGAACTATGAGCATGAAAACAAATTTGTTCTGTCTAATACTGCTGAGTGAGAGACCTTTTCCTAGAAGTAGTACTGTCATATTTTGCAGAAACCACTCTGAAGCCAAACACTCTGAAGAAGGCATTGAAGATGAACCAAGGAACCATGAAAAATCTGGTAACTGTACTTCAGTGTTTTATTATCATTTGCTTTAAAGACAGCATTTTATGGATAATAATTTCACTAATGAAGTGAATGATCCATGTTGTTTAAAACTGAGTAATTCTAATAAATCCATGCAGGACAGGTCATGATAGCCTAAAGTGGAGCGCCCATATTCAGAGCCAATAAAGCTGTAGTTACCAGAGACAAATGAAAGCATATTGCTGTCCGCCATGGGTAACAGAGTGCTGAAACAGATATATCGGGGTGTGGCCTGGAGAGGGGTGTGGCCTAGGGGGGAAATTCCAAGGTCTAGTCAGAAGGACCTGGAAGGCCTCGCTCAGGCTTGATGTTTTCCAACCCAAGATAAAAGTTTTAGTCTGATCAGAGAAGGTTGTTCTTACGATCTATCAGTACATGTCGGAAATATTACAGAACAGGTGGATGCTGAAGAACATTTTTCAATGCTTACTGCAGAATATCAGATTTTTTGCAGAGCACAGTGTGCACTTTGGAAGGGACTCCATTCCAAATGATGAGGGTTTAAGTATTGGGTTTTTTCATGCCATCCAGGTTCTTTCTGCTAGGAGGAGGGTCGAGAGATTATCCCTACCCCCAGAACCTTTGTCTAATACTTGAATTTGTGCAGTTCACAGTCTGCTGAAGGAGGGGGCTAAGCTGTTTACTCATGAATAAATCTGCTAATAAAAGGGTTCCAGTCTGTTTTTTGTATCCATCTCTTCCTGGCCATTTGATCTGATCTGAGGAAGAGCTATATAGAGATGTAGGGAGATGGCTGGTCCTATTTTCTTACAAAGAATTAACCGTATGCCTTGTGTCACACACATTCCAGGTGATTATAGTGAAGATTTTGAAGAAGGTTCAGAATCTAATGAAGAGAATAAAGCTGAGCAGGTTCTTGTGACAGAAGCTAAAGTAAGCATTTTGGAAAAGCAGAACCATTTCATGTTTTCAACATTACTTGTAAGTCAGCCCTGTGATTTTAGTGTCGCTTATACCCCACAAAGAACTTACCAGACATCTACAGTGCAATCCTATTCAGACACACTAAAGGCCCATTAGGTTCTTTGGTAGTAGGGTAGCAGATGATGATGACGATGATGATGCATCGAGTCCAGACGTAATGGATGCTCTTTAGTTGATAGGCTTGCTATTTAGGGTAGGGGTGGACTCTGTAATGTTTAATATCTGGCCATTCAATCCCATTTGTAACTCTCAGGGTGGCTTTACAATCCAGAAATAAAACAAAGGACAATAATAAATGTGACAAAGATCAATGTAATCTGAAAACTGCAGCAGACTTGCGGGGGGGCGGGGGGGGGCTGGTTCAGTAGCAGTACCGATGCAGAAAAAGATTAGGAGATAAAAGGCATGTTACCAAAAAGACATTAACAGTGCCCAGGCATCACTCTCAGTCACAAAGTAGAATAGAAAAAGGTTTGTGAATTGCAGGATATGTGCCTTATTATTTTGATAAAGGCAGGATGAATGTCCCTGCACTGTAGTTGTATAGCAGTGATATGCTCACCATCTAAAGCATTCAAGATTATCAAAATATGTATATTTCACATCATGCATATTCATATGTATTCTCTTAACTTTTTAGGAAGAAAAGACTGGCATGCTGGCTGAAGGTACAAAAAATTTACAAGATGTGGAAACGTGTTAAAAATACGGCATAGGGCTTGAATGTTTGATTGGCTTTGCTGTACCCAATTTTGGGTGAAAAGAGTCAGAAATTATCCATAATTTTTAAATGGACCTCAGTGCTAGCTCCAATTGTGCTGGCGACATTTGCTTTAGAGATGCTTTGCAGATATCTGTAGAAGTAAATGGTATTCCTTTTATTCCAAATTGATGCCTACTATTGGCTTCCTTTTGGAATCAGAGGATTAGCTCTAGAACTGAATATCTCCTTCCATTTGTAAAAGGGACCGAGATCCAGTAGGAGGAGGGAGAAGTCAAATGTTCACCAGTCTCCCTCTCCCATTATTCTAGAGGCTCTTCCAAATCTCTGGAGGACCTTTTAAGGGAGTATAGGGTTCTGCCGCTTAGAGTTTTTCTTACAGTCATTTATTGTTAGATAAAATAAACACACAGGCAAGGAGGAATAAACAAAAATCATCTCCTCCCTTAATGTAGTAACAGTGGAGTCATCAGTATTTATCGCTATTAATCCCCATTTTTATCTGGGAGGACTTGAGCAAGGTCTGGAATCAAATTATTAGTAACTGAAACCAGCACAGAGCGTTGTTCCTGAGTTTTGAGAATCATTTTGAGAAGTAGTTCAGATGTGTAAATTGTGTTTATACTGGATAATCTAAACCAGCCTTCTGCAACGTGATGCCTCCTGTACTATTTATTGGACATTAGCTCCTGTCAGCTCCAGCTAGCATGGTCAATGGTCAGGAGTGATCCAGAATAACAGGAGGGTACCAAGTTGGCTTTAACAATAATTTTATAAGCCAAACAATCCCAGTAAAATAATTAATATGTATTTGTATTAAGTTCAATATATTTATATTTTATTGCAGTTCATGATCAGGTAAACTTCCTTGCAGTGCTATCTTTCTGACCTGTCTTACTATGAGAAATGTGGCACCCAACTGCATACCTTTTTACACAGAAGCAATTCCCACCGAGTTCATTGTGACTTTCTTCCCCAAAAGGGTGCCTAATTGCACCTTTAGCTATGAAATTTATACCATGCTTTGGGGAAAACAAGCTAAATCTGGGCAGGGCTTGAAGCAATTGAAGAGCCATAGTTGGAGTTTGTGCTTCAAAAATCCTTTATAGTGAATTGTTTACTATAAAAAATTGTGTTATCCATTTCCCCCTTCCACCCTGTTTATCATGAATGCCTTCTCCACTTTTGAAACATCTTCTGGCCTGGGGCCCTAGCCTCACTTATTAATCAAGCAAAGCGATCCAAGCCCGCCGTGCACCATGTGGGAGGGGACGGAGGTCTCCTTCCACCTAGCCTGGCTACCAAGCCTCCACTGGCAGGGGAGCCCCACCAGCACCCCAATGCACCCACCCAAATAGCAGGTGGGCAGAAGCTACCATTGGTAGCAGCCCTCCGAAATCCACCAAAACGAGGTGTTTCAGGGATAAGGAAGGGATGGAGGGGATATGCTGGGTCTTGAGCCAGCCCTGCTGCCACCACAGGATAGCAACAGGCCTAGTCTTGGGGGTGGCACAACAAAGAGGCTCCCCCACCCATCTTTTGCCTGGGCTAGCACAAGGGCCAGAGCTGTGGATGTGGCCAAGCCACTCTGGCAAGCCCTGTTGCTCCCAGCCAGAGGTTTGGGTTGCCGCCTTATATATCTTACTCATGTGCTTTTTAGAAGCTGCTAGGGACATCTGAGATTGCTGGGGTGGCTACTTAAAAAAGTTGTACTGAAATGGCAGAAGAGCAAAGGTTAGAGTTTGTAACCCTCATATTGTCTGCTATGGGAGATACAATTGTGTTGCACATCAGTGTTCTCTAACTTTTCTCTATCTGTTTTCTCTTTAGTTGTCCTTCTCGATTCCCAAGACTCGACCCTGGAGATGCAAAAGATTGGTGAGCAGCAGGATGCAGCTGTGACAGAACACCCTCTACCTCAAGAAACCGCTGTCGATGAAATGAATGGAACAGGTAAACCCTCTTTATTATTGACTACTTCTTTCCACATCTGTTAGCCATGCTGAAAACAGAAGTAAGGCAAGAGCAGTCTGTCTTGGTCAGTTCTAGCTCTCTCTGCTTCACAATTACCCTTTGATCATGTAAACATTTAGAGCCTTTTTCAGCCAAAGCTAAGCTCTTTGAAGTCATATTGATTTCAACAGGAAAGAATCAAGCATTTCAAATTGAAGAGACTTAGAAGTGCATAACTATAGCTATGTCTTCATTGCTTAATGTTTTCTCAAGGTAAAAGATTATGTAGGCAATTCCTAAGTTTTGAAAATCTAGTTCTGAATTGAAGAAGAGAAAGAGAAATAAACATTTCGGAGTGATTTGCTTTTTTTTTTTCTTACTAAAAACAAAAAAAATTCCTTCCAGTAGCACCTTAAAGACCAACTAAGTCAGTTCTTGGTATGAGCTTTCGTGTGCATGCACACTTCTTCAGATACATGCACACTTCTTCAGATGCATGCACACGAAAGCTCATACCAAGAACTGACTTAGTTGGTCTTTAAGGTGCTACTGGAAGGAATTTTTTTTGTTTTGACTATGGCAGACCAACACGGCTACCTATCTGTAACTTTTTTCTTACTAGTTACTGAGCTTAATGGCTAAGGATGTAATTTATTTTTTTGTCACTGGACTGGTGGCAACCAATATTTAATCATGTGAACTTCAGCCTAACACTGCAATCCTGCACTTGTTTCCTTGGAAGTCGATCCTACTTAACTCTTGGGGAAATGTGCATAGGATTGTAGCCTAATGCTGCAATCCCTTATCCATTACTAGGGAGTAAGCCTCACTGAACTCAGTAGAACGTGTTTCTCAGTGGACACGATTCTACTGTTAGTATCTTAGGTAATCGTTGCTGTTGCTTTATTGACATTTCAGCTCACTTCATCTTGGTTGACTTTTTCACCTGTCCCTCCTCAGGTATTTCTGGTGCACAAACGAATAGTGATATTGAAGCTTTGCATCAGGCCTACTGCCATATTGAGCAGTCTTTAGGAGATTCTGATGAGCAAAGAATTCATGGTGGCAAAATAGAAGAGAACTTGGCTAAAGATGTTTCACCGAACATAGAAGGCTGTCCCAAAAATACCTCCACTGCTGATTCTGGTAAATATTGAAAATTCCCAATACAACTTTATTTTGGCATATGCACATAAAAGGTTCCTGATTTATTATTGCTTCCAGCACAAGCTTATACCAACACTGGTGGCTTGGGGATGGAGTCCTTAATTCTCTTGGAATCATGTTATTTTACCTTTCCTCTCAAGACACTATTTTCTCATCTCCAGCACTCAATCCTTCTGTTTAGTAGGCTGCAGTTGCACTAGCACCAAACCACAGTTTACCGTATTTTTCGCACCATAGGACGCACCTTTTCCCCTTCAAAAATGAAGGGGGAATGTGTGTGCGTCCTATGGAGCGAAGACAGCATAGCCCCGCGACCCTCTGCCGGCTGGAGAGGTGACCCGCGGCTATGGCAGGAGCCTCTATAGCCGCACGCCTTTGCGCTGCTCCCCGACCTGCCCTTTGGGGCTGGTGGTGGGCTTTCCCCAGCCAGCCCCAAAGAGCACGTCAAAAGGAGCCTGGAGAGTGAGAGGGGTCGGTGCGCACCGACCCCTCTCGCTCTCCAGGCTCTGAACGCACCTTAAACGGCACCTTGTTTTAGAGGGGGGAAACAAGAGGGGGGAAATTCTCCCCCTCTCTGCGCAGCACCTCCTGCCGCTTCGCTGAAGGGGCGCTGGGCAGAGAGGGAGAGAATTTTTTTTTCTTGTTCTCCCCCTCTAAAACAAGGTGTGTCCAATTGTCCGGTGCGTCCTATGGTGCGAAAAATACGGTAGTTAAAAGATTGGCTGCACACTGTTGCAAAGTCAAGCATAATTGTTAATGCAGTCTGTCTTCTGGTGTACACATGGCTTCAAGAGCACTCTCTGAGCCAGACTGAGGGGCAAAGTCCTTTTTTAAAAAATCTCCCTTTTAATTCCATGATGACTCATCCTGCCATCTGCAGCATCAGAACCCGCACTTGCCTAGATGTTTATGAGGTCTTCCTCAGCTTTGAGGATAGTGTTTTGGTTTCCAAGGAGATGGCTCATTCTTTTGTTCACAATAGCTTCTTTCCCTTTATTTATTGATAATATTTATTACCTACCCTTCAACATAAGGTCCCAGAGCAGGTTGTAGCAAGATAATATACAGTTATAAAAACAAGTAAATCCATTACAGTCATAAAAGCACATAAAAATGTTCCAAATGGAACAAATTCAGCAAAAGAAGTGCGCAACATAAAACAATATCTTAATGGTCTCAAAGGCCAAGATAAAGAAGAGCTTCTTCCACATACAGTCTTCATAAGTGACTATTAGCCCCACTGACCCTCAACAGCTTGCTGTGGAAGCTGCCACCCAGTGAATTATTATTCATCTGTGTCTTTGCTACCTGCTCAGATACTAGCACAGCATGAAAGTAAATTCTGAAGCACCGACGATTTAGTTGCTCATTTTTAGAGTGGTAGGTCCTTAATCAGATACCATTTGAGTGTGTTCATTTAGTAATGTGAAAGTTGACCCAGGAGTCACACAAACTGTTCACTCACTAAAAAAGATTGCATATACAGGAGACCTGACCAAAATGTAAGACAGTTACTAAACACGTACAGAAAAGTGAAGATTAATTGGTTTGTAAGTAGTCTGGGGAGGTTATGCATTAATCTCAAAAGGATTGCTGCTGTTACAAAAGGAATGTTATGACATAGACAGGAGAGATCAGACTACATATAACAGGAGACTACCTATAGCCAAAAACATACAGGATGTGCACATGCATGTACATGAACACAGAATCAGTGGATGAGTTTCATTTGAAAGTATTTCATTACTGTTTTTGATCTAGAATGTTGTCGTTTTATCTACTTAGATCTCCCCACCATAGAAGAACTGATGAAACCTATCAGAGCAGATTCAGATTTTACCAGGGACCCTGCAAGGTATTCATTCTAGAAAATACAGTTTATGGCAATTAATGTCCTTTCTTTCTGTCTTGTTCTTTGCCCCCTCCCCCTTCTTCAACCTCTGTCCAAATGATTTGGGAGTTCGCCTTAGCTTGCAGTTTGTGCTTTGCAGTTGAGACAGATCAGTCCTTAAAACCTAATCCTGAGATTAAGTCCCATACTGCCAGTACTCACTTAATACAGTTATTGGCTTAACTTTGAAGCTGGCATGCTGTTGTGCACCTGAAATAGATTCTAATGGTTCAGTCCTGCAGAATGCTAAACTAAGAGAAGAGGTGCTGTGACTGGGCAGAGTTTCCAGCATAAGTGAACAGCTCTTCTCTTTGCACCAGCTGTAGGAGCCAACCCTGGTCTTTTCTAACATAGAAAGCTGTTTTATGTTAAGTCAGGCCATTGGTCCATCTACCTTAGTATTGTCTACATTCATTGGCTGCATCTGTCAAGGGTTTCAGGCAGGGACATTCCCAGCCCTACCTGCAAACGCTGTTAAAGAAAACTGGGAATATCAAGCTGTGTCTTTTCCACTCAACCTCATATAAGGTCTGCTTTTTAGCCTCCAGCACTTACGGTTTCTTCCATGACTGCTTAAAGCCCATCCTGCAGGCCATATGTCTCAATGTATCCCATTAACAGTCAAGTAACAATAACGTGTAATGCATATAATCTTTGAATCTTTGGATTGTACTTTCTTCACTCTTTTTCTGTAGCCCTGTGAAAGCAACACACAACAGCTCTGATGAATTAATGAGCCATTTAATACTGGAAGAGCAGCAGAATGATACTGCTCAGGAAAAGCAAAACATTGGCTGTTCATTGGAGCAGCATAGTGGACAAGAGAATGTTTTTGTTCAAGCTGTTGCAAAGGAAGATAGTGAACTGATTCCTCATCAAAGGACTGGCAAGGACAAACGGATTGATAAACTTAAACATGATGTGTTGAGGCAAAATAGTCTCCCAAGTTCTTCAGTATTGCATCAAGACAAAAAGACTAACCAGGTAAACGGCATCTCAGTGTCTTAAAGAGATCTATGCAAGTATAAAGATCAGCTATGCACATAATATCATGTTTGTTTGTTTAATAAGCAGATTGTACATAATATTCACTAGTTAGGCCCTTGGGTGCTACAAGGATTAATTAATTGATTGATTATTTCTTCCTTAATATTTTTATCTTACTTACCTTCACCAAGCACCAAAGATGGTTAACTAAATTAGCCTCCCTAGAAAGAAGTCCAAGACACTGGGCTCAGCCAATAAAGATCTCTGTTGTTGAATCCCTACTATTGTTCCCCATTGTTTTCCTCTAACCCAGGGGTAGGTAACTTAAGGCCTGTGGGCCGGATGCAGCCCAGTCACCTTCTCAATCCGGCCCGCGGACGGTCTGGGAATCTGTGTGTTTTTACATGAGTAGAATGTGTGCTTTTATTTAAAAAGCATCTCTGGGTTATTTGTGGGGCACAGGAATTCGTTCATATATTTTTTTCAAAATATAGTCCGGCCCACCACATGGTCTGAGGGACAGTGGACCTGCCCACGGCTGAAAAAGGTTGCTGACCCCGGCTCTAACTTTTTCGCTGTTGCAGTTTCCTCCTTGACCTCTTCCTGCCTCACCTGTCTTGACACTCTTGGCTAATCTTCTCTGATTATGCAGCTTTGAAGACAGAAGGTGCCTTGTCTTCTGTGTCTGAAGCAGCTGAGGGCTAGGCAGCTGAATATCAAAAAAGTCTTAGTAGGCCTTTATAATATTATCAACAACTGTGAACAATTCCTGTTAAATCAGACTTCTTTCCATCCCACTCTTACCCATGTTTACTCGGGTAAGCGAGATCAATTTCAGTGGGACTTACTTCCAGGCAAATTGTTTTAAGAATGCAGCCTTCACCTCTCTCAGTTTGCCCATCAGTAGCGGTGAGGCAGAGCCACTCTTCTGACAGCTGTGTCGCTGCACTACCTGGATAGAGCAGGGCAATGGAAGGTCAAGGCTGCTTAGGTGCACCAGCAGTAGTGCTGGATTGGCCAACAGAGCTCTGACCCCAGCCCCATCCAGGTAAGCTGCAGTGATGGCAGTGCCAGGAAGGCTGTTTCACCCTGCCACAGAAGCTGGTACCTCTGCATGGGCACACAAATTTGTTTCCTGGTTATTCTCATTTTCCAGACTTTGGGAGCTAAGAGGAAATGTTACACATGAGCTGAATAGCACAACACATTGAAATGTAATCTGGTATATATCATTGGTGTGGAACCTCTATTCCCTTGAGTCTCATTAGACCTGCCAGCCTCAGAGGTTTGCTCACCAGGTTGTTTTGGGCACACTATGCCCTACTTTGCCTGGCCTGATGACCAGGGAAAGTTCTAACTAGCTAACAGGAAGTGTGGTCCCAATTCTTCCTTTGCATTCTGGCTTGAATTCAAGCAGATTCTTTCCTTTGAAGTTCTGTCACCTGATACCTGATGATTGACAGGTGATGATTGACTTGTTGTGTTAAGCTCATTGTAAACACTTGACTTGATTTTACATTCAAAGCCAAGCTGGTTGATTTAATAATATATAATGTTGTCTCCAGACCCGTCTGTCCCACACTTGGACTAAAGAAGGTCTAAATTCGGTGATGAACAAACAAGTAACATTCAGAAATACCAAAAATACAGCTGCTGTACATAGAAAGAAATCTCTAAGTGGACCCCATAGCTCTGTTAGGAGTTCTGGATATGGAAGATCCAGTTCTCCATTAAAGCACTTTTCCACAATTAATGAGAAGAAGACATTAAAGGAAAACGTCAAAAAGCCAGTTTTAAAAACAAAATCTCCTCCAAGACAAAAAGGTAATGGATTTTTAGTGTGTCTTTAATGCAGATGTGTTTGATTTAATGTAGGGAAAATGTCAAGTGTAGGATTCCTCAAGGTTAAATATTACTGCATACTGCTTCTTGCAAGATGATAATACTGTTTAAAAACGTGGAACTTTTAGATACATTCAAACATACGTTTTAACCTAAAAAAATTTGTTGGTAGATTTACCAGTACTCAACATAGCAACGTGATTGCACAAGGCATTTCAACTTCTTTAAAGCAAGGTGTAGTTAGTTAACTGCACTTCCAGTTTGTCAACTATATTCAGCAAACTGTTTGAGACTGCAGAGTATCTTTGACCTCGAGTTCCCGAGGCAAAGCCACTGTGGCCTGAGACTATTTGTAAGGCAGCAGATAAAGAGTTGGCCATGAAGGAGTCCCAAAGGGAAAAGATCACCCTGTGCGTGCCCTTTTCCCTCAGCTTCTCATTACAAAGAGCTCCTGTGCATCTTCTCTAAACTGCTTTTTGAAGATGGGATAGATGATCAAGTTTGATGATTCAGGGAAGCAAGTCAGAATTCAAAACAAAAAATTGAGGACCTATTTGTTAGTGTCCTTCAGTTTGGTAAACACGGTGCTCTGTTTAGGATACTCTGAAAAATATAGAACTTTCTCCTAATTTGTTTACAATCCAAATCTAGATGAGGAGGAAGAGAAGTTGACAAAGTGAAGGGAAGCTGAGGCTGGGATAACAAGTTGTAAATACATTCCTGTGCATACTTACCATGTGGTCAATCTGTATAGGATTTGGCTGCACAACATTAAGTGAAAGAATTTGTGCAAAGGATGTGTTTTAGAGAAGGATTTGATGTCAGAATTCTAGATACAATAAGTAGCAGTGGGATTTGTTTAGAGACCTTTGAGTAGGTAAGGTTGTTAAAGCAGGAAGGAAATATTTTAGATGGTGGTATGTTTACAATATAAAAGCACAGAAATAAGGCGAGGGGGTGAAGTTGTAAAATGACTTGTCAGACACAAGTGCCTTGTTTTAACATGCATGTTCCCTACAGGATTGATCCTTGTTTAAAGTGGATCCCCCCCCCCCGAGAATTGTAAGAGAAGATTATATGTCATTTTAAATACTTAGGGGGTAATGGGATATATAAAGAAGAATAGTGAACTGTGGAAAGTGGTTTAGAAGTATGGCAGCAGTATTTGGTTTTGTAATTTTAAAGCAGGAAGACAAGAGCAGTGGGCAACATTTAATGTCACATGAGTGACCTCCACCTCCTCTAGAAGTTCCCTCAACACAGCAAAGAGGAGGAAAGGAAGGGGAAGTTATTTTATGGAAGCAGAAGTCTATTCTACTAGTGAACAGGCATCGTGGAATTTCGCCCAGTAGTAGTATTCGCTTTTCCACTTGTACATTGCATGATCTGTTCAAAGAAATGTTATGTCTCCATATAAATAGCTAGGGCTATTAAGATTACAGCGCCCACTATATTTTTTTTCTCATCAAAGAAACATTTTCTGGAACTATGACAATACAGACAGCAAACAATCCAGTTTCTACAAAGAGAAATTACTGTGCTACACCTGGACAATCATCTGCAAGCAGTCTTCAACAGCCAGCTAAAGAAAGTGACTCTTGCTTACAGACACACAATGTAAGTCATTGCTCCTAAATTGAATTTTTTTAAGGGGACTTGCAAGGGAATAACAGTACTGCAGCAGATATAAACTTTTTGTAGAGTCATAGGAATCCCTGCTGTCCTGGAGTGTCTCAGTATCACCCAGGTTGTCTACCCTCACAAATGTGAGAAGAGAATACATATGTAATTTGATGCACTCTATCTGTTCTGATCTGTGGCCTGATTTACACTGCACTTATAATGTAACTCCAAATCATTGCACAAAAAGTGTGTGCAGCATTAGAGATCCCGTTCGGGTTACAAAAGTGTGTTGCCTTCTCTTTGAATTTAATAGAGTAAGTGTCCACTGGAGGCAGGACAGCTGTCATTAAAAACTGCATAAGGTTGGATGCAGAGGTCCATAAATGAGAGTGTAGGAAGAGGCAACTTCTATCCCTGCTCATTCATGTAAGCCTTCATTGAATCATAGCCTCTGGCTGGTGGAGCCAGTGTGGTGTAGTGGTTAAGAGCGGTAGACTTGTAATCTGGTGAACCGGGTTCGTGTCTCCGCTCCTCCACATGCAGCTGCTGGGTGACCTTGGGCCAGTCACACTTCTCTGAAGTCTCTCAGCCCCACTCACCTCACAGTGTTTGTTGTGGGGGAGGAAGGGAAAGGAGAATGTTAGCCGCTTTGAGACCCCTTTGGGTAGTGATAAAGCGGGATATCAAATCCAAACTCTTCTTCTTCTTCTGCATAAGGCAGACATAGGCAAACTCGGCCCTCCAGATGTTTTGGGACTACAACTCCCATCATCCCTAGCTAACAGGACCAGGGGTCAGGGATGATGGGATTTGTAGTCCCCAAAACATCTTGAGGGCCGAGTTTGCCTATGCCTGGCATAAGGAGACCTTTTGATTTTCCATTTGTGGAAATACTAAATTAGACCCAACCCATAGTAAATGATATTGATTTCACTTCATCTCCAATGGTTCTCCATCTATTAATTTGATAACATCCATATCTATGCTACAGCACAGGGTGCTCCCAAACAACTGACTACATTTTTAATGCATGAAGTTTTTTCTGCAGTGCCAAAGCTACCTCACACTTGAAACGAGTTGACCTTGAAGCTGACATCTTGTTTCATGGAAAACTCACTTGCATTGTTGTTGTTTTCCTCTCTCAATTTAAAATGCTAAATGGTTCTCATAAAATTCAGTCTTTGAAAATTTTGAAACTTGCAATTTATACTACAGAAGTGAAAGAAAATGATCCATAAATCTTGGTTGTGTGATGAGCTGTCAGAATAGTATACTTTTTCCCCACAGCAGGTTGCCTCATATTCTCCATCCCAAAATAGTGGGAGGGAGCTTTATTTACTGCAAAGAGTTCAGGAAGCAGAGGAAAAATTGGCTGAAGCCCATGATTTGATTCAGAATCTAAAAGCCGCATCTTTGCAAAAGGAGAAGGAAATGGAGACTAAGATCCTAGAAATGAAAATGCAACAAGATAAAGACCTTTTTCAGCTAAACCAAGAAAAATACATTCTTCAAACACAGGTACTGTACCTAGTTATATCCTTTCCCTGTTCAATTTTTTTTTTTTAAAAAAAACACTTTTAATACAGTTCACTAAAAACAGCATTTACTATATATTTCATTTTAGTTCTGATAAAATCAAATTGGGAATCATGGCAAGCCATGGATAAAATGTTGTCTCTCATAGCTATCTAAAACACCTTGCAGGAAGTGACATTTTGCGTTTAGAAGGCTATTTCAGCTGGTAGCCAAGCAAGCTGCTCCCCACGCCCTTAATATGTTTTGCTATATTGCAAGGAGACAGGCATAAGATACAAATAAGAGAACAGTCTGTTAAATGTACAGAAATCTGTTAATAAGGGCTTTTTCTTCCTAGTGATTTTATGAAGTATACGTTATTCATAGTTCATGTTTTCTCAGCTAAATAACAGAGAAGACCCGAACAAAGGAACAAAGTTGTCAAATGCTTTGGGAAGAATTCCTGATGATGGAGAAATGCTGAAAGAAATCCAAAAAGAAGTCCAAAATCAGGAGACTCTCCTTCAAGGGTATCAACAGGTAGATATACTTAATATTGTGGCTTCACTGAGTAAAACTTACAAAGTATTTACACAGTCAGTTTTTAAAGCTGTATCCAGGTTGAGAACTATGGTGCATTGTATTAAAATAAAAGGAGAGGTGGGGAGCTTGATAGTGAATTGACCAGATTGTTGAAGGTCAAAGGCAATGGCCCTCACACCACTTATTATTGAGGGGAAGTGCGTGGAACAGGTCTCGGTGTTTCGATTTCTGGGAATGGAGTTGAGAGATGACCTAACCTGGGGAGAAAACAGCAAAGACCTGATGAAGAGAGCACAGCAGAGGTTATATTTTCTGAGAATCCTCCAGAAAAACAATCTCTCAAAGGACCTGTTGATGGCATTTTACCATTGTACTGTGGAGAGTGTATTAACTTATGGTCTGTGTGTGTGGTTTGGGAGCTGCACGGCCAGGGGAAAAACAATGCTGTCCAGGGTTGTAAAGACTGCAGAGAGAATAACTGGGTGCACTCTTCCCACCTTAGATCAAATCTATGCTGTCAGGTGCCATAACAAATCTGCAGAGATAGCACAGGATAGTACACACCCTGGAAATTATCTCTTTCAGCTTCTGCCTTCTGGAAGAAGGTATAGGGTTATAAAGACCAGGACTAGCCTCCTGAGAAACAGTTTCTACACAAATGCAATTCTGGTTCTAAATGTAGCATAAGGAATCTCTTTAGTATATTGTATTTTAAAATGGGGTTTCAGAGTTTTTAGGGGTTTTTGAATATTTTATGTAGATTTCCAATTTCATTGTTCTGTATGGGACAATGACAATAAAGATATCGTATATGAAAAGACATTGGTATCTGAAATTGGTAGATAAAAGACTGATAATGAAGGTAGAGCAGCTGGACAATTGCTGGGACATGCATGAAAATGTTAGTCCATTCATAAGCAAGGGACAATGTGCATTGATTAGTTCAATGAGGTACTTATTTATATGGAGACAGAAGAAAAGGCTACCCTTCTGGAATTTGTAAAGAGTAATTTCTAAGAAGTGTCTTTCACATGAATACATAACAACTAAGTGAATTAATCCTTGATATTTCAATGAAGGAAAATGAAAGATTATATAAGCAAGTGAAAGAGCTGCAGCTAAATAACAAGAAAAATGAAGAAAACATGTTTAAAGAGAACCAGCGTTTGATGGCTGAGTTGGTGTCTTTACGGTGAGTTTATTTGAGTATCTAATGAAAAATGTAGATGACTTTAAGCAGGTCTTAATGTGAATGTAAAGAGGAAGCTGCCCACATACTTGCGATTAAGCCCCAATGAACACTATAGGTCTCTTTTCCAAGTAAACGTACATAGGATTGAAATGCATGTCCAATTTTTTGTGTGGAAGGGAGTTAAACTTAATTCTTCCATTGAAGTCAGCTTAATCAGGCTTAGGATCACAGATATCATTTATTTATTTTAGAAAATTATATACCATTTGACTGTAGCAGCAGTCATGTATCAAAGCTGGCAAAGTGTTTGGGTGTCTTCTTTTCAGTGTCCCTTCCATTTCTTTAACTTTTCAAGAAGTAGTATAACAATGATTGTTTGTTTTATTAAATTTAGTCGCTTGTCATCTAAAGAGTCTTCAAGGAACTTACAGTGAAATATATATATACATGAATACATTATACCAAAGAAAAGGGTTATCATACAACACATTAACATTCCATTCGACAAAAGGGGGAGAGGACCCTCGCTAACACTGATAGAAAAAGTAGTTATTGTGTGTTAAATAGATTGAAGAGAATCGTATGAATTGCACTTTTTCAGTGACAGAATACACCTACCAGTAAATAAGACCAAGGGTGCAATCCTCTACCCCCATCTTTCTCACCCATCTTTTAGTAATGCATGCCATTGGGCACTCTCATCCATGAATGAGCACTGTCTTGTTCTGTACAGACCTGGCATTTAGCAATAGCACCACCAAGCTGTTGGGCACAGTGGAAGAGCATCCAACAGTATTCTGGGGCTGTGGAAAGGCAGATATAGGCATCAGATGGGAGCATCTTTTGTTCCATTGCTACCACTAGCTGTGCCTATTTTTTCCTTCTGTCACCAAGTTACATGGTCCCCTGTGCCCTGGCTCTGTGCAACTCCCTGCAAATACATGCTGCATGCAGATTACCTTTCCACATCAACCCCCAATGCATCATAGCAGTCAACAATACAGTGCCCATCCAACCAACTCACCATCACATAGAGAGAGAATACCCATGCAGCAGGGAAGGAAGGGGGAAGGGGAGGCGGAAGACACAATAAATCGCAAGAGAGAGGGAGACAGAAAGTCTCAGGCGGCCTATCCCAAAGCTCACCTGGGGTACTTTAACATTCACCCACCCCTACTTCTTCCCTATGGGTCCTGACTCCCACTAGATTCACAGCCCCTCCCTCACTCTGACAGTACTAGGGAAAATAAACATTCACCAATATTTCTCACCAGAGAGAGTAAAACAGTCTTCCAACAATCAGCACCAAACTATACATTGACGTGACATGTGAATCAGGCCAGCATGAGTTAACAAGGACTGGATATTTTAAAAATTACTCTGATTTAATTGCAGGAATAGTGTTTAGATAGAACTACTTCAACAAACCACAAACTGTATAAAATTAATAATCCTCTCTTTTTTTCAAAATTAAACTAGAGAGCAACAGGATAAAAATAACCTTTTATCATGTGGAGTGCAGAATGCTGAATCAGCTGGGAATCAGAGTTTCACTGACCTGATTTTAGAACTTCGGGCTGCCAAGGCAAGTACTTATGCTTTTTCTTTAGACTAGTTTGCTGAAATAGTCACTACTTAAAACATTATACATTTTGCCAACAAGATACTATTACTATTATTTATTTTTATTTCAAATAATGAAACAAATGGGCCATTTACAATAAATTGCTGTGGCCAAGCTGCATGGAGACCTCTAAACAAGACACTCTAATTTGCATTACATTGACTCTGCTGGCACAAGGGGAAATAACAAATCTGCTCCCCTCTGCTGTGCAGGTCAGGCTCTTTTTTCCCATGCTGTGGCCCCAGTACAGCAGATCTATGCCTGGAAATCTCTCACTTTATCCAGACATCTGTTATGATGATCAGTTCACTTCACTTCAATGATTAGAAGAGGTGTTATCCTCATGGCTGAATTGATTTTAGAATGCTGTGTTACTTTTATTGTTGTTAGCCGCTCTGAGCCCAGCTTTGGCTGGGGACGGCAGGATATAAATAAAAATATATTATATTATTATTATGGCATGTTTTCTGTATCTCTCTTTTGTTTTCCTGGGGTGTGGGGGATGAAGACTATAGAAAGCAATTTGCTTGAAGAGAGAAAGCGTCTAAAGCAAGACAAGCAAGCCCTTGAAGTAGATTTAGTGCAAGTGAAGAAGGAACGAGATTTAGCAAGAGCCCAAATCACTTCCACTTCAGGTAAAGCACTACTTTTGAACAGGTTAATCCTCTGTTTAATAATAAGATCTTTTACTTCATTGACTGTAAAATCTGTGTTTCCATTAATACTGTATTAAGCTTTTGTGATACTGTGTCTTGCATTAACACACCAGGGAAGAGTGAGGTAATCAAGAGAGATGGCGGGGGCAGTAGGTGGATTATATGTACATTAGCAGCTACCCCTCCAGAAACACATGAGCAGGGTACTTGCACAACACTTGCTTCTGTGAGTTGTCTACCAGGGGGTGGGCCTGTGTGATGAATATCTCACAAACGAAACAATTTATCATCATACTAGCATAGGAAGCTGCCTAATGCAAGGTCCTCTTCAAAGTGTCGAGTCTTTTCGGTCACCTGATCTTGCTCCTTTCTGGAGATGTTAGAGATTGTACCTAGGACCCTTTGCATGCAAAGGAAACTGCTCACATATGAATTGGGGACAGGCAACAAGAGCAGTTCCGAGAGAGAAAGTATGCATCAAAGATTGGGGGCAGTGGGAGAAATTTTCCTAAATTTCTTTTGATGGCAACGTGGGATGGAATTATGGGGGAGGGGGGGATGTTGGTTCCAGGCCACTGGTTCTTTGCATATCAGTAGTAGTCTGGTCTTCCTATGTATATTATTAGAATGGAAAGGAAGGAATAACAGCTCTCGAAAAAGCTCTCTGCCACCACTACAAATCGTCAGACTTTAAAACAATGATTTATAGCTTTTCTTTGCAAGCGTCATTTTCACCACAAAGAGGAAATCTAAATAACTTACGGCTTTTGTAGAAAGCCTTAAGATATTTAAAATTAATTTGCCTCTATTTTTTCCCCAATGCCCAAAATAAGCTTAGTCTTGAGTCGGATATGCTTTGTCACACTTTTTTAATTGGAACATTTTCTTCCTAGCTGAAAAATCATATGAGAGGAAGATTGTAGAAGAATCATACAAAGACGAAATTGGTCGCTTGCAGAAAAGACTCCAGTGGTATGCAGAAAATCAGGAACTCTTAGACAGAGATGCAGCTCGCCTTCGAGGAGCTAAAGAAGAAATTGATAAACTGCAGCATGAGGTGATTGCATTGTCAGACTTCCCTCCAGTACCATTCAAGGCAGTAGCAAGGCAAAGGCCGTCTGAGACCAGCCAGCAAAATCTTACTTTTTCACATAGAGATAAAAGGCTAGGGTACCATGCAGTCTGAACTTCAGGAATTTTACTTTGGGAATTGCTGCTGCAATTCCCTTTTGGCCAGAGCTGAGTAGTGACACTTGGGCTGAATCCCATCTAACGTCCTTCAGGTTTCCAGCTGTCAGGGGCTCAAGCAGTCTGCTTGCACATTTATGATTATAGATTTATTTGTCATAAAGTTCCCAAAGGCATGACTTTCAGTCATAGGCTGCCCCATCTCAGCCTATGGTCTCCCTTTCTTTGGTTTCACGGTAGGTCAGGGTTTGTCTGAATCTAGGCTGTAATTCAGTTTCCACTCCAGAATATGTAGTTAGAACATTCTGCGCATGAGGTTTGGCACTAACTAAACTGGGATAAAACGACCCGTTCATTTACCATGCTGGTACTGATTTTCCCCTGCTGCTTAAATTACAAGTTTTGTAAATAAGATTGAGGGGATCATTTCCTATGCACCGTGGTTACCAATTTCTGTGTTTATCGTTCTTGTTCGTACACATGCAAGTCTTCAACGGTTTTAAAGAAGAGGTCGTGCTAATGATAAAATGAATGGATTGCTTACATTCCTCTTCTGTGTGCCTTTCTGTGTACTGTGTAGGTGGATCAGCTTAGAAGTGAAGCTGGGAATCAGTCTGCACAACAAAAGAAACGGTTGAAGGACAGAGCGGCAGATGCCAAACGAATACAAGACCTTGAGCGGCAGGCACGTAGTACAACAATTCCCCTTAACAGTCAAGGGAGCAAGGGAGGAAGGATAGTCTCTGCTGGTAATTTAGTGTGGCGAGCCATACTCTGGCCTCTATTCTTACGAATCCAGTTTCGAGATGTATGGTAGCATCGGAGACGTGTTTAGGCACTTGAAGGGCTGATCTTAATTTGTTTAGATTGTACCAGTTCTAATGGTACACAACTAGAAAAGGGTGATCTCGGTGTGACATCTGTCACCCCACTGATCGCCAGAGTTGATTCGGCTGCTAAAATTAGGTAAATGGGAGTGCTGTAGGACAGAGATGGGGACACTGTGGCCTTTCAGATGTTTGTGGACTCCGGCTGCCTTTGCTTGGCCTTGGCCAGCATGACTAGTGGTCAAGAATGGAGTTGTTCTCCCAGCAACATCTGGAGGGCTACCGCTTTCCCCATTTATGCTTTAGGAGAGAAGAATAATGGCAAATTGTCAGCACAACGAAACGCTGCTTCCCATATATCTTAACTATATATTGCAATGTTTCAAATAGCATTGTATCCAAAGGTAGGGCACCAAAATCCAGGTAGGTGAGGAGCTTTGGGTGTCAGAGAAGAAACTGCAAACCAGACTTCAGATATGGGATAAGTAATATGTAATGAAGTTTTTGCTACATGTGTTTATGAAAAAAAGATTTTTTAAAATTATATGGTCTATAGCAGGGGTCTGCAACCCGCAGCTCCGGAGCCGCATGTGGCTCTTTTACACCTTTGCCGCGGCTCCGGGGCAGATACTAGCGAGGGGAGGAGGCGCATTGTGCGCCCCGACACTCCCCACTGTGGCGGGCGCTGTACTGGCTGTGACGTCGCATGGGGGCGGTGCGTGCGTTAGTCACGCACCGTCCCGACGTCACCTTCCCGCTCGCTGTCAGATTGGAGGGCAGCGGCGCGCATGCTTTAAATGTCGCAATGGTTTTGCGGCTCCCAGTTTTTTTTTATTTGGAAACGGGTCCAAGTGGCTCTTTTTGTCTTAAAGGTTGCAGACCCCTGGTCTACAGCTATTGATGTCAGAGATAATTTTGTGGTTTTAATAGTTGATTCATGTAATTTGGTGATGGCTTTTAAAGCTATTACTTCCTTATACTCTCATTTCCTGTATGTATATGTTTATGGCATATGGGAAAGAATCATGCAACTAGTTTCAGATCCTCAAGGGAACTTTGGGTGTTATCATCCTAGCATCATACACAGTAACAGGCAGTGATTCTCCAGGGTCTCTGCCAAGGGTCATTTTCCTCACCTGCTACCTAATTTATTTTAAGTGGTAATGCCTGGGATTGATGCTGTTATCATCTGCATGCAAGTCTCTATGAGTGAGCTATGGTCCCTTCTCTGTTCTCAGTCGACACCAGTGTTCACCTTCCTAGCATCTAGCAAACCATTTTTGCAAGAGAGGAGTATTATGATAAGGCACTGGGTCTGCTGTTCAGTTTTTTTAAAAAAAGAAAAAGTTGTAAAAGCCTCTCTGTGTGCCCAAACTCTTAGGCACAACTTGCTTTGTGACTTTTTTTAAAATCCCAGCCATGTCTCATTAATGATAGAATTTTAAATTTGGAAGCAGTATTTCTAAACATTTGCAGTGCAAAGTGCGTAGACAGGATTACATCCATGATCTTAATTACTGTCAGTATATTCTCTGTCATTGGGAAAATGCAGCTCATGTGATTTCAGCCTAGTTAAAACACAGTAACCAATAGTTGTTGTCCTAATTTTTGAAAGGTTAAAGAAATGGAAGGGATACTGAAACGAAGGCACCCAAATTCTTTGCCAGCTTTGATATATGCCGCTGCCACGGCCACTGCTTCTGAAGGGGAAGGCAATCCATCAGCAAAAACGAATACAGTGGATTTTCTTGAGAGAAGAGTTAAGAAGCTGGAAGCCGAACTTGAGGGTAAAGATGATGAAGCGAAGAAAAGTCTCCGTGCCATGGAGCAGCAGTTTCAAAAGATAAAGGTGATTTAGACTCCACTGTGCTTTTAAACAGCAGTATTGTTCTGATGTGGTTGCGTAGTTTTTGTTTCTCCCGACGAGTAGTTTGAGCTGCTCCTAGGTGCTCCCAAGTGTTAACTGAATCCTACAGTAATGAACCAAGGAGTGGGAATTAGATCATAGTTACCTTTTATATATTCTTTAAAAACTCTTTGTATTCTAGCACCAGAAATTTCAATACCTTTAATATTATAGACATGCTCCAATGCAGGCATATTCATGGACAATAAGTATGCTCATTCCTGTGCAGATTCAGTTGCATAGTCATAACAAAAGAGGCCTACAGCAAGTTTGCTTAGGCTCAGAGGAACATCCCAGTGGGGATGTGGGTCTAGGTGCCTATCTGCTTCCATATTAGCAATGTGTGTGGAAGGCTGCTTCCATATGCAGAACTTCCTGAATTAGGGTGCTCCTTTATCTGAGCCTTTTAGGGTGCGGAATTAGGGTGCTCCTTTTATCCTCTCCTTAAGCTGCACGGGGGGTTAAGGGTGAGGGAGTCACAAAACCTGCCTCTTCCCTTTGCACCCATGGAAGCATCCCATGAGCAGAGATGCATTCACAGTTAGTCTCAATACAGCCCATTGCGAAAGGACCCTGCAGATTATCTGGTCCAAACCCCTGCAATGCAGGAATATACACCTGTTCCATATGGGGATCGAACCTGCAACCTTGGCGTTATCAACACTATGCTCTAACCAACTGGGCTATCCCAGCTGTGTGTATGATGCAAATCTAATTTACCTAGGAAGCGTCACTTCATGGGGTCTTGTCTTTGCAGATTCAGTATGAGAAGAGGATTGGGGAGCTTGAGCAGCTGCTGGAATATAAGCTGCTGAACGAGCCGCAGAAGCTTCCGGACAAGGCCGCCACCCTTGCAGCTCATGAAAGAGAACTTTGTAGTGTAAATGAAGCCCACCAGATCACAGTGCAAAACCTTCAGACTGAAATAAACTCTCTCAGAAACCAGTTAGCTCAGCTAGAGCTGCAGAAGAAAGCAAAAGATGATGCGGACCTCCAGTCGCTAGAATACCAGGTGGAGCAGGCTCACTCTAAAGCGAAGCTGGTAAGACTAAATCAGGAAATGATTGCCAAAAACAGAGAGATACAGGACCTCACAAAAACTGTAGAAAGGCTTCAGAAAGAGAGGAGGATTATGCTCTCAGCTGGCAAAGCAGATGCTAAAGAGAAGCCTTCAGGAATCCTGAAAAAGGATATTGTCAAACCTAGTCAGCTGAACCCCAGAAATGAAGAGTTCTTCCCCGGCACTCTCGATGAGAAAATATATCAGCCCCACGCTTTTGCCGATTGTCACATTTCAGAAGTCCTGCAAGAAAACAGCCATCTGAAAGATGATGTAGAAAAGTTGACTCTAGAACTAAGCCAGGAAAGGATAAAAGCTCAAGCAGCCATGGCAAATTCTGAAAGTCTTGTAAGAAGGTAATTCACTTAACACTGAGCAGTTTTTAAAATGCGATGTTCAAGGTCACTCCTTGGGCTTGGGGCAGGAGTGGGGAACCTGGCAGCATCCAGATGTTTCTGACTACAACTCATGTCTTCTATAGCCATTAATGGTGCTGATGGAGTTGGAATCCACCAGCATCTGTATGGCTACAGGTTTCCTACTCCTGCTTGTAGGTACACTGTTCTAATAACCCCACCACCAACTCGGGGCACAGAAAAACCATACCCTGCCATTTGAATAAATTGTGTAAATTAAGCCAACATAGAGATTTTTTTGAGTGTATTGTGCTTCCAACATGGGAAGAGTCAATGAGTTATGCATAGCTTTGTTCACTGAACAATGGAAACCTTATCATGCTGGAAAACAGTGACTTCCTCTCCCCGCCATCCCTATTTTAATTGTAATGCAGCTGCAAAAGGCTGCCATTCCACTTGGGGCAGTGGTGGCTTGAAGCAGCACATTTTTATTTATGTATTCCGTTTTCATGGGAGCTCAGCCTAGCTGTAAATCTGGATGTGTAAATGTCACCCCAAATAATTTCACTGATACTCCAGTATACAAGAGGAGCTTTAAAAATCAAGCCCCCGCATAACTATTTTCTAGGGAAAAAACCACACACACAAGCACACACCCTACATTTAATGTGCAGTTTGGTTCTAAGGCAGCTGTCCCCATCAGGGACTAAGGGCCAAGCTAGGCATGACCTTCTTCATATCTTTAACCTTGTGCTTGTATTTTCAAAATGTAGTAGGCGCAGGAGGATGTGCGTTGGATTGGGGCCATGACAAGAGGAGCTTTAAACTCCTTTCTCCAACTGCATACCTGATTCTCTTTCCACTTATGCCTGTTATTTGCAATTGGATAAAATCTTCAGTTGGCACCATTTTCTCCCATGGTTAGCACTGGGTGGTGGGAATGGCATTTCCAGTTGGGACCATGGTTGGGGGACAAAGGCTTCAAGCCCCTTTCCCATGTCACAGTACCTATCCAGCTGGGAAGACCACATGCCAAATATTTGTGTTTTTAAAGGGCATGCAGACCAAGGCTAATGCCAGGTTCATTTGGGGGCAAACCCAACATTTCTTTAGCATTCTTATCCCTTGCCCTCTTTTTGTACATGAGCCAAGATATATTGTACAGGAAGGATTCTAGGCAGAAAAGGATACTGCTACAGGAACATCACAGGCATAAATGCACATACAAATCTAAAATGTGTTGTTTTTCATGAAAATGCAGTGTTATTTTCTGATATTTCCAACAAACTTCTACATACTATTTTATTTTGCAACATTTACAGGGCAAAGGAAGATTTGGAAGAATACACTACAGCGCTTAAAGCATCACATCAAAAGGAGCTGGAGAAAATTCTTTGTCAGTATGCTATGGAGCATTCAACTTCCAAGGCAACCGAGTTAAATAGCAAAATTTCAGCACAGGAGGTGAGGAAGACCAGTCGTCTGTCTCACTGCTTCAAAAAACTGCCAGCGTTTCCTGTTTCTCAATGTTTCGTACTGTAATCTTGCCTCTGAAATATACTATGGTAATAGTTTTGTATTCATTTAAGGTGAAGTTCACAATTCTCCATTCCAGTGTCTTTTTGTGTTCCTAGTCATAGCTGATCTTACATGCTTACTCAGAGTTAAATTCAAGTGATCTTAATACAGCTTTACTCAACAAAAGTTCAAGTTGTTAAACCAAAGCTCCACTTACCTACTTGTAATAGGATTCAAGAGATACTTTGTTGAAAAATTCTAATAATTGAAAATCTTTCCATAGGTCTTTATTAAACATCTTCAGCAACAAGTTCGTGAGTTGCAAAGAGATCAAGAAGCGCTTGCAGTTTCACAAAAGCGAGAGCAAATTCTTCAAAAAGAGGTAATTCAGAGTATTAGAAATTTGATTCTTTAAAACGACAGTTTGAGCAGGAACAACAATGTGGTGCCCAGACTCTGCCCTTTTTTCCCCCTTTCTGCAATTTATGTACAGTGGTACCTTGGGTTACATACGCTTCAGGTTACTGACTCCGCTAACCGAGAAATATTACCTCGGGTTAAGAACTTTGCTTCAGGATGAGAACAAAAATCGTGCTCCGGCGGTGCGGCAGCAGCGGGAGGCCCCATTAGCTAAAGTGGTGCTTCAGGTTAAGAACAGTTTCAGGTTAAGAACGGACCTCTGGAACGAATTAAGTATTTAACCCGAGGTACCACTTTATTGGCTTTGGTGCTTTGTTCATTGAGACTTTAAGCCAGAGTTTTCCATTGCATTTTAAATGGGAAACGGGTGCAGTATTGTACTGCAGAATGAGATATAAAGCCAAAAATAAAATGTTTACATGTGACAATGTGCGCATACACACACACACACAAAATACATACCGTATTTTTCGCCCTATAGGACGCACCGGCCCATAGGATGCACCTACGTTTTTTGGGGGGGGGGAAATAAAGGGGAAAAAAATTATTCCCCCCCCCCACAGCCGCGGCTTCAGCGCACCCTGCGGGAGTTCCCTAGGCTGCGGAAGCTGCGCGAAGCCCGAAGCTTGGGGCGTGCTGAGCTCAGCACGCCCCAAGCTTCGGGGTGCAGGCAGCTCTCCCCAAGCTGTGGGAGAGCTGCGCGAAGTCATGCAGCTCTCCCACGGCTTGCGGATAGCTTCCTGAAGCCTGGAGAGCGAGAGGGGTCGGTGCGCACCGACCCCTCTCGCTCTCCAGGCTTCAGCGAAAGCCTGCATTCGCCCCATAGGATGCACACACATTTCCCCTTCATTTTTGGAGGGGGAAAAGTGCATCCTATAGGGCTAAAAATACGGTATATACCTTGGTTTTCGAAAAGCCTAGTTCTCGAACGTTTTGGCTCCCGAACGATCGAAACCCAGAAGTGGTGGTTCTGATTTTTGAACTTTCTTTTGGAAGCCAAACATCCAACAGGACTGCTGCAGCTTCCGATTGGCTGCAGCTGCAGGAGCTCTCTCTAGCAAGTGTACTTGGGATTCCAGCCTTGCCGCTAAGGTAGTGCAATCCATATGACTTCTATCCTCTTTACATAATAAATAGTAGGGATATTTTAATAAACAAGTGCACTTATTAGATTCCAGCGTGCTGCATCCCATACTGAATCAATGGGGATGGTGTGCTTACTGAATTCCTTTTGGGGAAACTCCTATCCCCAGAAATGTTTTGAGTGGGTGTAAGAACATCTGTTGCTGCTAATGCGGTTGAACATACACAAAAAAAACAACAGGTAATTTCGTGTTCTCAAATTTTAGATGGCAAAACTGTTAGAAGAACTTGGAGAGGCTAGAGAGAGCCAGACCCCAGAGATGAAACGATTTGTGTGTCTAGAAAGGAAGATCAAACACTTGGAGGCCAGATATGAACAAAGAGAACAAGAACTTCATCAGGTAAATAAAACAGGGAATTCTTCTCTTTAAAAAGTCAATGTTTCAAATGTCTGAGTGCAAATGCCCTTCAAAATGCTTAATGTAACAAGTACTTAAATTATGGAGTCTCAAGCCACATCTAAAAAGTCTGATAGACCTGCAACCTGATTTAGTCAGTATTTAGATGTGTTGATTTGTAGAGCCCCTTCCAAAGAATTTTTAAAACAAGAATAAATGAAAGGTTTTCTAAATGCTCTGATAATGAAACAGTCGGGTTTAGAAATTATGCTGCCATCTCTCATCAATGAACCTGCTTACTTACCCAGGTAATACAGCAAACACAGCATATTGCGGAAGTTGAACAAATCCAGGAAACTGAGAAATGGCGGAAGCTGGCACTATTGAAGAACCAAGAGCTTGAGAAATTTCGCATTGAACTGGATTCGATTTTGGATGTTCTACGGCAGCTGCAGAAACAGGGTGTTATCATTCCACCAGGTGGCCCAAGCATGCCGGAAAATGACTGGAAGACTAGAAAGCTCCTCATTTAATCAGTGAAACAGCTTCAATAGAGAGAGAAGATGAAGCCTTGCCACAAAAGGTGATTAGTTTTTAACTTTATAGTTGTGCCCAGATTTCTCCTGTATACATTTATCCCGATCCTTGCTGAGTTGTTTTTATTCTGTATATTAAATAATACTACTTGCAAATTTGAAGTGCTGAACTTTTTTTCCCCTTCACAAAAAAGAATCTCCGCACTTTATTGGATGCATTAAAAGATTTGTCTACCAAAGTAAACTATTGGTGACCAAGCAGGAATATCCATCAGCAGCGTATGGTGTCAACTTTCACCAGGTCTTTCTCCTTTGGGTGCACGGGTGTCAGCAAACTTCCATTTTCATTCCTGCTCCTAAACCTGTATAAATAAAGGAGCTTCTTTCCACTCTAGAAGCAACTACAGCAAAGCTTTAAAGTATGGATTTCTATCTCTTGAAAAGGTATGAATAAAGGCTCTTGAAAGGTAAGGTGTATATATATCTCTGCTAACACAATTTTCCAGGTGCTTTTCTAAAAATCAAATTAGGAAAATGCACATAATTTCAAATGATATTTTATGTTTTATTGCTGCACCTGCCTTGCTAGTGCAGTCTATATATAATTTTATAAAGTATTTATAAAATGACTGCTCTTAATACCACATAAATTGTGACTGTAGCATTGACAAGGTGACATAGGTGCATCAATAAAATGGCAGCAGATTTCAGTCTCCTACAGCTGTTGCAACATGACAAAATAAAGGCATACAGGTGGTTTTTAGGCAATTAGAGGCAACTGTTAAATCGTTATCAGGTTAACAGCTTTTTAATTCCTTGGAAGGGACAGAATGAACATTTGCAAATGGCATCTATTCTCATCCTTTTCCATGTCAGTTAATGCTGGAAAAGTGCTGGTTTAGATATCCTAGGATGGAAAGATTTCATTGGCAAGGCCGCCAATCATAATTGGCGATCTTGAGCAAAAACAGGACCATTGGCCATTAAGGCCACTTTCAGACATCAAAGCCAGCTAAAAATTAGTCAGCTACATGAAAAGCACTGGGCCTCAAGTCAGTGTGAAAGTCGCACCATCTGCCCTAGAGTCTGTTTCCTCTGAAACAAAGGGGCTGATTTGTTTCTACTCTGCTTTGAGATTCCCCAAAGTGAGAACACTAATGGTATCCTTTCCCATAAATGATGTGCCACTCTATTTGGCCATGGAAATACTATCCACTCTAGTATTGATACAGTGACACCAAAATGCTACAATATTTAGTCATGTAAATTACTAATTTACATGCACCAGCAGCAGGCCATTTAATGACACTCCTGATGCCTGATCCATCACAATTAGCGATGCCTAAGCTTTTCGCTATCCATAGACTGGTGGAGCCCTAACTTTGCAAGGGATCAAATAGTATGCATTGTTTAAAAAGGCCTTTGTGGTATCAACATGGTGCCACATTACTTCACATGATCTCCACCTTCCCTAGAGATTAAATGAAGTCATAGAAAGTGAGGGAAGGGGGCAGAGCAGGCAAGCTCACAAAGGCGCAACTACTTTAACCTCCAGATGAGGTCCATCTTTTAAAAAAACCAGTGTGTCCCTACACAGTCTAGATACCCGTTCTCCCACCTTCTATTTTTTAAAAAAGAAATAACACCTAGCAAAGTAATATACAAAACCATCATTTCTGGCTATAAACCTGCCATTACAGACATGGTGTTGTGTTCCAGCTTCTTGTTCTTTTAATACAAAGGTTAAAAGGTAAAGGACCCCTGAACAGTTAAGTCCAGTCAAAGGTGACTATGGGGTTGTGGCACTCATCTCGCTTTCAGGCCGAGGAAGCCGGCATTTGTCCACAGACAGCTTTCTGGGTCATGTGGCCAGCATGACTAAACCACGTCTGACACAATGGAACACCATGAAGGAAACCAGACTGCACGGAAACGCCATTTACCTTCCCGCCGGAGTGGTACCTATTTGTCTACTTGCACTGGCGTGCTTTCAAACTGCTAGGTTGGCAGGAGCTAGGACACAGCAACAGAAGCTCACCCCGTCGCGGGGATTCAAACCACTGACCTTCTGAGTGGTAAGCCCAAGAGGCTCAGTGGTTTAGACCACAGCGCCACCTGCTCCCTTATGCAACTACTACTCCCTAATGCAACTGCTTTAGTAGCAGATATATATGTATATGTATACTCCTTGGACTCATTCAGACTTAACACTAGAAGCAAGCTTTTGAGATGTAGAAAGCTGCTCATTGAGTGAAGGATGTTCAATACAAAAATGGGCAAATTTGAATTTCAAATTATTTAAACAAACCAATAGGAGCATTTAAGGAGATACTATGTTAATTTGCTTTGCTGGAACAGTTATGTTATATAAATCCTCAGAAAAGGCAGTGACAAACAAACAAACAAAAAAACCACAGGAATGGTCAACAAGATTCCATCCCACCATCAGAGAACCCTTGTAAAATAAAGAAAAAATAAAGCAAAAAGGGACTTACATTACCACAGCTGGAAACGTTTCCCAGGCATGCTGTATGCTGATGTGATGGTATTTGCAGAGTGGTCAGGGCATTTGGTGTCAACAGTAAGGACTCGTAACGGTTAGAGTCCTTATGATGCTGTCAGCTAGATGTCACCATCTTCCTTCTGATGGAGGCACATTTCTTTTTCATAATGGCTAGGTGTGGTATCTTCTTTAGTAGATCAGAGTCTTCATGAGCAAGCCAAAGCCCCCTCCCCCACATCCCAGGGAGGTGGGGCCATTGCCACATCTGCAGCCCTGCAGTGGCAGAAGGTAGGGCAGGCATATCAATTTGGTCCAGTGACAGCAATGGGGCCATTTGGGGGATTTCTGCTGGTTGATGTCAACAAGGATCCCATCAGTGGCCCATCCAACTGCCTACAGGCAAAAGGGGAAGCACTGCTGCCGCAGAAAACTGACACTGGCTTCAATCCATGGCTCAGTTTGTAAGTTTGTTTCCATAGTGCTATGTGCAATGCAATTCAGAAGCTCACTTAAGACTAGATATTGCATGGCACAATAAAGGTATGGCAGTTCACAGAAGGTTGCAGGCTTTATTTTTTAATATAAAAATCAACAACCCAGTTTATTTCAAACAATAGTACTGGAGAAATAATGTATATCAAGAAGTTACACTCCTGGATCAAGCATAAAGAAAAGCAAAACAAAACATGCTATTCACACGGAAACCAATTAAGAGCATCTCCGTTTACTTTTTCAATAGGAAAAACAACTATGGGAACACAAGGAAATAGAAGGTACTTGTCTGAGCATGATGTATACCTACAGGGCTTTTTGTATACATGCAAAAAGCATGCTAGACAATTGGTCCCAGTAAGTATATGTGGTATACATATGACTGAACACACAATAATAGTTCTTGCACATTATGAGGATTATAAAGCACACATACAGCATAGATACCCACTCATTCCTGCAACACAGCTTATGGCATAAGGCTTTCGCCACAGAATGTCCAACTACTTCTAAATTACATAGAACTATGTCTCACTGTAAAGCCATTGACCTTAGTGCAGAGTTCGCTACTAGTGCTTAAGTCCTTTGATCTCAACAGGACTTAGATAAATTGTGGCAATCCCATTTATTTCAACACTTAGGTACAATTGACTTCCTCTGAATTGAGTTTTTGGAGGGTTGTGTTCTTAGCTTGCTTAAATGCAAGGCTTAAGAGTTTTGTGACTTTCAAACACACTCAGGGGCTTCACATGTACACAATCCAACAACTCTCACATCCCATCATATTCCAGCATGGATAACTTCCTTATTAAACAGCTGTCCTGTACTTCTAGAAATAAAATGAAATAAAACGATAAGCAGTGTAAAAAGCTCTGGCTACATCAAACACTTAAAAAGACCACATAGAACTATCCCATGCTGGTTACCAGAGTGTATTCAGCTGTAGTCCTGTACTCACCAATGAAAAATAGGATAGAAAGTAAAGGAGAAATGTGTTCTGTTTTAATGTAAGAAATACCTTGCTCAATATTCTTCAGTCAATAATCTGGTGGGAGGCTGGACTCAGTGTTTGCTCTCTAAAATGATAGGCGGTTCTGAAATCAGCAGGTCGTCCTCACCCAGGGAAGAATTCTGGTCAGTGTTCACAAAGTTGGGGATGTTGAATTTTGCATGGCTATTCAGCTCCTCCTCCAGTCCCTCGCTGCTTTGAATTACTTCCTGAAAATGGATGTTACTGTCCATAACTGGCACTCTCTGGCATTGCTTTGCCCTGTCCATGTTCTCATACTCATTGATGTAGCAGTGAAAAAGCAGCTTGGATTCCTCAGCAGCCTGCTGAGAAATGATCCTATCAGAATCGAGAGGCCTTCCAAAGTCTGCCACAAAGTTGTTCATGCAGAGCCTTTTCTCAGAAGAGTCCGCAGTGCTAGGAAGCAAGGAGAGAGGAGCGGTGGGTGAAAAATTGGGCACCATTTTGTTTAGGAACACAGTATAAAAGATCAGGTGCCAAAAAACTCTCTGGAAACAGACTGGGCTGAGACAGGAGGGCAAAAGAAATGTCCTCCCCATTCTCTTGAGTCAATGGCTTGCCCTTATCCTACACTAATCAACTGATTACATGCCTAATCTGAACCAACCCTAAGTGCTGCAAATTCTGTAGAGTTCATTGGAAGGACTGTCCTCCCTGCCCCACGACAAACCATACATTTCTGATAACAATAAAGCAAAACACCTGTGAAAACACAAACTTAACATAGCAACTGAATGGAATTACTTGTCCTCTCCAGATACTCCTCTTAAAAGGAGAAGCTTGACATGCAGTTCTAATTTTGTGTTTTCAACGCTTAAAAAAAAATCCCCAGGAATTTTGAATGTTTTCCACATAACTGTAATTTTCATTTAAAAAACCCAGTTATAAACAAAACCTAAGCCATACCAATTTAAATAAAATCACTAAACTTCTTTTCAGGGGAGCACCCTTACACTCAGAGAATGGATAAAATTGTGTTGGAATCCATCTGCCAGAAAAGGTTTGCGATAGATGGGCTCTGCCTCCTGCAAGCCAGCAAAACCCTATAGCTGGACATTCTGTATTCCCAATGGTTATGGAACTGGGATGGGGAACCTGATGTCGATGGTTTACACTTCCCATTACTCCCAACCATTGGCAGTGCTCACCTGATGTCGATGGTTTACACTTCCCATTACTCCCAACCATTGGCAGTGCCAGCTGAGGATGATGGGAATTGGAGTCCAGCTCCATTCACAGGGCCAGTTCTCTATTCCTCATCTCAAATATTCATTAGGCTATCTGATTTATTTCCAGACATCCTGGTTTGAGGGTGCGGGAGAAAGAAGGCTGATGGAGCTTTGCCCCTTCCATCTTTCCCCCAGCTCCCAAGCCTTGCCATAAACCAGCATCTTGTGTCCTTTTCTTCATTGAAGTAACTGGCATGCCTTCATTGACAAGATCAAGGGGACATCATCTTTTCAGAATGGACAAGTTACATAGAATTGTACAGTGGCTAAAACATAAGCTGTGTTGGGTCTACTCTATTTCTGAGCGAATTCCAAAGAGCTATGGCAACAGAGGTGCTGCCGCCACCTGGGTCCTGGGCCTTAGACGTCTGTTTGGTGGTACTTACTCTTGGTGTGGTGCTCCCGCCTTGGTCAACAAGGTCAGTACAAAGAACATAAAAATGACGAAGACAACAAGGCCAACCCAAAACCCAATCACAATCGAATCTGTAAGAGAAGCAGAGAAGGAGGGAGATTAATCAGCGTGGGTGCATTAGATTTCCATTAATACAAAAATGAAAAATGAATCAGCTGTTGCCCAGTCCTTGGCTGATTATGTTTCGTGTACATTTTGTCAAGCCCTGATTTGGTGAGGTTCATCTCTGCACAGAAATGTATTTGTGCGTGCTACTGCCCCCAGCTATATGTACAATCCACATATATCACTGTCTGTGTCAGCTGTTCACAGTGTGGGTCACTTGTGAGCAGGCTGGGGTGCCTAAATGCCCCTCCCTACCTTCCTCTCTAACTTGCAGCAGGTGATCAGTGATGTTAGAACTTGCACTGCCAGTCATGTAAAGAACTCTGGATTGAAGCCAGAGTCTTGTATTGTTAATATACACTGTCAGTGAAATCAGGCAAAGAAAAACTGTGCTGCTTTGCAGGGGCGGAGGAAGGGGGTGCAGTGGGGGTGGGCCGCCCCAGGTGTCACAACTGAGAGAGGTGACAAAATGCCAGGCGGCACTCACTGCGAGGCCTGCAGAGCACCCAAGCCACACGTCTCTCCTGGGAGTGACGCGGTGGCTTGAGTGCCCACAGGTTCTGTGCTGCCCCAAACAGTCCGCCCGTTGCCTCCCCCTCAGCAGTAGGGCAGCTGAGTGGGAGGAGACAGGCAGACTCCTCAGAGGCCCCGTGGAGCGTCCTGCCCCAGATGGCCCCGCCCCGCAGGTGGCTGGCCCCATCCATGGGTGCAGGGCACGGCCCTGGGCATAGGGCACACGTTCCGCCCCAAGCACCCGAACGGCTTTCTCCACTGCTGCTGCTTTGCAAAGATTCCTCTAGCACATGTACAGCATGGGAAACAACCAGCTAGGTCTGTGCGCACAGACACAAACACACACATTGTGGCATTTCCTTTCCAATAGTCCGGGGGTTGAATTTAAAACCAGCAAAGAAGGCGAATTCAAATGACAGCAAGAACACAAAAGTAAGATACTAAAAGCTATTTTTTTCTTAGCTATATAATTTTCAAACAATAAAAGGAACGATTACCGCGTGGCAGAGTAAAGCAGCTTATAATTAAGGCTGATTGCAGCTTCTTTATGCTCTGCTCACATTTGACGTTTTGCATACAACTCTGGCAAATTCCATTTGGAAAGATAAGCCTCCTTTCATAAAGGACTATAGTGCTCATCACAACAGTCTTGGCAAAGAACAGCTCAGATCACAGGAACAAATTGAGGCTATGTGATTATTACCAAGGCCATGAAACATAGGATGAGCAGAGACAATCTAAAAAGAAGCTCGCCATCTACCCCTGAGGCATGGAGTGATCCTGAAATGACTGGTGCTCATAAAAGAAAAGAAATTCCTGGCTCAGAAGTCAGGGTTGCCCCCTTGCCTATCTGTAAAGACCATGTTCTCAAACTACGGGCACAAATATTTAAGAAAATTACAAGGGGTAAGTCAACGGTGCTATCAAATTGACTAAGAGTGTGCGTGTGTGCGTGTGTGCACGCACACACGCGCACACATGCACGCACGCAATTTCAAAAATGCATTTTCTTGACATTCAAGTTGAGAATGAAGAGTTTTAGTAATTGAAACAACCAAAACATAAGAGTTTCCATATTAAGACTTACACTTATGAGCCTTGAGGCCTTCAAAGGAAACTGGCCCATATTCATAATATTCATATTCCCAAGTATAATCAGAATTCGATAGCAAAGAGTGGTGGGATGTTCTGTTGGAAATAAATCTGGGTCCAGCCATCTCCAACCTGCATCAATACAGAAATGCAAAGACAACAAGCTTTAGCAGAAAAAAACGCAACTGAACCAAGCCCCCACCCCAAACCTCTCAGCTTTCTACCCACGACTCCTCATTCCAATCAGCAGCAGTTCTCTTCTCTTACAAATGCCAGCCTTCACCTCCACCTTTTGCAGTCTGTTGATGGATGGCTAAAATCAGCATTGAAGCGGCTGAACACAAGGTGATTCCAGGACTGATGTTCGGCTATATATAGCCTTTCCTCCATGGAGCTCAAGCTGGCATACAAGGGTTCTCTCCCTGACAACATTCCTGTGATGTAGGGGACACTGAGAGACAGACACAAGGTCACCCAGTGAGCTGCATGGCTCAGTGGGAATTAGAACTCTGCCTTCCCAGGCCCTAGTCCAAAACTCTAACCTTTACGCCACCTGGACTCTCTGGGGCTCATAGATTTTATGCTAAAAGTGAGGTGCTGTGGACCAGCTGTAGACACATAAAAGGAACATAATGCTGTGTTATCATCCATTCAGAGACAGCTTGCAATTATTACAAGCCCTCATTTTACGTTTGCATAGTTTACAAATGTATGCTTATATGTGTAGCACAATGCCACAATCAGGCGCCTTCAGTGTAGTTTAGGTAAAGGTAAAGGTACCCCTGCCCATACGGGCCAGTCTTGACAGACTCTAGGGTTGTGCGCCCATCTCACTCAAGAGGCCGGGGGCCAGCGCTGTCCGGAGACACTTCCGGGTCACGTGGCCAGCGTGACAAAGCTGCATCTGGCGAGCCAGCGCAGCACACGGAAACGCCATTTACCTTCCCGCCAGTAAGCGGTCCCTATTTATCTACTTGCACCCGGGGGTGCTTTCGAACTGCTAGGTTGGCAGGCGCTGGGACCGAGCAACGGGAGCGCACCCCGCCGCGGGGATTCGAACCGCCGATCTTTCGATCGGCAAGCCCTAGGCGCTGAGGCTTTTACCCACAGCGCCACCCGCGTCCCTCAGTGTAGTTTAAAGGACATTAATAAGTTGAAGCCTCACAACCGTTTCCACTTTAGAGGAAAGAGAACTCTGAAAAATGTGTGCACATATATTAAGACTGTTCGGTGCAGTACAGGCTATTTGGTATTCTCTCGCTATCCAAGCGTACCTGTCACAGAGGGATTTTTGAAAACCCTCTGCAGGCTTAGTGTTTTAAAAATAGCTGGGCTCTTAATTTTGATAGGCAGTTCGTAATAAATTCTGCACAGTTTTGAAAAAAGTGTACACTCTAGTCAGCCTCAGGAGGTAATCTGTTAATTCTAAAACTAACTACTAGCATTAAAAAAAAAAGAAAATGTGATAGCCATTCATTTCTTTCCGTTCTTCAGACGAAAGCATGTTCAGTTTCTTGCCAGGGCCCTTTCACTTTTAAGTATAGCCACTTTCCAACTGACTCTCAGTATCTAATCACCTCATGTCTCATAACAAACAACTCTGGGGCATGATGTTATTTTCCAGTTGTCTGCTCAGTGGGTGCATACAAACATTTATTCACTGCACTGAAAGCATTAGTCATCATACACCCATTTTTAGCATTTACCACATTTATCATGCCAACTTCACAAAGCAGACAAAACGTAGGATTCCTAGCATACCCAATCAATGCACTTCATGGGATCAAACCCAACATTCTGTCCTGTACACCTGAGTGACGCAGGGAAACTGGGGCAAGGGGGAGGGAGATCATTTTTGTTAATCATTCACATTTGACGATTTGCTTCCTCCTCCCTGCCCCACCACTTTCCCTCTCATGCTCCCTGGTCTTATTTAAGCTTGTCAGCTTTCAGAAACAGTGTATGCTACCAACTGAAGTGCTAACATAGTATTCTTTAATAAGAGATGAACGACTAGCTAACGGGTCTCAGACTCTGGAAAGATATTGTGGGGGCTTACGTTGTGCACAACATCATGGATTGCAATGTCGCAACATTGGGCACAGTGCCTGGCGAGACGGCCAGGCCGCTCAGCTTCCATGGCCGGGGTTCCTTCGCCGCCTCCTGCTGCTGCCATGGGCTGGAGGCCGCTTCCCCTCCACAACAGCAGGAGAAGGAGCCAGGTTCCTGGCTCACACAACCACTTCAAATGCCCCCCTCATAACAAGTGTCTGAATTTGACTCCCCCTTTGAGCTCGAGGTCAAATGTTGCTCCAGTCCCTCCACGCCACCCCTGATACCTTGCAGTCACTGCAGTGAAGTGTAAAGTGGTACCTCGGGTTAAGAACTTAATTCGTTCTGGAGGTCCATTCTTAACCTGAAACTTTTCTTAACCTGAAGCACCACTGTAGCTAATGGGGCCACCTGCTGCCGCTGCGCTGCCAGAGCACAATTTCTGTTCTCATCCTGAAGCAAAGTTCTTAACCCGAGGTACTATTTCTGGGTTAGCAGAGTCTGTAACCTGAAGCGTATGTAACCTGAACCGTATGTAACCTGAGGTACCACTGTACATCCTTATGAAGCTTTTAACATCCTTAAGAAACTTTTAACAACAGAACAGATCCATGATCTGGCAATGGCATCAATACAGTCATTTGATCCCCTAAGGGCTAGATCAGCACTTTATTTATTTCTTAAATTTGTATACCACCCTATACCCGCAGGTCTCAGGGTGGTTCACAAAATAAAATCACGATATCAAAACACAGAATACATAATCAAAATATAACCTGACCAGGAAAAGGGAGTGGATCCCTCACCCTTTCTGGCTCCTTAATGACGATCTGATATTCAGAAATCAGCAGCTGATGCTTTTATTAGCATGAACATAAACATAAGAAATGGGTACACCAGCCAAAGAGACTTCAAATGCCTGGATCCCTTTGCAACAAGTGTGGGAGGACTGCCCAATCCTTGGGTGATTTTTTTTTTAAAAAAGATGGGCCACCAATGATGGCTATTCTGTGCTTAGGGATGGGAAGGCCGGGGGGGGGGGAGGGAACCCAGGAAAATTTTTCCAGTTTTCCCCCCAGGTCTTCCCATCTCTATCTGTGCTTATGAGATATTTATCATTTAACAAGAGAAAGCAAAAGATCCACAAAATTTTCCCTAATGTGTTCTATATTGCAGGCAGGGGAAAGAGGCGTCATTGTACAGTGGTACCTCAGGTTAAGAACTTATGGTAATTCGTTCTGGAGGTCTATTCTTAACCTGAAACTGTCCTTAACCCGAGGTACCACTTTAGCTAATGGGGCCTCCCACTGCCGCCGTGCGATTTCTGTTCTCATCCTGAAGCAAAGTTCTTAACCAGAGGTACTATTTCTGGGTTAGCGGAGACTGTTTTCTCCCTTCAGTTACTCAGTGTAGAGGTACATAATTTTGTCTTTTGCCAGGGGGATTTTGGAAGGCAATAGACACAGCATCAAACTATATCTTTAAAAAATATCAAAAGGCAGAATCCACATTCTCTACCTGCCTCAAGCAAAAGGCATCATTAAACCACCAGCAGCATCTTCAATTCTCACCATAGTGAGTCTCTCCATGACATCAATTTAAATTTGAGAGCTCCAGGCAAATGTTTAGTCAGAGAACTGACAGACCAGGAAAGCTGTTGGAAAATTGCATTTGCAAATAATGGTCGTGGGTGAAGTGATGATAACAACAGGTTTCTAGTAGAAATTGATGATTCAGCAGATTGTTTTACGTGTTCCCTTACTCCTTATACCTCAAATAAATCTGGCAACAAAGTGTACCTCATAGGTCATCCAAGGAGTCCTCTGATGGCTTCTACAAATTAGAAGACAAATTTCTCTCTTTTAAAAATAATAATAATACCGTACTAAATCTATAACATGAAAGCCCCGGATGACAAACCTGCCACATTGTGGCAAAATCCTTTGCAGATTTACAGCAAAATCTTACATACATCAGCAACTGGCTGTCAGATGGCACAGCTCATACCTGTGGAAGCACACGTTCAGCATTGGCTCCTGAACTTCAGAGTATAACCCAAGATGCTTTTCTACCACCACCACCACCCCACACAGGATGGGTCAGAGACATAATGGTGCTTGAGGTGGCACATCTAAAATGGCAGTCTCCTCACCAAGCAGTGTGGCAGTGGAACGTTCCAGTGGAAAGTGCCCCTGCTCAAGCCACATTGAAATAAACAGGAATGCTTAATGAGTTTATGGCCTTAGCTCAGTGTAAACTGAGCTCTTCTGCTGCTCCTGCCCATTACAATGAGCATTGCACAGAGAACTTCCTGGTGGGTTGTGCTCAATAAATCATGTCTCTCCCCATTCTATTCTGCTACATTTAATGGCACCCACAAAGTGCCTTGCTCCTGCATGCACACACTTGTGGGTGTATACACACACCCTGAAACCATCAAGATGATGCCTCCTGTCATGGCAATGAGAGAGGGGGGTGGAATATGCACACATACACATACAAATGCACCATGTGCATACAGAGTTCCAGGACTTAAAAGCTTAGCGCAACACTCCACAAGGAAACAAGTCAATCTGAGAGATTTTATGCCCGTGAAGCCATCTTCCATGGGTTCCTGCAGCTGATAAATCAGGCTGATGAAATGAGGCATCACCAAAAAGCAAAGTAAGGAAATTTAGGAAGAACCATGGAGATTACTCATCTACATTAATGAGCTCCAAGACAGCTAATGCAGCAACTCAGAAAGCAAAGTAGCTTTGATAAATGCTCATTAACAACGGTTGCGGCTGTAAAGCAGAAAATAAAGCTTAGATAGCGTTTAAGGATCTTAGCACAGAACTAAAATTAGTTACAGAAGAGATGGCCCCCTATTGATTCCGTCCTCCTCCATCTCCCTCTCCCCTCTTTTCATTCTCATTCTCACTGCTTCCCATGGTGCTGGTCCAAGGTTCATACTGCCTCCCCTGTTGGTATGCATCTGAGTACCAGTTGCGGGTTATCACAAGTTTCAAGATGGTGTTGTGCTCAGGTCCTGGCTTGCAGGCTTCCTGTGGGCATCTGATCAGCCACACAGGACTCGATGGGACTTTGGCATCATCCTGCAGGGTCCTTCTTGTGTTCTCCTGGGAACAGTGGTGGTCCTCAGTCCCTGTGCCCTACTTTCTTTTGTTGCATGGGGGAAACAGTGTACAAGGACCAGTCAAACAGATTCCCTTTGGCCCCAGGAACCAAGCATCAGTAAGGATTCCCAGAGCCTTCCCAATCGGTTAGCCCGTTGAGCCAAATCAGGGCCCTGGTGGTGGTCAGCTTAGTGAGTCGCAGACCCGCCAGATTAATTACTGGATCTCTGCCTCCTTTCTTTTATCAAATGTTTTGTGCCACTGGGGAAGTGGTTATTTTGTATTGATTTGTTTTGGATGTTTGTATGTGATGCCAGTAAAAGGTTTGATGATGAGTAAGGATTGACATGACTCTGTCAAGGCTATGTGAAGCATTCTATCTTATTATAAATGGCCAATAACACCTAAGGCAGAAGAAGAGGAGCCTGGCATGAAAGCAGAAATATGCCAGAGGAGAAGAAGAAAATGATAGTGGCAGAAAGAGAAATGGAAGAGGGAACGTATTAAGGAAGGAGAATAAAGAAAAAGGAGTGTCTCTGTAGACACATCTCTCCATTGCAAGGCAACACTTGTCTTTTAAAAGCAAGCTCACATAGAAATATTTAAGTATAGTGTGTATACTTTATCATTAGTGTCTTGACACTTTAGAAACATGGAACAATACAATGGTAAAAAAAGAACTGAAAGAGTCAACGTCTAATATTAGCACAACTAAGAAAGGAATGCAGTATAAGATGAAGTAGTCCTTTCTACCTTCAGTGACCAGTGTGATGGGCTTTACCAGGCAAAGGGCCTTCTCAGTGGTGGTGCCCACCCTGTGGAACACCCTCCCATCAGATGTCAAGGAAATAAATAACTATCTGACTTTTAGAAGACATCTAAAGGCAGCCCTGTTTAGGGGAGTTTTTAATGTTTGATGTTTTATCGTGTTTTTAATATTCTGTTGGGAGCTGCCCAGAGTGGCTGGGGAAACCTAGTCAGCTGGGTGGGGTATAAATAATATATTTATTATTTTTATTATTATCATCATCATCATCATGATGCACAGAGATATAATTTACTATTTATCCAATACAGGAAAACAGAATGCTGGACTAGATAGGCCTTTTGTCTGATTCAGTAGGGCTCTTCTTGTCTATCAAGGGCAGGAATTGCTTCATTAGAAATACACTGCCATCATCTCCCTGGCCCCACCTGAATGAACCACATGAGTGATAACAGCTCCCTCCTATTGTGAAACAAAAATCTTCGCTTCTTAAGAAATTTCAAAACAAACAAACAAACAGAGGTTTACAATAACCAAAAGGCACCTGTTTCAGGATTAAAAAGTACACCTAAATACATTGTTTCCGGTTTCTCCTATTTAGACTAAACCAAGGTTTTCTGATGCTTTCACAATTCAACACAAATGCTCTGTTCACTTCTATCTGTCTTGCTCTCCTAAATAGTGTGACATGTCAGGGATGTGCCACATGCAGGCATTTTGGCGTTGCTCATAACTTCTTCCCACAGAAATACAAGGCTGAATTCAAAGTTGCACAAGTGAATGACCACTCACACTATGGAACTTCACATTCTACTCTTCTCCCTGCAACTTTTTGCACCCCCAGCCCCATAAATATCTGCTCCAGAACCAGAAGGTCCCCCCCCCTCCAGATTTTGAGAACACACAGAGGACTGCAGAGGGAGGAGAGGGAGGTGAGTCCTATTGTCCATGCAGAACTCCACTGCATTCACGCAGACAGCACTGGAAGCAACACACAATCAAGTTGCCTTTAACAAACAGTGCCTTGTTCCAAGAAATTCCCACCTCAAAACTGTGAACATTGGAAGTTACTACCCCACTTCTCCAGAACAGCAGTGCAAGGTCTTACACAGGTGGCCTGCTTAAATTTATCATTTAAAATTTATGTGGCTTATTAAGATCAAATAAGATATTCAAATACACACACACCCCCGACGGATGAACAAATTATCCACTTCTCTGTACATTATAATGAGGCATCTAATCATAAGCCTGCATTTTTATCAAAGCTTCTATATGTTTAATCAGGGCTTGCATTTTAAAATAAGCTTAAAGATTTTCAAATGTTTCATGCCAGGCAGAAGACCAGCTGCTTAGAAAGAACCTTGGCAATGTTTTCCTCCTGAACAAGGGGCCCCCTGATTTATAGCAGAAAACAATTCTCAAAGTCGTAAAAAAAAAGGAAATTACAGGCTGAGAGCGAGGACACTGATCCTACATGTTACAGAAGATAAAAAAAGCAGAGATAAACACAATTAGGAATGGGTAAAATAATACCATTTGCCTCCCAGTAAAATGAGCCATATCTTCTTCCTAAGGTTGAAAGGCCAGGAGCAATGGAGAAGCATCTAGCTGGTTGTGAAAGGAGGGGTGTAAACTGAAGAGGCTTCTTTTGAAGCTGTTTTTTTACTGAGTTCCTTTTTTACTTTACAAAGGCCTTATTCCTTTTAAAAGGCTACCTATGATAATGTATGAAATATATTAGCTTAAATATATTGGCTTAAATGTAATTATGCAAAGGATTTAAGAAATGCTAGATTCTTATTTCATAGAGTCATATTGCAATAGGAGACCAGAGGGGCAAATGAGCCCAGCCTCCTGCCAGACAGGAGACGCCATCGAGCACTCCTGATATATAGTTGTCAGGCCTTTTTGTTTAGAAACCATCAAATGAAGGAGATCTTTCAATGTTGATGTGAACTCAAGATCCTTGACATCTGTTGAAGATAAAAAATTAAGATTAACCATCTGTTTTAGAAGGCAATAGGGCAAGGAGGGCAAGAGGTGAGCTGGTAATTAAGATTCCTTGTTGAGACATATGTAAGATATATTACTACTTATTTGTCATTTATAGATGTAACAATATATAGCTCTTTGTGTTCCATAAAAGGGCGAGGAAATGGGTGTATCTCTTGTGATTGGTTCTAGCAAACAGCCAATAGGAATTTCAACCAGGCTGATTGGACAGAGGCAGCCACAGGAGGAGCAAGGGGGCTGGATTAAGGAAATATAAGTGCTGGCCAGAATGGCAGGAGGCCAGGCCAGAGCTTGGTAACCATATACCACTGAGCCTCTCATTTATTTGTCTGACAAATAAATTACTATTTTAATTTCTCTATTGCTGCGTTGAATATTTCATTCCAGCTAAGCGTTAACCACAAGCAGAGGTGCTACAATAACAACTCGCTGTCTGCAACTGCATTAAAATTCACACTGTTTATTAAACCCTGGTGTTTTCCAAAGGTAACACAGATATGTAGAGCAGAGGTCAGCAAACTTTTTCAGCAGGGGGTGGGTCCAATCCACTGTCCCTCAGACCTTGTGGGGGGCCGGACTATATTTTGGAAAGAAAAAAAAGAACGAATTCCTGTGCCCCACAAATAACCCAGAGATGCATTTGAAATAAAAGGACACATTCTACTCATGTAAAAACATGCTGATTCCTGGACCGTCCATGGGCCTGATCCGGCTCCCAGGTCTTAGTTTGGCTACCCATGATGTAGAGAGTGCCTGGCATTCGCTTCTCCCGCAAAGAATACAGTACAGTATAGCTAGGAAGATACAAAGGGAAATAATTGGGTTGCTTGACTGTAGCAATTACTGTAACAACACAAAAGAGGGTTAGAAGCGAAAGAAAATAAAAATGACCTTCCGAAAGAGCTACGTCAAATTACAACCAGCTTACAGCTTACATATCTTTTTTATCTTATAAAAAGATTTTATACAAAGATCCGTGATCCTCTTGGTACCCAGTCACAAAGGGCTGGAGAAGCTTTGCTTCAGTGACCCAAACTACTCCAGTGTTGATTTTTTAGCACAAACAGCTATGCAAACCTGTTACGGGTGTAGAGCTCAAGGTTTAAGCGTGATTGTGCAAAACAGGTGGATATTTTCTTGCTAGAAAGTCAGGAAGTGGCTCTCATCACTGGGTGGCAACACTATGCTAAATTTCCAGTAGGTGGGTTGTAGATGTGTGGGGAGTATTGTATTTTCCCATTACTATTATTGCATTATTCTGTTTTGTGTAAACCACCTGTGGCCTCTTGATGAAAGGCACTATATAAATTTAACAAATAATCATCCTAATCATTTTGGACACTTTATATTCTTATTAAAAGTCTAGCTGAAGGGGGGGGGGAGGAAGGAAGAAGCTATGTTTCTCTTGGATCTACTTCCCAAAATCTTACCCACCCTCTCATCTCTTGAGATATCCAGCTTCACAAACTGGAAAGCCATTTTGCCATGCTCTAAGTTGAAGGACAAGAGAGAGCAAGTGTTGAAGTAACCCCTGCTGTCTGAGGCCGTAACAGAGAAGCAACTGAAGGTGTACTTTATCCCAGAAACAAAAACAACCACGTTTATTTCCTCCATAAACAGTTCTGTGCAGTTACTAAATGGCTGCTCCACTATTAGCCTTGGCCAATGCCATGTGGAAGAAAATGACTTCTGTTAAAGAGAAAGAAATGCTGTTTTTGTTTTGTTTAACACTGGAGGAGGAGCATTTTAGCAATGTCCCAATCATATTTTCTACATCATTAGCGGGTGCGGAAACTAAATTGTAACTAAGTCGGCCCCTTCCTCAATGTTAGAGAAACTCAAAGCAATTTAATAAATCCAGCTTGCTTTTAAGCTTCAGCCTAGACCCGCAGCTATTTTTTCTTTCAGTTTCTTTTTTTAAAATTTGCTTTTTATTACCGGTAGTTTTCTTGCTTGATGAACAAACACAGACAATAAAATAACCAAAATAGTAAAATGACAACAAAAACAAAAGGGGGGGGGAGGAAAAAAAAACTTACAAAAAGCATACATACAACCATAAATCCATAAGTTCTTACATACGGACTTATGTCACTATATTCTTTAATCCCAATTCCTTTTCTTCTCTAAGAGGCTTCCATCCTCCTCAACGCAGGTCTATTTTGCCTATTTTTAAAACTGTTCCTTTTATCCTTTCTTCATTTTTACTGTTTTCCGCATACTATACTTGTAATCCAGGTTGTGTTTTGTGAAAATTAATCAAAGCAAATCCAGGTTTTGACTTGGGGATACTGTTGTTTTTTAATAATCTCGGTAAATTTCCATTCCTTTTGGAATTTTCGGTTAGACTTCATTTCAGTTTCCCAGATGGTAGACAGTTTAATTCCATCCATTCAAGTTACGGTGGAACAAGTTTGTATTGGCTGAACTATTACATTAGCCCAATTATTGCAGCTCTTACATGTCTGCCCTTTCACTGACTGGACCCCCTGCCCACAACACCATCTCCCCCAGCAAACTTCATTATAGAAGCGTAAGATTGAGATCTGACATAAAGTTGACTGCTCATCTTCTTTGAGGCTTCGGTCACCCTTTGCTTTGCTATCCCCATCTTTATTTCTCCCACTGGGCAGCACAAAAGTTCAGGCAAATGTCTCCCTCTGTCCAACCTATTTGGCAAATATGGGCAGGACAATAGGGTTTCTAAGCACGTTCCAAAGCTAGGTATGGCAGAGATAAATTGACAACAACAGAACTTGCAGGTAAGCCTTCAAATCTACTTGTCTTTACTAAAACTCTCACTGGAGATGACTCAGTCAAGTTATTCATGCTTGGGGACATAATATGATCTGCTAGCTAGGAACTATCAATAAATCATCTTTGCCTTATGGCTGTCAGCAGTACCATATATTTGGAAAGTGAGGCGTACCCAAAGTAAAGGAAAGATTGAACTCTGATTAATAAGAATACACACAGAGGCTTGAACCAGCAAGACTCTGGGTGCGTATAATAATCTCTGTCTCCCTCCACCCCTCAGCCCAGGTCATTTATTCACAAAAGAACTTTTACAGAGTGTTTGTAAGAACCAATCAGATTTCTTCTGAGCATTTCAACAAACCCCACGTGGGGACAAAGTTAAACTGCCAAAACTAATTAAGCATGGGGTAAATAAATTGAGAACTACAAAGGAGTGCATCCAGCAACCCCAGAGATCATAAACAAGCAATATACATGATAAGAATGATGGCCAGGAGGACGCGATCATTATCACCTTCATGTGAGATCTGTTTCCTGGCCCTAAGATTAACATCCTGGGATTAACATATCAGAAAGGCTACTTCAAAGAAACTTGCCCACTATCTTTATGGCCCAGGGTGCCTTCCTGGCAAGCAACTGGTAGCAACTGGGCTGCATATGTGACTTGCCAAGCAAGAGAAATGGACAGTAGAGAAAATGGCCAGAGATGCAGAGGGTTGTGGGATTTGAACAGAAATTATTGTCAATGTATCAAACCCAGTCAACATAATGCATTCATCGTGGACACAATGGCTTGATGCATATTTTATAATTCCTCATAGTAATCCCACCTGACCCCACACTCTGGATATTTGCACTCCTACAGGAAAGAGGCACATGCATGGTGCTGTGGTCTAAACCAAAGAGCCTCTTGGGCTTGCTGATCAGAAGGTCGATGGTTTGAATCCCCGCGATGGGGTGAGCTCCTGTTGCTCTGTCCCAGCTCCTGCCAACCTAGCAGTTCGAAAGCACACCCGTGCAAGTAGATAAATAGGTACCACTGTGGCAGGAAGGTAAGTGGGATTATCTTTAAGGATGGTCCTGGTTGCGGGCAGGCCCCCAGGGTTCCTCCTCCACTGGGTGGGCAGAGTAATGCCGTTATGCCAGGGTGGCACCACGATCACCCCGGCTTCTTGGCCAATCGCTTTTGGGGGGGATCGTGGGGGGATATAAAAGTGGCAGCGTGATGCGTGTCAGACACCTGCTTCAAGCTGCCAAAGACCCGCCCACCCGCCCTTTATTTTAGATGTCCTTTGGCATTGGTTTGGATTTTGGTTGGTCACCTGTCTTGGGACGGGGGCCAGGTAGGAATTTTTCCATTTGGCAGATTGGCACTGGCCACTTGGTTTTCACCGACCTCTTAGCAATCGTCACAACTTTGTAAGGTTCGGCGGTTAGGCATTGACTCACTGATTTGTGGGAGAGGAGGTCAGTCATCGCCTGCCCCTCCATTGACCAAGAGTATTCCGTTGAAGGAATCCAGGGCCTAGATCCTGTCCGAAGTCCACTTGAGGGGCTAGGGCCATGCCAGGCCTCTAGGGACACTGAGGAGAGCTACAGGCGGCTTCCTCCAATGTGACTTCCTCTTCAGGTGGTTTACCCTTACTGACTTCCTGCAAAGGGGGTAGGAGTCCGATATAGTCCTTTGCCAATGCCTATGCCAATACCGCTCACATTTCTGTAATCAATAAAGTTTTGGCCTGAAAGTGAGATGAGCACCACAACCCCAGAGTCGCCTTTGACTGGGCTTAACCATCCAGGGGTTCTTTACCTTTTACCTTATATTTGGAAAGTGTTGCAGGAATGGGTGATACCAAAGGTTGTAGTTTGAACACATCAGGGGTGGCCAACTCCCAAGAGACTACGCAACTCCCAAGAGACTACGATCTTTTAAAACTGGCAGTGATCTTTTTAGGAAGTAGGAAGGCCCGTTTTTTAGGGGTTCAGGTCAAGATTGTTAACCTTTTTTTAAAGGAGGGGGAAAGCCATGCTTTTTTTGGCATGGAGACAAAAATGTTGAGCTTTTTTTAGCGGAGCCAAACTTGTTGAGCTTCTTTAGGGGGAGCCAATGATCTCCCACAGATGTCCAGTGATCTACCGGTAGAATAGATGGTAAGTCTGCAATATGTAGTCTTTTGCTTCTGTCTTCGTTTTCAGACTCTTCAGCAACCCTGAAGCTTCAACCCCCTTTTTCCTCCTCATACTCTTTCTTTCCTTTGTCTAGTACTTATTTAGCCCTCCCCCCCCATACTGAAAGTCTCAAGAAAATAAACTGAGTGCTGAATTGAGACTAGGAAGACCTGGGTTTAAGCAACTACAAAGATTATGGTGTGACAGTCTCGACAACCTACCTCTCAGAGCTGTAGGGAGAATGTATTAATATGAACCCTTGACTGCCAACCCTGAACGCATGGGTTGAAGGAAGGGATAGGAACACGGTCAACTCTAGTGCAACCATATTTGATCCTGCTATCACATATGTCTATTCCTCTGGCTGACAGGATCAGAAGTATGGAGAGAGGCTTTCTTTTATTTAGTGAAGTGTCAGAATTTGACCAGGGGAGACTGGAAGCATCAATTGGCCTGTTGTGGTGTTCTCTTCTGCAATACAGAATTGCTATAATCCCAACAGCCAGAAAAACAGAGAACTGCAACAAATACTTCTCTTGCAAGCTTTCCCCCCAAAAGCTTTCCATCTCCTGCAGCACTGACTCAGTTCAGCCAAATTCGCGTCTATCAAGGAACATACTGTTCTCACAGACTTGATCTGTCTTTTTTCTCTGCAAACCAATTTTAAATTCAGACGACAATTATCACCCTCACAATGAATCCTGCCATAACAACTCTGCTCTAGGCATATTCTCCCTCCCTCCCTTCCCCCTCTGTGAGTGTTTCATTCTGGGATCTGGATTAACTTCAGAATAAATTCCGCCAATTCACTTCTACTCACCACCATCAATGACATATCAGAGTAACCCTACTGTGATCCCAGCCACTTTCTCAAGACCATTTGCTGTGCAGTACTTATTGGTTCATATTTCAGCCACCATTTCCCCACAGAACTGGTTGAAAAACAAACAGCAAAGAAGATGGGCATATTTAGCTTTTGGAAGTGTGCTCGTGGAAGCGTCTTCACAATCAGCTATTTTTGTTCCACAGTACAGTTCAGTTAATTTACAGCAGGCATCCCCAACCTTCGGCCCTCCAGATGTTTTGGACTACAATTCCCATCATCCCTGACCACTGGTCCTGTTAGCTAGGGATCATGGGAGTTGTAGGCTGAAACATCTGGAGGGCCGCAGGTTGGGGGTGCCTGATCTACAGTATTCTCATAATGTCCAGATATTCTTTGGGAGATGGGAGTGGTGCAAACAATTAGGGAGGAAGAAACAACCCCAAATATGACATTTTATTTTCTAGTTGCCTCCAATCACATCATTTTTGGATGGTTACGCAAAGAGGCCCTAAACCGCACAGCATGAGACTCACTTTAAAAAGAAGACCACAGGGTTTGCTTACATTACCAAGTATCATTTGATAACAACTCCTGAATGAGGTTCTACCCAAGTTATTCATAGAATTATGGAGTTGGAAGGGACCCAGTTGTTTGCCTCCCATTTATCAGCCTAGAATGCCCCCACACTAAAATGCCTTTACAAATTAACAAAGCCTGGAACTATATACTGCTTTCCATTCTTCTCACCTAGCAGATCTTTGCCTTTTAATTTCCTTCCCCCACAACTGAAACCAACAGGGAAAATAATTAACTGTGACAGCTCCAGGCTGGTAAAGGTAGCAGGCCCAACTTTTGGGGCTGTTACAGATGGACGGCCATCTGCCACGTATGATTAAGCTGAGAGTCCTGCATTGGAGGGGTAGGTCTAGATCATGGGTAGGCAAACTAAGGCCCGGGGGCCAGATCCAGCCCAATCGCCTTCTAAATCCGGCTGTGGACGGTCCGGGAATCAGCGTGTTTTTACGTGAGTAGAATGTGTCCTTTTATTTAAAGTGCATCTCTGGGTTATTTGTGGGGCATAGGAATTTGTTCATTTTTTTTCTTCAAAATATAGTCCGCCCCACCACAAGGTCTGAGGGATAGTGGACCAACCCCCTGCTGAAAAAGTTTGCAGACCCCTGGACTAGATGGTCCTTGTGGTCCCTTACAACTCCATAATTCTGCGGTTCTATTGTTCAGCTGCCAAGGTCCACAGTTGTGCCGCAACCACAGATATTTAGGTGGAACTGCACATCATACATTGTTTCTGTCCTTCCCAATCCAGCTTCAGCATGTTTTCAGAACCATTTCAATTATGTTTCCATTCTAATGTCTGTTGAAGCAGTTCAACAATGGGGGTGGGGAAATAAATCTCACTCTGTGGTTCTACCAGAGTAGACAATTCAAAGCTATTATTCAGTCACTGATGAAAAATTGTTTAAGTTCTTCATGAAAGCATGACAGTAATTGATCATTTGTCCTCGCCCACATTCGTAATGCATCGTACCGTTCCTCACTGTAACACAGTTTCTACATATGATTGGCAGAGCTTCCAACCAGCTTCACTTTTTTTTCTAACAGGTTCACACAAAATAGTTCACATATAACTCTTAATTCTGAAATGTGGTCATGGGGATGGACTACAAGAAGAGAAGGAGATGAAACATCTGGGTTGGAGTGAAGAGTACTGCCCATACCCCACATCCCCAGAGAGAATATAATGGACAGATAGAACAGATAGAGAAAAGCAAATACAAGATGATTTCCATCTCTCTATCTCCCTTTGGAGCACGATTGCTAGCCATCAGCTTAACAGAATATTCGTAGCTTCTCACAGATACAGGGCAGGTCCATATCGTACATTTAAAGCAGTGTTAGAAAGCCAGGCAACAAATGGCACCTTAAACCTGGGTTACGGTCGCCACAACAGAATTTCTATTCACCAGGGGGTTGGACTGGATGACCCTGGGGTTCCCGTCCAACACTACGATTCTACAATCTCAACTACATTGCTTGACCATAGCTTGCTCTAACATCAATTCACATGTCCCAGTATGGAAGAAGGAGAAACACACACAGTGGAAATGGAAATGGTATTAACTATGAACTAACTGTGGTTGCCAACTTGGTGCCCTGAAATCTCTACTGAGTCATGATAGGAATGTTTTGCTCCTTGCACAGGTCCTAACACCTGGGGCATTTTGAACACTGATTTAAAGCACTTAACTTTCCCCAAAGAATCCTGAGAGCTGTAATTTCCCCATTCATAGAGCTATTATTTCCCAGTACCTTCAACAAACTGAAGTTTCTAAAATTCTTTGGGGAAAGTCATGGCTATAAATGTGTGTTGCTTGTGCTTTAAATATACTGTGTGAAACTTTCCATAAATCAGCAGCATCAATCCACAAGAAAAATAAAAGGAAAAAATCCAGAGCATTTTAAAAAAGAAAGAAAGAAAACAGACCCCAACACTTTGTGCTTTCAGCTCCTTTTTAAATGCCATTTTGCTTGTACAACTTTTTCTGTCTGACAGAACATAAATGGGGGAGCAGGAGCCGCTCTCTCAAGAAAGAGCTGCAAAAGGAAAATGCCACTGAAAAAGCACTGGTGTACACAAAAGGCACAATATCATATGAGGTTTGAAGCAAGATAGAAATCTCAAATAACTGAATCAAGCAGAACAAGACATGGATCAGGCCACTTCATAAAAATACAGCACCTCTTCTACAGAGACTCTGGTTATTTTCCAGTTGTTTCTGCTTTAACATTTCATATTCTTGACATTTGTTTCAAGGAACACCTTACCTTCAACAGTTCAATCAGCAACGAAAATGCTAAAAGCAGTCCCAGTGGTGACTTTCTGTACTACAAAAATCCCAAGAGTGAAATAACACACACAAAGATCCAACAATATGTTTTGCAGCCAATTCTGGAATTAGCAGTAAACTGGATGAGGAACAACAAACTAAAGCAGAGTCCAGACAAGACAGAGATACTGCTAGTGGGCCAGATTGCACCCTGCCTACATAATCTAGCTTTTATTTTGAGGGGAGCTATTTGATCCAGCCATATTGTTGGGTGCTCAAATTACACCTGGGACACAACGCATTTTCCACCAGCTATGGCTGGTCCTGGACAGAGCTAGCCAGGTGGCAGCTAGCCATGCTCTGATAACTTCCTATCTGCACTACTATAATACAAAATACATGGGGCTGCCCTTGAAATTTCAATTGGTGCAGTGTGTGTGTGTGTGTGTGTGTGTGTGTATACACTATTCCTCACCAGTCTTAAAGCAACTGCATTGGCTTCCATTCTGTAACCTAAATGACTAGAAGACCGGGTTATCTGCACAAACCTGCCCATGTATTAAGATCTTCCTCCAAACTCCATGTCCAGGTTTCCCTAACTTCCTTCACAGGTAGATGGTATCAGTGATTTTCTCCCTAAGGAAGCTCACCTTGTGCCAACTCTGATGTCTTTCTGGCGCCTGATGGAGACCTTTTTATTTGCTTGTGTTTTTAAAAAGCATTTTTTAAAAAAACTCTTATCTTTTGTTCCCCTTCCCATTTTAGTAAAAAAGCTGCCGTTCTTCCAATTTGTCTTTAATTTTATCATGTTTCACTCTCTTTTTAGAGACTGAAAAGCAGTCTGCGAAAGGTTCTATAGCTAAATAAATATCCTTTCTACCAGCTGCCTCGACTAGAGAAATTGGTAGCAGCAGCCACAGCGGGTCATCAGCAAAAGTCTGTGGCTGCAAAGCAATCGCGGCGGCGATACCAGAGCGGGGAGGGAGACAGAGAGAGAGAAAAAAGAACCCCCTCCCCTCCTCCATTTACACGTTCCCAGCTGAGTATTGATTCTCCCAGTCACAGCTGCACTCCCGCTTCCAGGCAAACCGGACTCTTTATCTCACAGTCGTGGGTTCGAGCCCCGCGTTGGCAAAGAGAGTCCTGCATTGCAGGGGATGGACTAGATGACGCTTGTGGTCCCTCCTAATTCTACGATTCTAGCACGGTTCCGATCCCAGACGGCACCTCCACCCCTGCCGCGTCTTTCTACTGAGATACGGAGCCACTGGTCAATTCCACACGATCCCTTTACAATAAGGGGACGGAGCGATTCAACGCTTGGCGGCTGAGACACGCGCGCAGCGGTGGAATCGATCCGCCAACAGGGCTTGCTTCGGAGTAAAAACGTGGTTACGGTGCGGCTAAAGAGGAAGGAGAGCAGAGGGTCCCCTCCGAATTAAATAGTCTTCTGAGCCCACCTGCAGCCATCCCATCAAAACATACACTCCCTTGAGTTTGCTAGGAGAGGAAGCCGCGGGAGAAACGCCCGAAGCTCGTCGTGTCCCGTGTCCCGCCCCCCACTTCATAAATCCCCTTACCTGTCCGGGGCTCCTTCCTCCGCTCCAGACGAGCGGGCAAGCCGCTTTCATTCATAAGAAGAAGCGCGCCGCAGTGAAGCAAAGGCAGGAAAGCTCCTCCCCCTCAGCCAGCCTCGTGAATGAATGCTCTCAAGCGCCTCCCACGTCGGAAAAAAAAGAAGACTCTGGTCACGTGGCATCGAATTCCGAAAAGGATAGGGGCCATTGGAGGAGAAGCAGAGCGGGTGGTAGCCTATTGGATTTTACCTCTGCAAACTGTGGGTGGCGATTATATTGCAAACTATTTCTTATTTTAATCAAACCTGCCTCTAGAAAGCTAGCGCATCAGGGAGATAAGGTTTAATACCTCTCATTTGTTCTTGTTTATTTTATTCATATGCAGACTACTTTTTGCCTGCCCTTCACCTGGAAGGATCCAGAGTTGGTAAAAACTGAAATTAACTCATGCAATCTCATAAATAAAAATAGCATCTGCGTTCTATCAGCTGCCCTGGCTGCCAGTGTATTTTCAGGCCCAATTCAAAGTGCTGGTGTTAATTTCCAAAGCCTTAATCATGCCTGAGCTATTAGATGAGCCACTTGCACTCATACTATGATGCCCAGGCACTGGGATCTCAGTCTGAGAGCTTTGCCGTGTGTCCAGCTCCTAGACCTTTGAGAGACAGGACCTTTTCTGTGGTAGCTCCATGCCTTTGGAACTCCTTCCTTGTAGAGCTGCATGTGGTTGCACTTCTGGGTTTCCAGAAGGTTAAAGACATTTCACTTGGCCTTCTTTGAGCAAATCTTGTCTCACGTACTGCCTGGAGGCTGAAATATGTGCTTCTGAAACAATTGTTTTCTCTGTGCCAATGTTTATTAAAAAGCATAGCTCAACTTAGAATGCATCTGATGAAGTAGATCCCAGTCCCCAGAACCTTATGCTATAATAAATGTGTCACCCTTTAAGATCCCACAAGATTCCATAGCAACCAGTTGCAAGGGGTCCGGATGTACCTGTTGTGCACTGATTAATGTGAATGGGTCTGTCTCCATGGTTTTACCTGGAAGCAAGAATTTGAGAAAAGAAGCTGAGCCCCTTTGGTGATTGTTGGTGTTCCCTGAATGCTCAATTCACATTTAGGTTGGAGTGTCCTGGGCCTGTGCTCTGCAGTGCGTGTTGTTTGCAAAAGAGGCAGATTAAAGATCATTGGATAAAAGTTCAGTTATCCTTTGAGATCAACTAAACCATGATGTCCTTATTTCTTTTCGAAACCCGATGCCAAAGTTCCCTTTCAATTCCCAGCAGCAGTTTTTGGAGGGCTCTTAAGTACAGTGGGGCTAGTGGGTTTCCTCACTACCATTACCTGATTGCTTGCTAGGAAGGGAGACTACTGGTGGGTGAGTGATCTAGCTGAGAGTGTTTGCCATACTTTGCTTCCTCTTGGCCAGAGGAAAAAGGCAGGCAAGCAAGCTGTTGACAAGGAGAAGGAGGAGGAGAAGGAACAATGGAGAAAAAGGAAGCCATCAAACCGTAGATCAATCAACCTCAGTAGAATACGAAACATTCCAAAGGGACATTTTAAAACTAACGTGTGGCAGCAAAAGTTATGAGGTTGTTGTTCTTCGTATTATTAAAACTATTCACATTGCTAAAGATACCACATTAAAAAAGAATACAGAAAAAGTTTTAAGACATTACAAAAGTGTTCTAAAGAGATGATAAAAGGTATATTGAAAAACACACAAGCATACGCTTATGCACACATTAAACAAACACAAATTATGTTCTGTTATAGAGGGATTCATAAGATTCTCCACAGAGCTCCGTCCTGAATGTAGCTGATCAAAATCCAACTAGTTGTCGTCGTCGTAGTTTTTCTAAATGTAAGTGTATAATGAATATATAATAATAATTACAAAGCAATACATTTCTTAGCTGGCAAGCAGTATTGTAGCACCCTGCTTGTGGTTAACGCTTAGCTGGAATGAAATATTCAACGCAGCAATAGAGAAATTAAAATAGTAATTTATTTGTCAGACAAATAAATAAGAGGCTCAGTGGTACGTGGTTACCAAGCTCTGGCCTGCCCTCCTGCCATTCTGGCCAGCACTTATATTCCCTTAATCCAGCCCCCTTTGCTCCTCCTGTGGCTGCCTCTGTCCAATCAGCCTGGTTGAAATTCCTATTGGCTGTTTGCTAGAGCCAATCACAAAAGATACACCCACAAAAGATACACCCACTTCCTTGCCCTTATATGGGAGACAAAGAGCTATATATAAATGACAAATAAGTAATAATATATCTTACATGGAATCTTAATTACCAGCTCACCTCTTGCCCTTCTTGCCCTATTGCCTTCTAAAACAAATGTTTAATCTTACATTTTATGTTCAACAGATGTCAAGGATCTTGAGTTTCACATCAACATTGAAAGATTTCCTTCATTTAATGTTTCTAAACAAAATGCCTGACAACTATATATCAAGACTGCCCGGATGGCGTCTTCTGTCTGGCAGGGGGGGGGCTGGTGGCTGACTTAATTTCAGGATAAATACAACTCTTACAACCATATGAAATAAGAATCTAGCATTCCTTAAATCCTTTGCATAATTACATTTAAGCCAATATATTTAAGCTAATATATTTCATACATTTATCATAGGTAGCCTCTTAAAAGAATAAAGCTTCTCAAAGTGAAAAGGAAGGAACTCAATAAAACACAGCTTTTAAAAGAAGCCTCTTCTGTTTGCACCTCCCCCTTTCCCCCTCCTCTCCAGCCTCAAAATAAAATAGGAAGAAGCTGCTTCTTCTGCCAAGCCAGTTGCCTTTCCAACATTTAACACATTTTAACCTTTTTTAACTCTCTCAGTTTAAGAAACAGCTTTAGAAGAGACTTCCCCAAAAATGCTCTCTTTCTTTCTAGCTAAATGTTTTTCCTTCCATTTGCTCCTGGCCTTTCAACCTTAGAAAGAAGATCTGGCTCATTTTACTGGGAGGCACATTAGTATTATCTTTCCCCATTCCTAATGGTGTTTTCTCAGCCTTGGGGCAGCATATGTAATTCTCCCTTTTTATGACTTTGAGAATTGTTTTTCTACTATAAATCAATGGGGCCCTTCTTGTCTTAGGAGGAAAAACATCTTGCCAAGGTTCTTTTAGGCAGCTGGTCTTTTGCCTGGCATGAAACATTTGAAAATCCTTTTTTTAAGCTCATTTTTAAATACAAGCCTTGATTGAAATATATAGAAGCTTTGATAAAAATGCAGGCTTATGATTAGATGCCTCAGTATTACAAAAAAAGACCCAGACTGCAAGAGAACAGGCTATGGGGGCATAGCTGTCAACTTTTTCCTTTTCTTGTGAGGAATCCTATTTGGAATAAGGGAATTTCCCTTAAAAAAAGGGAATTTCCCCCCAAATCTAAGCTTTACACCAAGCCACATGAAGTGATTAGACATGGCTTGCCGAGATTTCAAAGCCTTTCCATGTATGTGGATAGGCCCTCTTTGTGAGGAGAACAAAAGCTTTGGAAGAGCTATCTTGTTTAACACAATCACCCTGTGTAATCACGTAAGACTTAATTTCTCCATTGTTGGAACTCTCTTTTGTCAATTACCGTCAGATCACTAGACCAGCAGTATTAAAGTGAGATTGACACTCAAAAGCTCCCAAGTGTCTCGGATCCAGTTATAAGAAAAACCATTAGAAATAACCTAAAATGGAACACGTCTAGCTATCTTTTCTCATTTGCTGCAATCAATCCTCAGCCAGACGTCAAACCAATTTGTTCTCTTTCTTTTTTGTCTCTCTGGAACCAAAAACTCAGAAACAAATCATACAAGATAACATCATCAGAAAAAAAGTCCCTGTTTGTGCTGGATGTTACCTGTGTTAAAGAACACTTAATGGCTTATTATTACATGCTGCTTCAGTGAAGCGTTCGGTCAAAAGTGCAAAATGGAGTGGGTGGATGTAGACAGCCCTGAGGGAGATCTTTGCCACCAGGCCCTATAAAGTCTTGGTGTTGGCTGGTGAGAAAGTGCTGGCTGCTTAAGTGACTATGTCCTGGCCTGAAGTGCTTCCCTGGCTGTTTTGGACTATGTAGCACCTGTTTCTGACACCCAAACCTAGCTACTTGGAGCCCATTCGTTCATGAGGCCTAAAGATGTACAAAGGCAGAAAACCCAGCTTCATGGAAGCTGTGTGTACATTTTGGATTAGTGCATTGTTCACTAAGGGATTTCTTTGAAGACTTCACGTGTGTTTCAGCTAGTATAAAATGCTGCCGCTAGACTGGGCTCGACATTTTAAATCAAATCCTTGTCAGTCCATTGGCAACCAGTCCACTTCTAAACACAATTTGAAGTGCTGTCCTCATCGCCTCCCAGCCCCGAGTAGGTCAAGACCAAATACCTCAAAGTGCCGTTGACTCCGCTTCAGCCTCTTGGATTGCCTGTGGGCAGCCTTCAACTGCTCTGTTGTTGAGATGAGAAAAGCCAAGTCAGAGATTTCTTAGTAGTGGGACCGTGTTTCTAGAATGCACTCCATAGAGATATTTGCTTTGATGTTGACTTCATATTTTCAGCACTCAGTAAAGATATCTGCATTTTTCCAGCGATGGGATGGAGAACCTGTGGCCCTTGAGATATTGCTAAACTACAGCTCCCATAGTCCTTTAGCATAATAGGCCATTCTGGCTAGGGCTGACTTGAGTTGCAGTTCAATATTTGGAGAGACACATGTTCCTTCTCTGTGGTTCTGGGTCTTTTCCTTTTAATGTCTGATGTATTGTGTGTTCTTTATATTCTGCTGGAAGCCACCCAGTGTGTCTGGAACAACCCAATCAGATGAGCGGGGTACTAGAAATTTATTTATTTATTTATTTATTTATTTATTTATTTATTTTTCCTGCTGTTTGTTTCTAGTCTTACACAATTCTAAATCTACCCGTTATCTTCTGCTGTTTTTAATATTTTATTATGGGTTGACTGTTTTTAGGCTATTACTTTCAGTTGTTAGATGCTCTGATAACCCTTTGTGACTGAAGAAGGGAAATAAAAACAGGGTAGGGCTGTAGAATACATTTTGCATGTAGGACATCCCCCAACTTCGAACCCTGGCATCTCCAGGTAGGACGGGCGTGAACTCCAACCTGGAACCCTGATAGCCATTACAAACCACTTGAAAAACCGGAATGGGTTGCCGGAAGCTACAGGAATAGCCTCCTGGCAGCTGCCTCAGTGCTGCTTGAGATGAGAGTGAAGGAAGTGGGAAAGATGATGGCAAGGTCTGAACTCTTTTACCTCACTGGTAAAGAAACTCTGGCATTATCACCAGTGGGCCCACCCAGTCCTGACCTCCCCACCCCTCATCCTTCCAGTAATGCTGCTGCTGGGATCCTGTTAAATATATGCATTAAATAAAGTAAGGTATTGGAGGCTGCCTCTCTGGATTTCTGTTCAGGTACAGCACATTAAAGCTTGCTAGGCACATTCATCCTCCCAAGTGATTTTGAGGTAGCTACCCCCATCCCCACATGAATGACAATAGTTCAAAGCTGATTCTTCTGAAAAGCCAGTCAGCGCCTTCCTATGCACCTAGAATTTTATTATTGGGCCTATGAAGCAAATAAATTCTACTCCGGCTCTCTGAAGTCTTTGTCCATGCCTAGGCATCTGCACCATTTCACACTGTGCAGGAATTATTCACGAGCAGAACTCAGCTGCTTACGCAAGCAGAAAAGTTCCTGAATATTAAAACACACCAGTAACCATTTCAAAAGGGAAATTGTCTTAGTCCATTAAAACCAAATCCATAAACTGCTACATTTTCCCCCAAAGAGCCCAACAACTCTTTGCACCAGACACAATCCAATTTAATTCTACACAACTCCTTCTCCACTTCATCACAAGACTCTTATCATCTGCTGCAAAAGGGCTTTTTTTCATGATCCCTCACCTGTTTGTTTTGCATAATATCCAGTATGATCACGAGTTCTGATTTTCTTAAAAGCTTGCACATTGCGTTCTGATGCTTTATTTGTTGTTGTTTAGTCGTTTAGTCGTGTCCGACTCTTTGTGACTCCATGGACCAGAGCACGCCAGGCACTTCTGTCTTCCACTGCCTCCCGCAGTTTGGTCAGACTCATGTTTGTAGCTTCGAAAACACTATACAACCATCTCGTCCTCAATGCTTTATTAGTTGATTCTAATAAAGGCAGAACGCTCCTGTTCCCAGCTGAAAGAGGAACACTTATTGTAGAGGGTAACGGTATATGAGTGGAAAACAACAATGGCCTTTCCTTCATACATGCTTTAAGGTTTTTTACATTTGTAGAGAAGAGACACATTTGGAAACCGAGTAGATTATGCTCTAAGGCTGAACTCTCTTGGTAAAAAGGACATGCGCTCCCAGCCACTAATAAACAAATCAGTGCACTGAACACAGAGGGGCTTTCTTACTTGTAGGATTGGACTTCGCTTTAGCTAACTAAGCAGGCATACGGCTATTAAAAGACAACAGAAAATGATATTATGCCCTAACCTAGCTCTACATGTCCTTCCATTTTTTTATTATTTTGCAAGCATTCATCCTCAGCCTTTTAAAGCATAAAGAAAAAAAAATCATTGGGGGGAGAGAATGAAGACCGACTCCAGTGAACTGCGGAGGAAGGTTTACAGCTTGTGTACATCATCACAAATTACAAATGCCATTTCGCTAACCTTCCCACAGCATTTATTATGCTGTTGAGATCACTTGCTTCCAGACAGCAACAGAAATAGGAACTGCCTTTGTTCAGGTTTTATTAAAGCTAGCGCAGCCCTCCAAAATTGCATGTGGTTTGGTCCCTACAAGTAATAATTATTTGCTTGAAGCATGTTGCCCTGGGCATTAGAGCTTGGGGGTGGGGAGAGGACCTGTTCTGTCCTGGATGCCAAAACCATGCCAAAACATTTCTTCCTACAGCAGCAGAGTAGGATCTGTGCAGGTTGCTTAACTTAGAGCTGGCGTTCAGAGGGAGCTCAGATGGTCCACTAGGACAACATTTGTAGAGCTAACATGGGAAGTGGGCCGATTTCTCCCCTTCTTCATTCCTCCACCCTCCCATGGCTTCTCAGGGACTCATCAACTTTCCCCATGTCATGGCACATGGGCTTTTCTGTGAGAGCATCATTTGTGGTTGCTTTTTAAAGGGCGGTGTAGCACTAGTGCGCAGAGTAAGGCTGTGTCGACATTACCGTTTGATCCCACCACTGATGTTCAAAGCTGTGTACACATGACGTCAACCACAATCCATAGGAATCCTGCAGTTCCTTGAGAAATATTCCTTTCCCTCAAGCCGGCTTCCATCTAATTTTAAAACTCAAGCCAGAGTTATGCTGAGGTGCCTGAGCAGATGACTGTTTCCGTGAGCAGGAGTTTGGGGTGATGCAACTTGAAATGCTAAGGTTGCCTAAGATTTGGGGTGGGTTTTTAAAAAGTCGAGTGAAACAAGTAAGGCTTTATCCTAAGTTTCACTGGTTGGCCAACAGACAGGAAGAAGAAAGTCTGGAGAGGGAGGAAGGCAAGAGAAACCAGATGAGACAATAGCAATGCCCTTGCACCTTCTGCTGGTAACTAATGAAAGACAGGCTGGTTTTCTTTGTTTTTAAACAGTAGTTCTTGAAGAAAATAATTTTCCATTTGTTGCCTTCTGTAATGGGGCAATCTCTTTACCAGAGTACTCTCTGCCGATTTTCTCCAACCTTTCTCTCCCAATTTTATTTAAAAGATAAAGAAATGTTTCTTGTGTTCACACTTCTAATACTTTAGGAAGGTTTCACCAGGGGAAACTTCTAAACCAGTCAATAAATTATGAACTTTCTACTAACATTTTCCGGTCTGTTGATTCCGTATCATGCAATTTTAAAAGGCCCTCAAATTCCCTCTTGCAGGAACAGAAAACCCCTTTAAAATGCTCTCTCAATTATTCAAGGGTGGTGGGGGGGAACAAATATCATCTTGGAAGCTGCTGGCATCTAAAAAATAAATGTTTTAGCATATTGCCTGTTTCTGACATGGCCCTGTGAACAAGTCTATTCTGATTCTGTTCTAAGCGATGCTCTCACATGAAGATCAACCTGGTGTTGCTTCATTCAGTGCCGTTATCTGGTTTTGCCTGTTACCATGAAGAGGAAGTTCTGATCAACCTTGCTTTCCAAGTGCAGAACGAAAAAACAGAATGGAACATGATTATTTTCCAGTGGTTTGCTTTCCCTTGGTTTAAGTGTGCCCATGTTACTATGGCAACACTCTTAACAGGGGACGCCACAGCTAGATGTTTTGCTTGTAGTAATTACACACACACACATACAGGATTTGGGACTGTCAGACATCGAGGATGGTAAGAAGAGATCTACTGGATCAGACAAAAGACCCATTCAGTGCCAGGGAGATGCCTTCAGCAATCCCACAAGGAAAACAAGCAGGCCCTTCTTAATCCTCTGTTTGCTCCTTAGCACTTGCTATTCAATGGTAGACTGCCTCTCACCCTGAAGGTTTCCCTTAGCTGTTCAATGCTGACAGCCCTTGCCAATAACCTATTCCCCATTAATTTACCTAATGCCCTGTTAAAGACATTTAAACCAGTGTTCTCCCCCTACTGTACAGCAGCAAACTTCACAGGTTCATTACAGAGGCAAAGATAAACCCATCTTAAGCATTGACCTCAGAAAGGAAAAGCTGAAAGAAGATCATGTACTTTCTACAATTCCTAAAAATATACAGAAATTGATATTAGGCATAGTAAGGCTGAGAATCCAAGCTTTCACTTTAAAAACAAACAAAACCAAGTTTATTACCTTTATGACAAGATGGAAAGCATGTAGGTAATGTCTCATGAAGTGTTACAGATGAGTTTAGCAAGATTTCTAATGATTAGGAAGCTGGGCCCTAAATAGCTCCTTTTGCCTGCACCATGATTGTTAGCATAATTAAGCAAAATCCCTGGTGGGGAAAGTAATGGTATGTACTTTTCATTGGGGCCGATAGGGCTGCCACTTCTGAACATCATACAATCCCAAAAAGAGATATTTTTTCCTCTGCATTTACTCCCATCCAGGTATTATTATCAGAATTGAATAAATATCTGTGATGATCCCTGGACTATCTGCTTTTTGTATCACTACAGCTAATCCGCTTATGTAGTTTACCAAGAGAAAGCAGTGATCGTTTATTCTCTTTACATGAGCAGATCTTTGTTCCAAGTGATCCGAGATTATATGTGCATGTTTAATCAAGCAAGTCTCTTATGGGCTAACATACCTTCCACCAGAGGTAAATCATCACTACACACACACACACACACACACCCCCCTTTAAAAGACAAAAGTGAGCTAACCTTCCTTTTGATTTTCTATTATATGTGGTATGCTGTGTCTCCATATCTAGGTGTCAGGGAACTGCCATCGGAGAGAGAGGTGGTGGATAAGTTCCATGAGAATAGGAGAGAATCTGCAGCAGAAGGAACCAGCAGGGGGAGTGCAGGAGTCACAGCGGAGGGGAGGCTCTGGGATACTTCCAGTGACGACAGCGAAGAGGTAACAAGACCCCCGTTAGGAACTCCCACCCTGCGCCGGAAACTGTCACGCAGAGAGTCACGAAAGCGCATGTCTGTCAAACAGCTTTTATGTTGGCGTAGGTTCCGTAGACGCCCACGGTCAGATTCTACCAGCGACTAACGGAGTCATGCTTTGGGGAGCTCCGTTAGTGCCTAGGTTGGGATGACCAACCAAACCCCAGAGGGATCAAGCTTTACGCACAAGCAGCTCATTATCCCATCACAGCAATCTGACAGTCTCTGAAAGCAGCTTGTGCAAGCAGAGGGCATCATGAGCGAACCAGCTGGAACCGGAGGTGCAGGAGCTGGGGCTGGAGGAGGTCCAAGCCTGGAAGACAGGTACAGGGCGTTGGAGGTCCAGCTCGCGCTGCAAACGGCGAGGCTCGAGGAGAGGAGGGCTCAAGATGCGGATAAAGGGAAACCCACCCCACTTGCCAGAAAGGTGCCTGGATTGGTGCAGAAATTTGGGGGGGATCCCAGGAACTATCAAGCCTTTAGGACAGAGATGCAATATGCTCTTAACCTACTGTTTGATGACTTCCCTGATGAGAACTCTAGAGTGGCGTACGTGATCGGCCATCTAGAGGGAGGGGCGAGGGACTGGGTGCGGCCCCTGATGGCAGCCAATAATGAAATCTTAAAGGACACTATGAAGTTTTTTCGCGCCATGGACTTGATGTTTTCCAGTGAGATTGAGCAAGGGGTGGTGCGGAGGCAGTTAATGGCGTGTAAACAGGGGAGCCGATCTGTACGTGAGTACTGGACTGAGTTCAGCATGCTGATTCATAGACTGGGGTGGGACCTTGCGAGTGAACCTATTCAAATGCTGTTTGAAGAAGGGCTCTCTCCGGCAGTGAAAGATGAACTTTCCCGGGCGCCCAGGGCGGAGTCTATGGATCATCTGACTAAATCAGCGCTGTCCATAGGAGCGCGCCAGGAGGCAAGGGCTTTGGAAAAGCGGGAAGGAAAAGGGGAACGTTGGAAGGATTTCCGCATTCCAGAGATTCCAGAGCAGCCTTTCCCGCCAGCAGAGCCGATGGAAATTGGAACAGCGCGCGCGCAGTTTCAAACACCAGTGAAGGGCGGAAGAAGGAGGGGAAGGGCGCCAAGAGATGTTATCTCTGCCAACAGCCAGGTCACTTTGCCAGAGTCTGTCCGCAAAGGAAGGAATGGCAAGGAATGGCGGGAACTGTTGGGGGGAAGGAGGAAGGAGAAACAAGCAGCGAGCAAGTAAAAGCCAACGCCTGGCTGCCAGCATCAGGGCACCGCAGTCAGGCAGAGGAGAAGTGAATGTGCCCACGCCGGAACCTCCAAGACCAGCGCTTGTGATAGAGGTGTTGCTGGAACTGTCCAATGGACACCCACTAAAGATAAAAGCGCTATTGGATTCAGGCAGCTCCTGTAATTTCATGAGTAAGGAGTTTGCAGCTGAACACCAGATACAGACTATCCCATTAAGTAAGCCTTTGCAGGTTACCACGTTTGATGGGAGGGAACTGTTGGGAGGAGAAGTGAGCCAGCAGACTGTTCCAATGGTAATGAGGGTGGCAAGACACACAGAACTGATAGCGTTTAACGTAGCCACTTTGGGAGGAGCTCCCATTATTTTGGGAATGAGCTGGCTAGCACTACACGATCCTCTAGTAGGCTGGCATCAGAGAGTGGTTTCCTTTGGATCAGCACATTGCCTAGAACACTGCAAAGAGGGAGAGGTTCAGGCAGGGGCCAGGGCCACTCTAGCAGGGGTGGAAGTGATGGGCAAGGGCAAGGTGCCACCACAATATGCTGACTTGATTGACGTCTTTAGCGAAAAGGAAGCAGATAGACTGCCCCCGCACAGACCCTTTGACTGTCAAATTAACTTACTCCCAGGAGCACAATTGCCAGTGGGCAAGCTGTATGCAATGTCAGACAGTGAAATGCAGGAGTTAAGGGAGTTCATTGACAAGAATCTCAAGCAAGGTTTCATCAGAGAGTCACGAGCGGTGGGGGGCAGCCCAGTGTTCTTTGTGGACAAAAAACACACGGGCAAACCGAGGCTTGTATGTGACTTCAGAAGCCTAAATGCAGTGTCAGAACCAGTGACTTTCCCTATGCCTAGAATTGATGACATTCTGACACAGGTGAGAAAAGGGAAAATTTTTACCAAGCTGGACCTTAGGGGGGCATATAACTTGATACGTGTGAGAAAGGGGGATGAGTGGAAGACCACTATGTTCACCCCCTTGGGGGCTTTTGAGTATTTAGTTATGCCTTTCGGATTACAAGCGGGCTCCGCCTGCTTTCAATCATTCATGAATCACGTCCTGGGGCCACTGCTCTACAAGAACTGCGTAGCGTTCTTAGATGACGTCCTGGTGTACTCAGCGAATGAGGAGCAGCATGTGCGAGATGTAAGAGAGGTACTGAGCAAGTTGCGAGAAAATCGGCTGTGGGTGAAACTGGAGAAGTGTCAGTTTCATACCAGGGAGGTGGAATTCCTGGGGTACCGGTTGTCTGACAAGGGGTTGGCCATGGATCCCAGCAAGGTTCAAGCGGTACTGGAATGGAAAACACCAAAGACCAAGAAGGACGTGCAAAGGTTCCTGGGCTTCGGAAACTTCTATAGGAAGTTCATCAAGAACTTTGCCCATTTGACAGCGCCTATCACGGATTGTCTTAGTAGCAAAAAGAAATTTGTTTGGACGGAAGAAGCGCAGCGGGCGTTCGAACGCTTAAAGCAGGCGTTTGCGTCGGAAGAGCAACTGTTGCATGTGGATCTACAACAACCAATGAGAGTGGAGACTGACGCGTCAGACCGAGCGGTGGGGGCCGTTCTTCTCCAGCCGGGAAAAGATACGTCTGAATGGAGACCGTGTGCATTCTTCTCGCGGAAGTTGAACAAATCCGAGAGGAACTACACAGTATACGACCGAGAACTGCTCGCCATTCATGAAGCCTTCCGGAAATGGCGGCACTTGCTGATTGGGGCGCAGCACAAGGTTCAAGTCCGAACTGACCACAAAAATCTGGAATATTGGAGAACAGCCCGAGTGCTGAACCAGAGACAAGTACGATGGGCCCAGGAGTTCTCCAAATTCCACTTTGAGATTCGTTACGTGCCCGGATCCGAGAACGTGAGGGCGGACGCTCTTTCCAGGAAACCTGAGTACTTAGAGGGGGAGGGAGCGCCCGAGGCAAGGCATGTAATCCCTGAAGACCGCTGGGTGTGTGGGGCGGCATTGGTGGGGCAGAGGGAACTGATAGAGGGTACTGAGAACGATGAATACGCCCAAGGGAAACTCAGAGAGCTCCGGAGGGCAGAGGAGAACACAGGGGGGTTTGAAGAAAAGAACGGGGCGTTGTATTACAAAGGGGCACTGTACATACCCGACGGGGAACTGAGGGGCAGAGTACTCAAGCAGTTGCATGACAGCCCCACCGCGGGACATTTTGGACAGCACAAAACCATGTGGTTGGTTACCAGGGAGTTTTGGTGGCCCAAGGTGAGGGAGGACGTACGGGAATATGTCAGGGGTTGCGTCAGGTGCCAGCGAGCAAAAGGAGAGAGGGTGGCGCCAGCGGGGCTATTACAACCCTTACCCACGCCCGAAAGGCCATGGGAGGCAGTATCCATAGATTTTATGACGGACCTGCCAAAATCCAAAGGCAAAACAGCTGTCATGGTGGTGGTAGATCTATTAACCAAGATGTGTCATTTTATAGCTTGTTCACATGCAGTCACAGCGGAGGAAACCGCCAAGTTGTTTGTAGAACATATTTTTAGGTTGCATGGCGCCCCCTTGAGGGTTTTGAGCGACAGAGGGAAACAATTTACTTCCAGGTTCTGGAGGAAACTGATGAGCTTATTACACGTAGAACTCAATTTCTCAACTGCTCGGCACCCAGAAACCAATGGGCAAGCGGAAAGGGCAAATGGGATTTTACAACAATACCTGAGGTGTTATGTAAAAGACAGAGAAAATGATTGGGTGGATAAGTTACCTCTAGCAGAATTTGCCTACAACAACGCGGAGAACGTGTCCACAGGGATGAGTCCCTTTCTGGCAAATTATGGGTGTCACCCCCGGGCATTCCCAGGAGAGGGAGGGGAGAGGTGGAGCGTGCCGGCGGCGGAATATTTTTTTGAAGAGATGGAAGCGATCCACCGTCAGCTTCAACTTAACTTAGAGAAAGCCAAGGAAGAATATAAGAAGCAAGCAGACAAAAATAGGAGGGAAGGTGAAACCATAAGGGTGGGGGACCGGGTGTGGTTATCCACCCAAGGACTACCGTTCAAAGGAGGGTGTAAGAAATTGAGACCCAAAAGATTGGGACCCTTTGAGGTCATACAGCAGGTCAACCCAGTAGCATTCAAACTCAGGCTGCCCAGTCACATGAAGTTACACCCAGTATTTCACAGGTCATTACTGTCGCCGTACCGAGAGGGACGTGAGTGGGGGGAGCATGAGAGAGAGGCCACCCAAACGCCCGTGATAGAAGAGAGAGAGCGCGACATGAACGTGGCAGGAATCATTGATTCCAGGTGGAAGGGGAATCAGGTGGAATATCTGGTAGAATGGGAGGGGGAAGTAGAGTCGGAAAACACTTGGGTACCAGCAGAGGTAGTCAATGACGAGGTTTTAATAGAAACATTTCATCAGCGTTTCCCAAGAAAACCGCAACCCGTGGCACGATTTAGAAGGGAACACTTTGGTACCACCGATGAGGAAGGAGAGTTTGAAGGGTTCCCTGAGTCAGGGGTGGGTGAGGAAGCCGACTCAGACGAAGAAGAGGAAGACGGGGAGAGAGACGGTACGCCGTGGCTAGAAGTGTTTGAATCCTCGGACGACGAGGAGAGTTCCTTCAGGGGCTTTCCGTCCTCACCGCCAGTGGGAGAGGAGGCGGGAGGGGGTGAAGGGGGCCCTGGGGGGGAGGTGGATGTCAGGGAACTGCCATCGGAGAGAGAGGTGGTGGATAAGTTCCATGAGAATAGGAGAGAATCTGCAGCAGAAGGAACCAGCAGGGGGAGTGCAGGAGTCACAGCGGAGGGGAGGCTCTGGGATACTTCCAGTGACAACAGCGAAGAGGTAACAAGACCCCCGTTAGGAACTCCCACCCTGCGCCGGAAACTGTCACGCAGAGAGTCACGAAAGCGCATGTCTGTCAAACAGCTTTTATGTTGGCGTAGGTTCCGTAGACGCCCACGGTCAGATTCTACCAGCGACTAACGGAGTCATGCTTTGGGGAGCTCCGTTAGTGCCTAGGTTGGGATGACCAACCAAACCCCAGAGGGATCAAGCTTTACGCACAAGCAGCTCATTATCCCATCACACTAGGGTACAATTTCTGCAGCTCTAAAGCCAGATGCCATCACTTAAAATTCCAATGAAGGCATTTACCTTGGTGATTTTCAATGTAGTGTCTTTATTTATTTATTTTTTAAAATTCTTTTTATTCATTTTCTATAACCAAATTGGGGGGGGGGGGGGTAGAAAAGGAAAAAGAAAAACAAACAAACACACCAAAGAAAAGAGAAAAACATCAACCACAACAAATAACGACAAATAATGGTTGACTTCCCTCCATCTTGGTTTTGGGTTATGTAAAATAATAATTCCATTCTGCAGTTTTCATTTTATATCATCTACACATCGCAAGGATTATATTAAACCTACTGTGATTTTTATATCTCTAAAATTTGTTTCCATGTGTTATAAATTTAGTCCAATCGTCAATAAACTTTGTACCTTTTTGCTGTCTGATATTCTGCGTCATTTTTGCCAAATCCATATATTCAAATAATTTAGTTTGCCAATCTTTAACGGTCGGGATATTTGGGGTTTCCAAATTTGTGCTAGCAGGATCCTGGCAGCTACAGTTGCATATTGAAACATTATATGATCTTCTTTCTTAATCTCGTCTCCGATCATTCCCAGAAGGAAGGCTTCAGGTTTTTTAACAAAAGTGTATTTTCAATTCGTTATATATGGATTCCCAATTTTTTTTAATTTCCTCACACTTCCACCACATGTGGTAGAAACTTCCTTCTTTGGTTTTACACTTCCAACACCTTTTATCTCCAATCTTATACATTTTTTGCAATTTCACAGGGGTGATGTACCAACGGTACATCATCTTTTCCATATTTTCTCTAAGGGTAGTGTCTTTAAATGATTGTTGCTTGTCTGAAAAGCAGAAAGAAGTTAATCTTGTAGACCTCTGTTGAAAACTGCATATTGTATTAATACAGGTTGAGGCAGCAGTGTGACGCAGCAGCAAAAAAAGCTAATGCCATTATAGGCTGCATCAACAGAAGTATAATGGCCAGATCAAGGGAAATAATAATACTGCTCAATTCTGCTTTGGTCAGAACACACATGGAGTACTGTGTCCAATTGTGGGCACCACAGTTTATGGAGGATATTGACAAGCTGAGATGTGTGCAGAGAGGGGTGACCAAGATGATCAAGGTCGGGAACAGCTAAGAGAGTTGGATGTTTACCCTGGATAAGAGGATGTTGTGAGGAGATACAATAGCCATCTTCAAATATCTAAAGAGCTGTCACATGAAAGATGGAGCAAGCTTGGTTTCCCCTGCTCCGGAGGGTAGGATCTGAACCAATGGCTTCAAGTGACAAGAACAGAGATTCCAGCTAAACAGCAGGAAGAACTTTCTGGTGCTAAGAGCTCTTTGACAGTGGAACGGACTTCTTCAAGAGGTGGTGGACTCTCCTTCCTTGGAGGTTTCTAAGCAGAGGTTAAATGGCCATCTGTCATGGATGTTTCAGCTGAGATTTCTGCATTGCAGGGGGTTGGGACTACAGGGCCGCTTCCAACTCTACAATTTTATGCTTCTAGGTTAATAGTAGTTATGAGCATGGATAGCTACTTGAACTATGTGCTGATGATATTAAACTGCCTGGGGAACAGGTGGGTGGAGGGTCAGTGGGTGCTGGTGGGGAGGAGGCTGGTGTTTTTGAGTTCTGTACATTTTTGTGGTTGTTCTGAAATGCAATAAAATTATATTTAAAATAATAATGAACAAATTGATGTATTTAAACGCAACCATCTTGTTTTTATTAACATGATACAAAAAGTGAGTTAGTATATAAAACCAATATTTTGCGTATAAATTATAAGAACACTCGTTATTTACAATACTACAGCGTTACGACACCTGTAAGATTGTTTTCCTGAGTTAACTGTGTAACATATAACTTCATACTATATTGCTGAGACTTTGGAAAGTGGTGAAGTTATAATTTAAAATAAGGTCTCTAGTGCCTATATAGACATAGTAACCAGTGCAAAGGGATGCTACTAAATCGTACTTGATGGAGGACAAAGTTCATATCTGTGCAATACATACACGTGCTAGTTTACTTACCCCTTAAAATATTCTGGTTAAGTTTGATATAGTAATAAAAATAATTACAATTTCAAAACAGCAGAATATAAAAGAACCCACTCTCACCTAAATATGATAAGAGTTCAAGTAATCACATTAAAAAGAACAAGATATTCATGCATAATATTTTCTTGGATTTTTTAAAAAACCAATGTTTTTGAAGTGCACAACCTAGGGTCTGAATGCTGCATATTTAAGCTGTAAAACAGTGTATTTCTTTAGAGGAATACCCAAGATCTTGCAGAAACCTGGAATGAAACAAACACATATACACAAAATAATGTACAGAGGGAAAGCAAGGAGCATTACAATTTATTTATTTATTTATTTATTTTTTAAATGTAGATTATTCCTATTATAAAACTGGGATTTGTTTGTTGATGCTACAAAACCTATGACCAACTTTCCCCCCTGGTGCTGTTGGGCCCGCCCTCACTTAAATATAGTGCACCCACCTCACAGAACACCAGTTCCACTAATTCCTACAAACTACCCCAGATTATCTTGTAGGGTACTTGTGTGAGGGAAAACTTAATAATTTCGAGTCTCAGGCAGGATTTGATCCAATAAACAAGAAAGATTTTATTAAACAAAGGAAGTTTATGACACAAAGTGGGTAAAACATAGGATACTTCAGATTATAATGCTATTTCACTTCAGTTCTTTCTCAGTTGTTGCACAGCTGTTGCCACTTAATACTTTGGTTCTTAAACAAGGTGGTATTTTCTGACAGTTGCACCCTCCTTAGACAACCCTACTCCTGAGGTACTCCAGGTAACAGACCCAAGGGATCACCACACCCCTCTTAACTGGTTTGGAAGTCTTCTCAATGTAGAAGAATCTCTCCCCTCCTGACTGGAATGAGTCCTAAGTAGACTGTCTTCTCACAGCTTCTACTTCTCCTGGCTCAGCCTCAGCCTCCCAGTTAATTCCTGGCTTATTACTCTTACAGGACACCACACACTGTCCTTCACACTAAGCTCAGAGTCTCCTTTCTCTAGCTTGTGATATATTCCTTAAAGTGGATGTTTCTACCCAGAACCAACTCTCTCTATCCTCTCACTCCCTACCTCCCACCCTATTCTCCCAACCTACAAACTGTCTCTCAAAATCCTCTCCTTTTCAACTCCCTCTCCTGGAACCCTGGCCAATCAGAGGCTGCCATCCGTTTACCGTTTTCTGGCAGGGGAAAAGAAAAAGAGAACACTTGGGGACCCAACCTGCCCAGCAAAACAAACTTTTCAGTCACACCAACCCACCCTTAAAATTAGCCCACAGAAAAGCAGTATTAAAACTAACAAGTTGTATCCAATTTTAGTCCGGGCAGATCCACTGAAAACAATGGATTATTCTACCCTAGGTGGCTCTCACCAAGTTTCCCACATATGTAAATTCTTTACTGCTTTATATTTGGAAATTTTTAAATAAAATATCAATTATAAAAATTAAGGGTGAGGAGAGCATATGAAGTATACAACATGTAACAGATCAATATTTCCTCTTTTACTTACTGTATTCCTTGCTCCATGAAAGGTGGTGGACCACAGATACATATGAGCACCTTAGAATCACATTTACTTCTTTTCACAAATTGGGAAAGAAGAGAGGAAGAAATTTTTCCTTCTTTGCCTTTCCAGCCTTTCTTTGGCTCCGAGAGGACAAACTGAACCTCAAATCTGAAAGACAGAATGATTAAGTCACAGAACATGCACAACTTATTCAGCCATAGAACAAACTGGAACGAGCAAAAAATAAATAAAATTGGATATTATTTGTATGTCAGCATATCAGGTCTTGTATGGTTCTGCAACACAGAGCTTGATCTAGAGTGAAGGCTAAAATCTGTTCCCCTCTGGTCTTCATTGCATTTGGTAAGTATGAAAATTACAGTGACTTCAGGATTTCTCCCACTCTTATTTTAACAGTTCTCCTTTCTAACTGGCCTCTTTTATTGCATATTCATTAATAATGCTTTAATGTTCTGATTAAATTGTTATTGTGCATTTTAATTGTGTATGTATTTTATCATTGATTTCATAGCCATTTGGAAACCATTTTGGCATAAGTGGCATGCAATAATGATAACAGTGATGATATTGTTCTGGAATTTAGGCGACAAAAATATTATAAACTACAGCAGCAGCTCTGAACAATGAAAGGCATATTGAGATGATGGGAAATCACCACTATAGGCAGAAACAAGATTTCTTTATTTTCCTTCAAAATCAATGTGAAAAACAATTTCCTTGTGATTTTTTCCCGATTAAAATAATAAAGGAAGCCGCTTCCCCCTACAGTGTGTAACTAACGTGGCAGATAAACAACTGAATAAAAGCTTTTTACATAGCCCCTTCTGTAACAAAAATAGTGAATGGTTTGGATATCAAGCAGTGATCTGATGTTGGTCCCGCAGAGATGAGGAACTTTGCTTTAAGCAAGATGAATAATTATTCAACACAACCGCACCCACAGCTCAAAGCACTTCATTAACATTTCAAAAAGTAATTTGGTTGACTAACAAATGAATGCCTTGTACGCTACACTACTGCAAATTCAAACCAAGCTTAAATGCAAGACAAGGGGTGCAAGCAATGAATGATGTAAACAGGGGAGATGAGTAAGAGGAGGTTTGTGAACTTTAGACAATATGATCATCACCGCATTAAATTCCTTTCTGTGTACCTATCCCTACATAGGATATATATGCTAACCTGTACTGCCCAATAAAGGTGCATTTCTATGTATTTTGTGCTTGCAGGAATAATATACTTCTCTGCATTGCTAGAACTGAGCAGGCACCTACTGCAAGGGAAGTGGGGGGAAGTCTCCATCCTCCTCAAGAACAATCAAGTTACCATCTTTCCCCCAATATCCAGTTCCAGGGTCTCCCCAGTTACCTTGCATCATTCAGGGCTAGTTGCTCCAGCTGATTTCTCCAAAGTATGTCATCTTCCGTCTTGTTGAAGAACATAAATTTCACTGCCCTTAAAAAGAAATTAGGGCTTCAATATTTAAAATCACAGCTGTTAGAAATATTGTACCCATGCAGGAGACACTGAATAATACAACAAGTATTCCTCAGTAAGAACTCCCAACAGCTTTTAACAATGCCTTCTTTGTGTAATTTAATAGCAGTGAAAGACTCATGTAAGTTTACTTATGTATAGTGGGGTTGGAAGAGATGATTCTGGCCCCTCTGTAGCCCTAATTTGCTTTGCCCTCCTTATCAAACTCACTCCAAGCACGCCATAGCTGTACTAAGACCACTGCTCACCTTTGTATTTACATAACATATCTGCCCTTTGTCTGGATGGGTTAGAACAAGAAATACAACAATCAAATATTATAAACACTTAAAAAGCATCAGTTAACTACATTATGTGGTCCAGGCATATTATATACCAGGGGTGTCCAACTGGTCGACCACGATCGATAGGTCGATCCCTGGGTGATACTGGTCGATTGTGGTAGATCGCTTGCTCATTTCTGGCCCCGCCCCCTCGCTATGTTGTGCATTTGTGCAGGATCGCTAAAACGGAAGATGGAGTTATCGCCGCCCAGCTCCGTTTTTGGTGCACGTACTTTGGCATTCCCGAATTAAGGAGTGCAAATTCTGTGCCTCCCCTAAAAAAAAAACAACTCAACAACTTTGAGCTCCCCCACCCCCGAAATGGGTAGATCACTACCATTCCCCCCCCCCCGGGAGTAGATCGCAGTTTCTTGGGAGTTGGATGTCCCTGTTATATACAAGGGGTGTGACCAAAAAAATGCACCTTTTTAGTTGGTGTTGTAAAGCAGGCCTACCCTAGGGCTACCTATCATTTTGAAATTGCCCAGTATCTCTTTTTCTTCATTGTCTTAGTGGAGAAATCACGTTAGTGCAGAAATCACTGATCCTCAATACACAAATTAAAGAAGAGGTCCCGTCTAGAAGGGTGATGGAAAAATTGGGATCCCTCGATTATACAGAAACTCCTACATTCTATGAGGGTGCTCTCGTTTCAATGACATACTGGTAGTCACAGGAAATCCATGGTAGAAATGGAATCAGCTAGACCTCTGGCAGTTTAATTACCATGAAGAAATCAAACTTCATGAACCCTGACCCCACATTAAAACCTGCTTGTAGGAAACTGTGCACATGTGATTTGAGAAACTTTACAACCACAACCAGGGAAGCCATCACTCTTGCCAAGTAACATTAGCAAAAGCCTTACAGTACAATCCTATACATGCCTACTCAAAATTAAGTCTGATTTCAATACGGTTTACTCCAGGGACAGTGGGTGTAAAACTGCACCTGCAGATATTGCTAAAACAAGGTAGTAAGAAATACTGCAACACAAACATTATGAGCAATTTGTATTGTTTTGTCAAAACCTTCCTTCACAGCAAAAGACTGTTTTGTTTCTATCATCAAATACCTGTGCAGTGTTTTGAAACAATCTTGCTGCTAAGCACATAACCAGAGCAAGAACTACTTAAAATGACTTTTCTTGTCATTTATAATGCTTGCACCTAGTCATAAGCAGAGAAGATACCTGAGGCTGTTGCTACTGGTCAGAGCATAGCTGAGCAGCTTAACCATTGGGGTGAATCCTGTGCCTCCTGCCAATAAAAACAGATCCTCTACATCTTCCATTTGCGATTTCATGAAGTTACCTTCAGGATTACTCACAGAAATATACTCCCCTGTAGAAGAAGAAGAAGAAGAAAAACATACAGTGCAGTGAATCTTGGAGAGAATGAAATAAGGGCACTCTCGACATTAAAAGAAACCTAAGGGTGCATTAGTTCACATTTCATACAACTATAAAAACAGTGGGCAGGATTCAAATTATGAGTCCTGTCCATGGAAGCCCTACACAAAGACCTCTGTTTGCACAACAGGGTTTGACTCAGGGCAGCTGGGAGAATCTCTGTAACAGCACCTTTGGGGGTAGGAGAGGAAAGAGGGGGTTGTTTTGTTTGGTAAGCCAAAATGCTTGCCCTGATGGAAGGGTTGCCTTAGTGAGGCATTGAATTCCTTCTAGTATAAAACAATCATTCATGAGGAAAAGATTGAGAAACAAAACACTTAAAAATAAATACATTATATTTTATTTATTTTTCAAGAAAACAAACTATATTTTTGAAATGAATGGTTTGCAACCAGATTTTTCGATAGACCACCGTACGATGCTTAACAGCTTTCCCCCTTTTTCCATTTTCTATTAAATGTATTTTCATATTATTAAAAAAAAAAAAAATGGAAACTTTCACAAGATTTATAGCAACAAACACTGTTTTAGAATATCCCGAAAGAGCGCGAGAAAAAGAAAGAAAGCAAACACTTACCTATTTGTAGGGCATCAAGTACTGGTGTGAATAGTCCACTTGGGTAAATTTTGATTATGAAAAATATATGCAACTGATCATCATGACAGGGGTTTTTGAATGTAGACACCAAGAAAGATGGCACTGGTGTATATGGCTTCACTATCTCTGTGCCTGAGGAAAAGAAGAAGAAAATTCAACATTTAGTATTCACAGAAACAATCCCTTTTAGTAGAGTCAACCGTCAATGTCAAATCACATATTCTTACAAATAATGCAATTACTTCCTGCTAAATGTGGAAGTCATATGGACCAGAAGCCCTAACCCCTTTTCTAGATAAACTGAATGTTCAACATACCTGACCACGTGTGTATAAATGGGCTAAACAAAGAAGTTTTGAATACCATCTGAGCGACTTTTTAAAAAGAAAAAGCATCTTACTGGTGTTTATGAAAAGAAGTCATGCTGTCAGCTGACTTTGTAATTACGAGCTGATGGGCTGAGTTTCAGCACTGATGTATTTTATCCTGGTACTTGTAACAAATGCAGCTTTTAAGGTTGGCTATTATCTTTGTCTAGTTGCTAAAACCTATTTTTTTAGACTGTGAAAAGGCACAACGCTCAACGAAAATAGAATATGACCTTTCTTCACGTTCAGAACTGCTTGCCATTTTCTCCCTGTAGCTTCTCCACTCGCACACTTCAATCCAGCGGGAGCCACTGATAACAGAGTTGGGGGAGCTATTTTTGTTGATTCCCCCTTCCCACAGCAATCCCTCCTGAACACCCCCAATGCATTCTGGAGGTTGGGGGACCCTCTCAAATAGTGTGGTAGGTGGCATGGGGGGATGTCTGTAGGAGAAATAAGGAATTTGCAAAAATAGCTTCTTCCCCTCTTCTGCTTAATAAAGCCCTCTATGAGCAGAGGAACACAACTGGGTATTATTCTATTTTATGCAAGATTAACTGGCTGGACATTGCAGGTTCTTTCTGGTGAGGTGTAAAGTAGTGGACATCTTCATACACAAAACATTGCTAAAGGAACCTTTATAAAATAGAGTTTTAATTCCACAGTATATGGTTCCCTTTCAACATCTGAGACATCTGAGCATTACCTATTTAATTAGGGTGGAACATGTTTTTCATTTAAGAAGGTAAGCGATAAACTTGTGTGATCATTTGTGTGCCTTTCCTTTTTAAAACACCACCACCACAACAGAATTAGAATATATTCTAGGAAATAACAAATGATCTTTCATTACATTACCTGTAATAGTTTGTCTGAGGTAAACATGGTGCCCAACAGGGACCAGGAGATGAGTTCCCAGCGGTAATGCTAAACAGAAGAGTTGGGTGTCATGACTGACATTTGTCTTTGACAGCAATCTGCATTTTCTGTAATACAGACCTTAAAAATACAGAAACGGTAATTAATTCAATTCAGGCCACTCAAATGTTCACATTCCATGAATCTAAAGAGATACTTCTGTGTGCATAACTCTTCTTCCACGACTGGAACAAAATCCTCAGATCCTCAAACCAAAGTCATGCAAAATATCTACTCATGCCTTTATCACTTGAAAAGTCAACAACTTATGCTTCAACCATTAGTGGTATTAAAATTAGTTATTAATACAGCAACAACAGATTCCTGCTAATATGACAATTTCAGCTATCATATCTGGTCCCATGTAAAGGCTATGGCATTTCTGAATCATTGCATTTTTTGTTTCCAAATACATTATATAAGAATCTGAAACATAACTGAGATACTTTGCACTCTGCATAAAATTTTTAGGCAGCTGAGAAGAAGAGGGGATATAGAGAGGTTTTATTATCATGGACAGTACATTTTGCAGGTACAATGAAAACACAAAGCCATCATATTATACACAGCTATACACAATGCTTTTGCTAAAACTATAATACATCCTTAAACATAGTCATTCTGACTATGCTGCAGACCTTGAACAGCAATCTGATTTTGTCTCCTAAAGTTTGGGTGTGCTGAAAAACAGTCATGAGTATGGCAGCAAAACTAATTACCTCTCTCTGTGCGTTTGACAAAGGAGTTATGGCTTTCCAATGGCTGTCCAAGTTTTTTCCAAGACAGAATTTCTTTCTTATTCAAGACAAATTCCACCTTTCCCACTTTTTCAGAGACCTGTACTAAAAATACACAGAGTGTTGTTCTATACTAATACATACATGTCATTTTGTACAAAAAATGTAATTACAGTGTTCACAACCTGCCTCTGTTCAATTTATTATTAAAGAGAGAGGGAGGGAGTAAAGCCCTTGGGAGACCCACTGAAAGAAATGGTCATTCATTTCAATGAGTCTTCTCCGCGGATGGTAGTTGGATATTCTCCAGACACAATAAAATTGCAGGGCAGCAGCTGAAAGAATGAAACACAGCTACTTTGCTGAAATTAAACAGATTTGGTCTAGTCAGTGCCTGAACTCCTTATGTACCAATATTGCCATGAGCTGCTTGATACAGAGAGATGGAATAGAAATGTAAGCAGTAATAGAATGTGAAAAGCATTTGATTAAATACCACATTTTGCAGTTTTTATCTGAATGAGAGGATAGCAGATGCATGCTCAACAATACATTTTTACATATGGGAAGCAAGCAAGCAAGCAAGCAAGCAAGCAAATAAATAAATAAATAAATAAATAAATAAGGGACAAATTATATTCAAAGGACAACAGATCATTGTTACAGGACCCAACATAGAGTAGCCTGAATCAAAAAGAACAGCAATATAAGGAAGCTTTTGGCTGGTTCCTTCTTAACAGCAGCACTCATGCAGAATGACAGACTGTTTCTAAAGTAAAGTGAATTTCAAAAGTAGTTTGCAATATGGCACAGGGGTCTTTAATGCAGCATTAAAGGGTTTTTAAAAAAAAATCAACAGAAAACACTTGTATGAGCAGAAAAGCATTTCTTTCAAACTGTTCATTGGTAAAGAAAACTCTCAAGAGACTCAAAAGACATTAAGATACAGTCATTCAAGAATCTTGACAGCTATGAAATGCATTACAATGAATAAGATAACTAACATAAAATGTAAGCTTTGCAAAGAAGCTGATGCAAGATGATACTCTCAGTTCTTAAGTTAACATGCTGCTACAGTAAGCTAAACCAGTTTAACTTCAATGGTGCACCATGTGCATCTAACATTGTTTTCATATAGGCATGCATCAATGTGTGGTGAACCATGCACAGCGCACTAAGATTATAGTCCAATCATATGAATTGCTATGCCAACAAATACTAAGGCTCTGAAGTCTTGATTAGCACAAGAGTTAACATGATGTTAGAACAGGGAAAGTGTTTCACATGAGGGCACTACTATAGATTAGCCTTATTTAAGTTTCTCAAACAGTCATCTGGAAGGTAGGGGCAACTCTCAACTTACGCTTCTGCGGATGGCACTTAAAGTCAAAAATTGCATATAGTCAAAACACACTGGGTTCAACAGCAGGTGGGATTCCAGATGCCCATCCCCCTTTTACCCCTTTTTAACTTTTTGGCCATGAGCAAAAAGCTGAATGTACGCACGTTGCGAGTTACCTGTACTTAATATACAGCACAATAAATACATAGAAATACAAGAAATATGTTACATTTCTTGCATGATGTAAGATTTCGGAAACAGCACTAGTAGTAATATTACTGGAAAAAGTGATCAGATACTGAATATACTAACAAGTCAGAGCAAAAAAACACAAATGTTTTGACTGTAAGAGGATGTACTTGCTTACCTATCATATCTTCATGAACTGCATAACTCAGTTCTAAAACAGAAGTATATATTCTGATTTAATAAAAACCAAGTGTCTACATTGATTATTATGAGTAGCAATATTCATTAAATGTACAGGTGTCAGGAAAATGCAAAGCTTTAGAGCTTTGCATTTCATCATTTAAATAAAGTTATGAGGTTCTCTACAATGGAAAACCCAAATAATTAGCTATACCACAAAGTTCCATTAAATTAATATATAGGCATGGCTTGGCAGTACATATTCAAGTCTTGGATGTGCATGCTCCCTTCTCCCCCTTTCCTTGCCAGGCGGCAATTCCCTCCCTTTGCACTAAGCATAGTTTGCTTTGAAACTGAAATTGGAAATACGCAACAGAATATTTTGGTTTGGTGGCAAACAGGAAGTGAGAGAAGAAACTGCAGCACCAGAGGGAAGGAGGAATTGCACGTTTGTAGTGGCAAATTATTGCTTGCTGTTATACTTCAATTGAGCCTCATAATGCAACCGATTTACTAATCACCTTATAAACCACTGTCTCAGGCTGATTTACACATAAATTAAAAACAGAAAAACAACAGATACATTTAAAACAAAACTAAAACTTTTACAAATGGAGACTCGTGATAAAACTAGTCATAAATCAAGGATCCATGTATCTGGTGTGCGCACACAGCTGGAGCTTCATTCTATTAAGAGGAAAGGTCAAAGCTCAATTTTAGAAAGTGTGCACAGTGTCTCCAACATTTCCAGTAGAGGCTGAGGAAAGCTTGGAAAGCCTCTATCACTCAGTAGAGACGATTCTGAGCTAGATGGAGCATCCTACACTTGCACTCAGTTGCTCTGTTTTACCAAGTTCAATATCTGACAATTTAATGGTGCCCTTTAATGGTGCCCAAAGTCTATCACTTGAATTTTCTCTTCACTTTCTGCTGGAGAGGAAAGATGCTTTTAAAAATGAACACTAGCTACTCTTAAGGAACAGAACAACTGCATGCAGGAATGAAACTCCAACTGAATGCACAAGTCTCTCCCTCAACATATTTCACATCTTTGGAGACTAGCCTTAACATAGAGATACCAGCCTTTCCCAACCCTGTGCTCTCTAAGCATTGTTGGACTACAACTCCCATCAATCCTGATCTCCAGCTATGCCTACCAAGTACAAAACATTCATGGGGTACCATGGCTTGAGTACAATACACAGTCCACTCTTATCACTGCGGGATTTTAATGCAGCTGAGCTGTATTTATATATGAGTGTATATGTGCATCCATTACATGTATATAATTACATGCACACCTCTGCAATGAAGAATTTGCCAGTAAAGTCCTTACCGAGATGTAAAAGATACGAGTAGTCTTTCACAATCAGCTCTCCTCTCAGTTTGCGTTCTTGAAGATCAGCTATCACCAATTCACTGTTCATATCCTTACAGAGGAAGGAAAATGAAGGTTTTTCAAAGTGGTTGTTAAAATTGAAGTGTTTTTTATTATAATAGTGCACCATCAATGCGCACAGCACTTTACAAAGTAACAAGAGTTCTCTACAGTGGAGAGTTTTCAATCTGAACCTATCAAGAGGAGCCAAGAAAGAAGACAGGAAGGAGGAGGTGAGGGTGAATGGTTGAAGAAGGCTCTTCACTTCCACATACTTAAGCTTGGTTTTTGTACAGAAGGAGGGCAGAGGGGGGAGGAGGAGGAGGAGGAGGAGGAGGAGGAGGAGGAGGAGGAGGAGGAAGAAGAAGAAGAGGAGGAGGAGGAGGAGGAGGAGGAGGAGGAGGAGGAGGAGGAGGAGGAGTTTGGATTTGATATCCCGCTTTCTCTCTACCTGAAGGAGTCTCAAAGCGGCTAACATTCTCCTTTCCCTTCCTCCCCCACAACAAACACTCTGTGAGGTGAGTGGGGCTGAGAGACTTCAGAGAAGTGTGACTGGCCCAAGGTCACCCAGCAGCTGCATGTGGAGGAGTGGAGACGCGAACCCGGTTCACCAGATTATGAGACTACTGCTCTTAACCACTACAATGCAGTGGCAAGTGAGACCACAGAGGTGTTCTTGGAGGCAGTTTCAAGCATATGGAGAAGCAAGAAACAACTCTGGACAGCTGTTAATGAGGGAGCTGGAGGAGCAAAGCCAAGGTGACCCGAGTTCAAATTCCCAGCTAGCCACGGAACGTACAGGGTGGCCTTGATCTAGTCACTATAGTCTATCCTACCTCACAGGGTTGTTATGAGGATGAAATGTGGGGGGAGAACAAGTACGTTGCTTTGAGCTCTTGGGGGCAAAGGCTGGATACAAATGGAGCTACTAAATGATATATTGGAAAAACAAGTATACAGTTTTCAAAATTCTTTAATATAAAAAGCAATTCTCTACCTTTTGTTTAGTGTATATGACCACGGTGATGGAGCCATCTGTCTGGAACCAATCATAACTGAAATATTAGGGGGGGAAACCTATTAATCTTTTTGAAACAATGCATGTATATATCTGCCTCCGTCTTCATTTGTTTGCTGAAGAAATATGCCTAAAAGCACTTGAAAACATTCCACTAACTAACGAAGCTTGTGAGCAAAACTCTGGCAGTCGCACCAAAAGATTGATATTAGCTTAGTTTACTTTAATCTGAGAGGCACCATCACATAGAACAAACGTTGAGTTACTTTGTTTTGTTTATAATTTGAAATTACTGTAGTAGAATTTAGCTGCCCATTTCCCACTCCACCAAGTGGTGGAGTGGGAAATGTACCAAGAATCCCAGCCCCCTAGAAATTACTGAATTGTTATTCATGCCATTAAATAGTGTAACAATGGTCACAGTACTGCAACTATTTCATGGAACTGTCTAGAGGGGTTCACCTAAGAGCTGCTAGTTGTTACTGAAGCTTATGTAAAATAGACCTTTACAAAGATTTTATAAAAATGATAATGCTGTCTTAGAATAGTACCTGGGAACTACTTCTTTGGAATAATTATCCGGGACTTTCTTTTTAGAAAACAGACCTGCAAAAAAGAAAAAGAGAGAGAAAGAAATGATATACATATATAGGGACCTAAAAAGCAAATATTCATTAGGTAAACAAATTGACTTAGATCCACGGTTCCCATGGGCAGAACTCCACGCATGGGCTGCTCCTGTGGAGGAATGGCAAAGGATATTTTCACTGACCCCTGCACAGCCGGAGGAAGTGATGGGGGGGTGGCCTGGGGAGAAGAGACAATTGCTTCCCTTCCTCCTTCTACAGTGGCAGCCTTCACTGGATCGGTCCCTTTAGAAAGTGGAAGGAGTTTATAGAAGGGATAATCTGCATCCACCCCCAAGTACGCAGATATAACCTTAGTTTCATGCCATTTTATCAGCATGAGACATGTATCAGCCCAACCAACGTCTCAGCAGGTTACAATAATATATGAGGAGAACATGCATGTTGATCTGAGCTTCTTGGACAAAGGGCAATATAAAAACATAGTAATAATAACTTTTTCAAATTAAGAACACTGTCTACCTGGGACATATCAGGCACTTGCTTAAATTAGTTCAGAACATTCAGTTCAGAGTTGATTGTCCTTAGGTACCTGGAAGCACTCAAGTTCAGGATACAACGTTCATGCCTCCACAAGTTTAAATTGTCTGAGGCACAGAAACACCCCAATCCAAGAGAAGGGAGGGGAAAGAGGCAACCACGTATCACTTGTCAAAGAGCAAAGCGTAACAGATGGGATCCTGGCTTAAATTCATTTGTTTTGAGCTCAGATGAGGTTTCTGTCAGGGTGCCTAACATGCTAGTGTGATGCAATTTTAAAATGTATAAACAGTTTTAGTAAATACAGCACACACACACACACACACACACACACACATAGAACTTGTATCAAAAACACAAACAAACCAGGTACCATACAAGACTGCGGAAGAGTTTCACAGTTGCTAGCAGCTGCACACACCTTTGAACACAGCCTGAACATGACATTGCTCAAACTTTCGCAACGTCAAATTCCACAGAACAGCATTTGGATGTGTTTCCGCTGTTTACCTCAAATTCATTTGTTTAAGAATATTCATATACTGCTTTATATTTTAAAGTATCTAAAGTACCTGCAGCGCTGATTATACCACATAATTAGAGCCATTATCCATCTGATCACACAAGGGCCCTGCCCTGAGTCTGCTGCATGTGAAAGCAAAAGGAATCTAGATAGCTCTCAACTAAGTACAATTCAGAGTACTGTGAAAACAGCCTTTGAGTCTGTTTTTTAGTGGTGTGGGTGGGGGGAAAGTGTCACGCAAAGCACTCAGCTTCACCCCATAGCCAGCAGCTTGTTGTTACAAGCATCTCACCTCACTTCCAGAATACCTGCTGCCTTTGGGCCTGCCCCAGTTGCCAGTTAGGAGAGCACTACTTTCCCCTTCATCCACACAAGACACTGCAGCGGAAGACTATGCATAAAACTGGAGTAATCCGTACTTTAATGAAACTTTATTTGGAAGTAGGGGGTGGATAACTTTTTTTCCCCCAGTCCAATGACTGCAATTCAAAAATGGAAAACCATGAGGGACACATGCCTGACTATAGCCAAAGTGGTCTCTGAATGTGCAACTGCTGTTGCATGCAGGCACTTTACTCACCACAAACTCTTGTTTCAAAACACACACATAAAAATAGTTAATCCAGGCATGCATCATCCACAAACTGCAACTTCCCCATCCCAGCACTAGGATAACCTCTCCTCTTAGCCCAGCATGGAGATGGGAGAGATTTCCAGCTCAGAGAAAGGACTATTTCCATCCAAAACACTGCAGTCTTCTACTCTTAGTGGAAGCCAGCCTCATGCGGGGAAGTGGGCCACATTTAAAGGCTTGGCAAATAAGATCCAACTCATAGGTTGTAGGGTTCACCACTCCCAGTGTAAAGGATCAAAATGAATGCTGGATCCACTGCACATAGTTATATGGTGCAAGAGACAGTAATATTCCCACCCAGCCATAAGAGTTTTGCAATGTTATGAGACCCAACAAAAGAACAGAGACAACTAGTAACTCAAATCCAAAGAAAGTCACACAAAGTCCATAGACATAAATTTATGTCAATGTCCTGTTGCTTTTCATGGGTCTTCTCAGATTTCCCAAGGAAATCTTTTCCAAAAGGTTGGGAAACTCTCAAAAAGTGTGTGAGTTGGGGAGACATGGGGCATTTTGGAGAGGAGGGGAAATTGATGAGAATCTGCTAGTGGAAGCTACCACTAGATGGAACGCGCTTCTGTGAACAGAATGGACATGTAGGATTTAAGTCAAATACCGTTAAAAGGTGAGGATAAAGGATTCAGATAGCCAGATGAAAATCCACACACCCCAATACCACTAGGCATTCTGTCTAAATTCTACCATCTAAATATAGCTCTTGTTATTTGAAAATATGTCCTTCACTTGGTAATGGAAATGTCATTCAAGAATGCTGACCTTAAGGTTCCCAGGTGTCTAATGCAAGTCTGAACAGAAAATGAGTCAAACAAAGCCAATACCAGAAAGAAAGAAAGAAAGAAAGAAAGAAAGAAAGAAAGAAAGAAAGAACTGGAATACTGCTGATGATTTCAAACAGTGAAAGTATACCTGTTCCACTATGTGGTGGCAGTTTCTAAACCTTACCAATAACTATAATAAAATATTAAATGGTTAAAACTGGAATATTTTCCATTAACAATCTCTTCAGGATGAGGAAACTCGGTATTATTCAAGACCTATGATCCAAAATAAGTAGAATCAAAGTTTGCTATACCTATAGAAACACAACAGAAAAACAAAATCTGCCCTCTTAATGAACTGTCAATAATACACTATGAAGACTTCCCAGGGGAAGAGATTTTTAGAATGCCCTTTAGAAACTCTCTGTAAACAATGCTTAGCATTTCTTTTATTGATTAAAATTGATCTTTTCCTGCTTGCCTAAAGAAAATATATTTAGAATTATATTATTATACTATAACTATGTTACAGGGTTGCTGTAGATTTTTAGTAATTCCTTCATTCATTTTTTTCTCCTATATTTACATGTTATAGTGTTATAAGAGTTCAGGAATATCATATTGCTTACGGGGACCACATATACTGAAACTGTTACTACTGGAAATTCACAAACTATCTTGAAGTTAACAACAACAACAAAAACAATCCAGTTTAATGCAGCAAGACTGAATTTTCAAGCCTTGACAATTTATTTCCCAACTTCCTAAATGCTGCAAGTGACCTTTATATTAAAGTCTAAACTAGATTCAACACAGGAAACATGGGACACAATAGAAAACTCAGTGAAAATATCAACTGTCTGCTATAGCACAGGGGGGAAAGTACTGTGTGACCACATTCTAATTGCATTTGAAAGATAATATTTCCGCTTAATAAGCCAAGGTACGATCAAGCATTTTGCCCAAGTGTTTTCCCTCTTATCTGGAAAAAGAAGAGAATAGGTGGCATCCAACTAACATGTCCTGTCGGCACAAGGATTTCCTATAGTGCAACAGAACATCCCACCCACCAGAGCAGATTTGGGGAGGGCATAGGGCATGTGCAGGGGGACAAGGGAGAAAGTTCTGTTGTCCAAGTGCAAATCCTTGTGTTGACCGGATGCATTAGTTAGCTACACAAGTAGGTCTTGCCCCAATGATTCAGTTGCAAGGACTGAAGGTCCCCGCCTTCCCGCCGCCCTATAAAGCTCCTCCTCTCCATGGTCTTTCTGAAGCAGTCGCAGACTGCATCTGCATACAACCACTTTCTGCTCTTCCCTTTCCATTTCTCTAGGAGAAATGGGCTATAGGAGACCAGGAGAGAGGGCAGCTGGTCGCAGAAGGAGAGGGATTCTCCTTGGATTTTCACCAGCCTGCCTCATCGCTGCCTCTTGGTCCCCCTCTTTTCCAGCCTCCGCTTCTCCCACAGAGTTTGAACCGCTCTCTGACACAGCCTCTTCCTGCTCACTAAACCCTGTTACCTCTTTTGCCTCCGACTGCTCCTCCTCCCTCTCACCACTAATCGTCACCCCACCACCAACCTCCCTGGCTCTCAGACTTCTTCCCCTGGGGGTTCCCTGGAGGGTTCTCCAGCTAGTGCCTCCCACCACTCCTCTGCCTCCAGCCAGTCCATGACATGGTCACATATTCAGACCCCATTGGCACAACTGCCTTGGCCCTCTACTTTTACATCTCAATACAGTGGTACCTCGAACACTTCGGGTTACAAACACTTTGGGTTACAGACTCTGCTAACGTGGAAGGAGTACCTTTGGTTAAGAACTTTACCTCAGGATGAGAACAGAAATCACGCCATTAACTAAAGTGGTACCTCAGGTTAAGAACGGTTTCAGGTTAAGAACAGACCTCCGGAACGAATTAAGTTCGTAACCAAAGGTTCCACTGTACAGTATATACAACACAGAATATTATGCTCGATAAGCTTCCTATCACAATAAAGCTTTCCCCCCAGTTTCATCATAAACTTACACTGCCCTTTAGTGTTGCAATATTAGATTATTTCTTACATCCACCCTCACAAGGCAAATTCTCAACATTTCGCTTTCACAGATGGAGAGCACAGCCTGGGGAAAACTGATTTTCCCAAAGTCCCATAATAAAAAACGGTTCTAAGTCTAATGCAATATACAGGGAAAGATTTGGCCCTTGTGGATTTCTCTGCATACCAATTCTTCTCCGGTTCTGCCACTATGCTAATGAACTCAACGAACGGTGGCAACAGAAAATTGGTTTCATGGCAGGCTTTTTAATTATAGTTTTGTTCCTGTTCTATTCATAAATTACAAGCAGAGAATATACCTGCTTTTTAGGTGAAGGCATGGTAGATTATCTTTATAAAGAAAGACAGATGAGGGGGAGTTGAGTCAGAGGGCTTATTTACACAAGGTAGATGACTCAGTGTTGTTTTGCTGCTCTTCATATCTGCCCACGCTTATTTGCAATGAATTTCTGATTCAGTCCATTTTTACATGTCCAGTACAGTGACTCTAGTATTGTTCAGATATATTTATCGGCTAATGAAGCATATTATTGAAGCACACTTTGATGGTGACTTATTCAGCTCAGTCACCCATTAACCCTTTCAAACAAAAAACAAATGTGTTACTCCATGATAGCTACTGATAATATGGTATTATTTTTTAGCCAAATATAATTGCCGGTCCATATGTTCTACAGGTATTTCTCCAAAGCAACAATTTAACAGCCTTTCCTCCTTATTCTCAGCAGATACAATAAGCTGTTATTCCTTACTATAGCTCAGTGTATCACTTTATATGATCAGCATTATGCTGATACAGGAAGGGGTGGGGAGTAAGAGAGGGAGAGAAGAACCAGTTTACTGCCTTTTTAATTCTTCTCCACAATACTCTTAAAAACTAGATTCCGTATTTTGGAAGAAGCATTTTACTCTTAACAACAAGAAATGATATGAATTGTGGCAGGGCTAGCACTGTAGAGCCTCACTGGGGTGGGAGAGTGGGAAAACTTCACCTCGAATTTTGCTTCTGAAATGTATTTTGTTCACAACTGCAGACATCCTTTTGTTAGCAGCAGTCAACCCTGTAGGAATCAAACCTAAAAACAGACTTAAAGAATAAAGAAATCTAAATTCTAGTTCCAGTTAACAAACTCACTGCTCAGTTAAGTAGCCGACTTCTGATTAGGACATAAGCGACAGCATTAGAAACACAGAAACTTTTTCATCATCTCTTCAGAATCATCTTTTAAATTGTTTGGTATGTGTCAAATCTAGATCAATCAACTGTAGCAAGAAGCAATGGGTAGGTGTTGTATGTTTCCTCTCCACTCTCTTCCTCTGGTGCAACCACAAGGAGATTAGAAGCTTGTTTCTGTTTCCAATTAACAGCAGTCTGTTGCTATGTCCATTCTCTGAGAAACAGTGATTAGTCTTAAGTATGGTTTAAACCAGGCATAGGCAAACTCGGCCCTCCAGATGTTTTGGGACTACAACTCCCATCATCCCTAGCTAACAGGACCAGTGGTCAGGGATGATGGGAGTTGTAGTCCCAAAACATCTGGGGGGCTGAGTTTGCCTATGCCTGGTTTAAACTAACTTCAAACCGTGGTTTGTAATCCCAATTTGCTAGTCTAAGCCAGGTATCCCCAAACTCAGCCCTCCATATGTTTTTTGGGACTACAACTCCCATCATCCCTAGCTAACAGGACCAGTGGTCAGGGATGATTGGAACTGTAGTCTCAAAACACCTGGAGGGCCGAGTTTGGGGATGCCTGGTCTAAGCCATAGGAAAGACTAACAACATTTTGAATTCAGACATAACACGCTACAATTAGTTGAAAACTGAAATTAAAGCTTCTAATACGCACCTCATGACACTGGAAGAGCAAATGCATTAGCCCAATGCTTGAGCACTATGGTTTCATGTAACATCTCAACTCAGCCAAAAGACTTCTGTAAACACAATTTCTTCAACACTATGAAAAATTTGACCCGATGTCTAAGCACCACATATATGCATAGCAATTTGCTCCAACTTGTTCTTCCCGAAACTCCTGCCACCATCTTTGAGCAGGCTTCAATATAAGACAATAATATGAAAGCAGAAAGCAAGAAGAACTCAAGACCTGTGCTGTTAATAAGGGCACACAGGAACAGAGATTTCATCAAGCTCCTGCAAGTTTTCCAACAACAAAAACTCCTGAACTATTATTGGCAACAGATCCGAGGAGCATTTTTCTTCCCCTACAGCTGTCTTCTAAAGTAGCCCAATGCTCCATCTTCTCTACTTCATTTTCTGCTGTGCCATATTATTTCTGAGAGTAGCACATGACAGTACAGGCAACTTAGATAGAGAGTTGTTGGAGTGAAAGTGGGATGGTCCTTCGCTTAGTCAGAAAAAGATATCTATATGAAGTTCCACCAGTGATCTGCATGTCTCTGATTTGTATGTCTCTGTGTTGTTGTTTTTAAAATGCATGCGATACTGTTTGCACAAATACTTACCATTTAAGATTCTGTTTTCTTCAGATACAATGGGGCAAGATTCTGCAAGTATGCAAGAAGAATGCTGTGATCATGAGAGCAAAAAACTCCCACAAGTTATGCTACAATATGCAATCATTCTGGGCAAAACAAAACGAAAAAAAAAACTGAGGAAAAATAAAGAAGGCTCATCAAAGCTGAAAAGAAGAAAAATAAAGCATGCAAAAGAATAAAGATCAGTAAACTGAAGAGAAGAATATATCCAACTGTAAATAAATGCAATTATTTGATGGGCTACTGGCATATATGATGAAAAAGTTAGTACAACCTTAGGAATTATATATTTAAAGCCACGGTTTCCTCAGTCTGGATACATTAACTGCATAACATATAAAAGTGACAAATTGAAAACTGGATTTCTTAGAAATGCTGCAAACCATGTTTAGCATTATGCTCCCAACATGTAGGATGCTGTACTGCTAATGACACAACTATCTGCTATATTTTCGGATAATGAAACAATCTCTATGAAAACCACATGGAACTGCCTCATTATGCTACATCATTTATGTGTAGAGACTAGAATGATTTTTTCCCCTGCATGCCACTGTGCAATGTTTGTGGTAGTGTGAATAAAAGCCACCCAGCTGCTTTGGCAAGCCACTGTTTGCCACATGGCAGCACTTGCTGCAAGAAGCAGCTTAAAGCACATTTCATTTAGCGCCCATTTATGTGCACCAGCCCTAGGACTTGCTGCACCAGTGCTGCTTCAAATGAAATGCATTATAACCCTCTCAGTGGCAGTACTCATGGCCTAGGAACCTCGTACTTACGGGACCACCTCTCCCGGTATGCCCCACGGAGAGCCTCAAGGTCCACAAATAGCAACACCCTAGTGGTCCCAGGCCCTAAGGAAGTTAGATTAGCTTCAACCAGAGCCAGGGCCTTTTCAACTCTGGCTCCGGCCTGGTGGAACGCTCTTCCTCATGAGACCAGGGCCCTGCAGGATCTGATTTCTTTCCGCAGGGCCTGTAAGACAGAGTTGTTCTGCCTGGCCTTTGGCTTGGAGCCAATTTGATTCCCTCCCCCTCTTTCTTTTTTCTTTTCCTTTCTCCTCCTGCGATGAGGCTACATTTTAATATTTTAATGTTTCAATATTTTAATGCTGTATTTTAATTTTGTTTTTAAGTTGTATTCATTCAACTTGTTTTTATTATTGCTTGTTAGCCCGGCCTTGGCTGGGGAGGGCGGGGTATAAATTATTATTATTATTATTATTATTATTACTACTACTACTACTACTACTCCTCTGGACAAGTCATCTTTGCCCCTTTCACCTGCAAGCAAACTGCAGGAAACACTAGACTAAAGTTTACAACCATTTCTGTAACTAACAGTGCATTTTAATGTTGTCATTCCTAAGTCGGGCCTTTGAAAATGTATAGTACTTTGTATAGACATGATGTCTTATCAGCAGACATTTTTAGGAATGGAATGATCTCTATATGGAATACTGAAAGCTTGGGATACTTTGTCCTACTCTTTAAACTTTGGCTACAGCACATTCATTTACATGTTATTTTTTCATAAAGGAAAAAAAATAGATACTTTTCAAATATAGTATCAGGTCCCAACAACTGGGGATAAATGAACTGTTTAACTGCTACTTTGTCCTCAAATAATTCAGATAGTCTTCACTCTAAATGTAAGTGTACCAAAAATGCCAACAAACAGCAAACTATGGCCACAAACACAGCTTGCTCGAGTCTCTAGCTGTGCTTTAGGCTTGCGGGTTTTTTGGTGTTTGTTTGGTTTTTTTTTCAAATTGCGATCATCTCTGCCACGTAAAGACCACCTCTGCTTTTTAATATTTTTAATGGATTTCAAAAGCAGTGGTGAGTGGCAGGCTCTCATTTTTTCAAGAAGCACCACAAGTCCCATGGGATGCATATGTAAGCCCCAGAGATTGCCTAATGAAGGACCTCTGGAGATTGTATCCAAAATTTCCCCCTTAAGATTATTGCTCCCTGTCGTTGTTAGTGTTTGTTCTTAGAGCTAGGAAAGAAAAACAGCTAAATTACTGTACAATGAACTATCTTAAGTAGAAGAAATACTGTAACTATTAATTTAGCTTTGTATATGAAGCTGACTTTTGAAAGGCTGTATTGGAAGGTGATACTCAGTATAATTTAAAAGTGCCAGATAAAATGAAAGGACATTGATCTATGTCTATTACACTGAAAAGGAAATTTTCGTAGTTCTCCTTTATAAGACATTCTAAAGAGCCTCCATTTCCTCGCTGAATCCAGGACTTCAATATCATTATAGAGTGTGCAACAGAAATTAGAGGGGAAAAACAAGCTTTCAGCATCACACAAGTCAGCAAGAAGTCATGAAGAAGCAACTACCCTGGAGCGAACAGAAGACGCAGAGCAAAAGCTAGCAGAGCTTATGGGAGGCGGGAGATAATGATCATTCACAACCTCAAAACTGCCTAGGATGCCCAATTCTTTAATGCTATTTTAATCACATAAAAGTTATAAACCTGCACCAAGACCATTTGTTTTAAAACCCTGTTCTTGTACTTAAAAGATGCCTTAGCCAATCTGGATTCTACAGATTCTGCTCAACTAGAAGACTACTCTTGGTTACGTTTATACACAGCAGCATCTTACTATAACTCACAGTGTCAGCTACATAGCAACAATAAGACCCAGTCTCCTGAGCTCTCTGTTGTGTTGACACAGCAAGCAAATTAAAACAAGAAGCTAGAACATTGCCTTTTAAAGCTGAACCAACACTTGGCAAGCATTAAAAATAAATTTTAACAAAACTGTGCTACTCAGGAGTATGTATTGAGGGAAGGGAACCATGGCTCTGCAGAGGTAACACAATGAACTAGTTTTGCACATCCAAGAATTCAATCTAACAAACGCTACTTATCATAAGCAAGCCTCAGTTAAATGAATGGGTCTTTAATAACAGGCAGATCATGAGCGCACTAATTTGCCTATAGATTATCATTGCATCCAAACTCAGGTGCTTAACTGGTCAATGCTAAGGGCCTCAACAAAAGACAATTTAGGTGTGCACATACACTGTAAAGTGTAATGCAGCAATGTGTTTGAAAATTCAGGTATCACAGAGGAAGCCAGAATTGGCTACGTCTCTCTGTCAAGTTACACTAGCAAGGGAAATTGATTTTGGTATGGAATGTGTCAATGAACCTTACTCCAACATAAATGGGATTAGGATTGCACCTAGGTTTTTTTTTTAAAAAAAACTTATTAAACAAATTATTATTAAACACACACACACACACACACACACACACACACACACACACAGTGTATACCTTTCAAAGCAGCAAAAGGTTTGAGTGCCATTCTTCCAACCATACACTCTTTCAGCATCGATTCATAATTGACCCAGCGATGAACCTGCATGTAGAAGAAACCAGGACTATTTTAGAGGATTCGGGCACTTATAATAACACTTGCTTCTAAGCAACTGTAAAGGTATAGTAAAAATAATAATGAAAACTTGTTACATAGAACTTCTGAATGAAAACAAACAGAAGCAGAGGTAGGTCCTGATCCACCATGGAGACAGAGGTACTAAAGTGGCATAATATGCTTTTCATTTTTAAGAAATGTAAACTCAAAATAGGAACAATGCAACTAACACATGGAGTAACACTTAGGCTTCTGATTTAGCTATTTAAGAGGGCACCTTGCTGAAGTTGTACCCAATCGCTCAACAAGTGCATTATATAAATGAATTTTCAGTTTATTTTTGGAGTGGACTCTCTTTCTTTTCCTCTCACCTGGCCAAGAGGAACACAACGGAAGCTTTTACTTCAAAATAACACATCTTACAACTCAAAACATCAAAAAGTTGTTGTTTATCACGATACACACATTATACACAATTCATTTTAAAATATAGTAAATTACAGAATAGTGTCTTCTTCAGGCAGCAGAATACTTTATAGTGTGCAGCTTTCGGATTAAGTTTTGATGAACTGAATATGACCTGTAGTCTTTTTACCTGATCAAATAGCTCTGTGCCATCAGCTCCTGCTGCTTTCATCAGCTCATCTTCGCCACCAGGGTGATATTCCATATACGGTGTGATATTATACACGAGACCTACAATTTTCGTAAAAAGAATTTTTAAAAATCCAATTAAAACATGCAGCATGCCCTCTATGAAAAAAATATATTAAAAATATATCTATCTATCATCTATCTATCTATCTATCTATCTATCTATCTATATGCATTGCTCCTTTATTATTTTGGCAACACTGAAACAGGAAATTGTACAATGAAAGTGGTTATATTCACAAAAAGACAGGAATGCCATGCTAGGTAAACCTAAGGCACAATATTAAAGCACATGTGAGAGCTTATGTTCTGGTGACTAGGCATCTGAGAGTCCAGAATCTGGAGTCACATCTATCCTTGCTTCAGAGGAAGTGGTAGATCCAAGCATACATCCCTTTCCTATGTGCATGGTTACCCTTTCCCCTAATCAATGGAGATGTAGTCACATTGGGAAGAGCTCTGTGCATGCACTGCAACATGCAAGGAACCAGGAAAATACATATATTTACTTTTGCAACCAACTACTGAATCGAAATGATCACAGGTAAAATATTATATCCAGTGCTGTAAACTGTTCTACGGTTGTAGATGTTATAAGAATTTCAAGGTCATATATATATATATATATATATATATATATATTCATAAATGTATAAACCACATGTCTGAAACCCCACAGAACAAAGTCCAGAAACCATTTTGTCTCTCCCAAATGACCTCAAATATTTCTCTGCAAGGTGAAAGGAAAGGGGGAGCCTCCCCATTGTCTCTTTGCTCACAAATCCTGTCTCAAGGGCACATTTAAGATATGAATGGGGTGTGACCTGGATTCAGGGACTGAGTAGTTATTATAACAAAAGAGTGGCCAGGATGCCCAGGTAATCCAATCAGGTAACCTGGCAGACAGGATAAAAACAACTCACTCAGATTTCTGTTGTAGTCCGTCCCTTCTCTGATGTATGTATGATGTATTTGGGGTAGTGGTCTTGGGCTACACCCCTTCTGTGATGTATGTATGGTGTATGGAGTCGTGGTTTTGAGCTACAGGGTGGGCAGTTCAAAAGTCTATATAAGGGCTTGCACACCTTTGTCCTGCGTGTGGGGGGAGCACCCTGTTGCAACAGCTTTAATAAAGATCAGGCTTACTAGCTGCTTTGCTTCTCAAGATTCTCTGGTTGGCCTCTGTTATTTTCTCCTACTGATGGAGAACCTACAAAGGACTCTATAAGGGCTCTTGTGGACCCCATAAGGGAAAGGGAGCAGTTTTTGTTTACAACATAGACAAGGGATCCACTCTAAGAAAAGTATTTGCTGATAAATGGGTTAATCAGAACTGTGGGGTTCTCTCTCATTACAGACTTGCAAACTTGCAAAGCTAGAGAGCTACAACAAATCTACTAGGTTTCAAAAATGCCCCAAGACTGTGTGTGTATAACACTGTCTATTTAGCAGTAGCACAAGATAATAATAATAATAAATTTTATTTATATCCCGCCTCCCCAGCCGAAGCCGGGCTCAGGGCGGCTAACAACAATAAAACAGTACAAAAGTACAGCACAAACAACACTCTAAAATCATTCATTATAAAATTACCGGTAATTCAAATCAAGCCACTGGCAACCATTGGGCCAGAGCTCCGCGAAGATTGCCGAGGGAGTGAGTCAGGCTGTGCCCTGGCCAAAGGCCTGGTGGAACAGCTCTGTCTTGCAGGCCCTGCGGAAAGATGTCAGGTCCCGCAGGGCCCTAGTCTCTTGTAACAGAGTGTTCCACCAGATCGGAGCCACAGCCGAAAAAGCCCTGGCTCTAGTTGAGGGCAGCCTAACCTCTCTGTGGCCTGGGACCTTCAAGATGTTTTTATTTGAAGACCATAAGTTTCTCTGTGGGGCATACCAGGAGAGGCGGTCCCATAGGTACGAGGGTCCTAGGCCATATAGGGCTTTAAAGGTTAAAACCAGCACCTTAAACCTGATCCTGTACTCCACCGGGAGCCAGTGCAGCTGGTATAGCACCGGATGAATGTGATCTCACAGCGAGGACCCCGTAAGGAGTCTCGCTGCAGCATTGTGCACATGCTGGAGTTTCTGGGTCAGTCTCAAGGGCAGCCCCACGTAGAGCAAGTTACAATAATCCAGTCTGGAGGTGACCGTCGTGTGGATCACAGTGGCTAGGTCAGGGCGAGAGAGGTAAGTAGCCAACTGCTTAGCTTGGTGGAGATGGAAAAATGCCGCCTTTGTTATAGCTGCAATCTGCGCCTCCATGGAAAGGGAGGTGTCGAAGATTACACCCAAACTCTTAACAGACGGTGCTGGCACTAATTGCATCCCCACAAGAGATGGGAGTTGCCCCCCCAATCCCATATCGTCCTGTCCCAGCCACAGGACCTCTGTCTTCGAAGGATTTAGCTTCAACCGGCTCCCACGTAACCATCCAGCCACAGCTTCCAAACATCTGGTCAGTGTGTCTGGGGCTGAGTCAGGATGGCCATCCATCAACAGATAGAGTTGGGTGTCATCGGCATACTGATGGCATCCCAGCCCAAAACTCCGGACAAGCTGGGCGAGGGGGCGCATAAAGATGTTGAAAAGCATCGGGGAGAGTATCGCACCCTGAGGTACTCCACACACCAAGGAGTGGCGCGATGACAAATCCCCCCCAAGCACCACCCTCTGTCCCCGACCAGAGAGAAACGAGCGCAGCCATTGAAGGACTGTGCCCTGGATCCCCACGCCGGCAAGGCTGTGGTCCAGGAGTTCATGATCAACCATGTCGAAAGCTGCTGACAGATCTAGAAGAATCAGCAGCCCCGACCCGCCTCGATCCAGCTGTCTACGAAGATCATCTGTTAGGGCAACCAGAGCCGTCTTGGTCCCATGACCAGCGCGGAAGCCGGGCTGGAATGGATCCAGAGCCGATGTTTCATCCAGAAACCCACCAAGCTGTTCAGCAACCGCTCTCTCAATCACCTTACCCAGGAACGGAAGATTCGAAACCGGGCGGTAATTGGATAGATCTAAAGGATCTAATGATGTTTTCTTTAAGAGCGGGCACACCACTGCCTCCTTCAGTTCCCCTGGGAATGTCCCCGTGCCAAGATACAGAAAATAATGCTTTAGGGATTCATGGACCACTTGTCCAAACATCTTAGCTCAATACAGATATCACATAACAAAGCCTTTCATCCAATATGCACTCAGAATGCCATCTAGTGTAAAGAGCTGAGCACTGCATATCAGAAAAGGTATGTTAACTCTGAAAGCAGATTCAGTCACTTTTTTGTTGATAGGTATCTTTGCAGAGTGTCCTGGGCAGACAGGTGAATTTATAACATCACTGATAAAAAATCAGAAGCGGGTATTTCACCACTCAGAATGGTGTGAGTGCCATTTTAAGGCTATCACAATGTAGCTGATGTCATAGAAAGGATCCAAATTTGTTCATAATGCATGGAAGTGCTTTTCTTTCTCAAATCATGCGACCCACAGAAAATGTAGGTGATGCCAGAAAGTCAATACATACAAATTTATATAAGGTGTACTTCCCACTATCAATTGAACAAGATTTTAATTACAGATAGGTAGCCGTGTTGGTCTGGCATAGTCGAAACAAAATAAAATAAATAAAATAAAATAAATTCCTTCCAACTAAGTTAGTTATTGGTATAAGCTGATACCAATAACTAACTTAGTTGGTCTCTAAGGTGCTATGCTACTGGAATGATATTTTTTTTAAAAAAAATTAATTTTTAATTTTTATTTTATTTTGTTTCGACAAGATTTTAAGACTTTTTGGGGGGGGGGGAGCATGTCAGTTGTACAGTGGCATTTAACAGGTGTGTGTAAATACATATATTACTGTAATTAATGGTACTCTTCATAGCCAGGCAACTCAGTGATTATTTTGGTATATTAGATTCCTTATTCATGTTTCAACCAAGACCTACAACAAGCAATTTCGTCTTTGCATTTAGTGCTTTCCTAAAGCACAAAGCGATTATAGCTATTACCATGCGTTACATCTGTGCAGCTTGGCAAAATACAATCTACTATAGATAAATGTTTCATATTTTCCGGAGCATTAAAACTACAGCTGAGAGAGGAATGAGTTCCAAGCTGGCCAATGCCAGCAATATACTCCACCTGGAGGTATTTTTTAAAATGAAAAGCAGCATTCAAGAGCACAAAAATAAACAGTGAAAATGGAACAAAGATGTTTACAATGTTTGCCAGACTCTGTTTGTCAAGTCCAAGGCCAACAAGGGGAAAAACACACTGGAAGAAAAGTAGAGGTTAGTACAAGGGAACGCATATAGTATTAAGTCTTCCAGAGAAATCTAACAGTGTGTTACCTTGAATTCATGGACCATAGCTCTATCAACAGCAATTCACTATGATGACAAATATAATGTAGAGTCAAGATGAACAAAAGCTCTACTTTCAGAGGCATCAAGCCTGTCTCTACTAGAAGCAGAATGCTGGCCCTTGGTTTTCTCCTGCAAGGCAATTAATTTGTCCCACAAACCTCGCAGAAGCATTCTGTAAGCACAGTCTGTGTGTCATTTGGCTCTCAGCCTATTAGTGTACTGGTCAGGACACAACCAGGAATGAAAAGAACAGTCCAGGGAGTCAAATGATGTTACAGAGAAATACAGGAAGCTACCTTATACTAAGTCAGTCCACTGGGTCCATCTAGCTCAGCATTGTCTACAGACTCTACACTGATTGGCCATGACTCTCCAGGTTTTCAGACAAGGTTCTCTCCCTGATCTACCTAGAGATGCTGGGGAAATGAACTTGGGATGTTCTGCAGGCAAAGCAAATGCTCTTCCATTGAGCTATGGCCCTCTCCAAATATTATTCTTCCATTTGAGGAAAAACAGGTGTTTGGTGGTTCATATCCTGTTTGTCTCTGTTTCTAGCATAAAAAAGCAAGGACTCAAACCTGAACCAAAACTTTTTTTTCCTGAACCTGAACAGAATTAAGTCCATTTGACTGCTGATCTCAGGATTCTTATAAGACAGGGCGGACAGTCCAACTTTTCATATCAAGAGGGCCACAAGAGTACTTTGAGATGGAGCCTGCGAGCTGCACACTGCCTTGTTGTGTGGGGGAGCAAGGTCAAAAATTCACACACACCAGCCTTCATGCTGCCTTCCTGAAGCCAGCTAAGCAAGGTGCTAGACTTTGGAAAGGAGGCATAAGGCTCTGGAAGAGTCCTAGAGCCCCTCCCACAGTGGGAAAATGCTAACTGGGCTTTGGGAAGGCAGCAGGAGGACTCTAGAATCCGGTCAGAGCCCCCATGCCTCCTTCCCAAAGGCCAGCACCTCCTCTCCTGGCTTTGAGAAGGCAGTGTGAGGGCTGTGGAGGGTGTAATCAAATGTTGCCACAGTCACCAAAAGAGGCCTCGAGGGCCACATGCAGTCCTTGGGTTGTGTGCTGGACCACCCTGTTATAGGAGAAAGAGAACCTAGGCCCTGAAGCACACATACCATCTGCTCCTGACAGAACGATCAATGGTCTGAGAAAACCGCTGCGGCAGATCCTGCCCCACCTTCCCTTGGACAACCCTGAGGGAGCCCAGGAAAGGAAGAACACATACCATCAGCTCACAGTTGGCCTGAAATGACTTTGTGACTCTTCATTTTAAATAACGTATTTGTTTTAATGCTTTAAAATAGTAAACTGCCTTGGGTGCTTTGGCAGAAAGGGAATTGCAGTCCAACAACCTCTGGTCTATTGTCTTTACTAAAGGGGCATCCATCCCCCACGTCCCCTAGTGGGCATTAAATTTCAAAAGCACTCTCTGCACCCCCATTGAGAATTCCACAAATCTGTTTCTACTTTGCTTATGACAGAGGATATACATTTGCAGTGTATTTCCAGTAAATGATAACTCTTTGGAAAGTGAGTGAGGAAAAAAAAGAATAGGCTCAAAGCAAAATTTTGGACAATACAGTTACACGTGTTCACTTGCTGCTATCTAAATGCTAAATAGCATTGTTATTAACTAATCTCATTACCTAAGCTCTAATAAAACTTTTAAACCACTTACGCATATTTATTTTGTTATATTTCTTTCCTCTATATAAGAGTGGCTGGGGAAACCCAGCCAGATGGGCAGCATAGCTGTCAAGTTACAGATTTGAAAATAAGGGACCAGCGGCCTTGAAAATAAGGGACCAGCAGCCAAAATAAGGGATTTTAGTCAACTAGCTGAAATACAAAGTTAAAAGGGACCAGATAATTTGGGAGAGCAGTGCCGGTTTTTAGCTCTTCGTTTCCAGAGACTGCTGCTCAAGACACCAGCTGATGAAACACTGCAATTAAATAACTACAGGCAGCAACCACTTTTTGCGCAAAACGAAGTCCAAGCTACAAAGATGCTGCTGCAGTTCTGTATCTTTTCTCTCGTGCTCCATCTGCAGCTCTCAATTCCATCAGGTGGGGCGGGAGGAATGGGGGGGGGGGGAATAGCGCCCGAAGTAAACCCGCAGATCAGACCATCTATGCTAGTCTACCACTACAAATCTATGGGAGAAGCGCTTGCGGTCCTTCCCTTGTAGCCCTTGGAAAACCTGCCCGCGCTTCCGCCTCCACCTCTTCCTCCTCTCTCTGAACTGCTTTCTCTATGGTTGCCCTCGCTCTCCTCACACGGCACCTCAGCAATTCATAGGCCATGCCAGGCTGCCCATCTCATCCGGGTCCTTCGGCGGTGCAGCTGCAGTACGGCCTAGCGGGAGCGGCGGCAACGGGCAGAGGGGAGGCCCCAGGCAGAGACGCTCAGTTTGGCGGCCGCGAGGAGGATGGTGGCGGAAGGGCCCAAGGCTCCCGCCAGTCCCGGCAGGGAGGGGCTCCCAGGAGCTGAGGCTGGTGAGAGGAGGCCAGAGGGGGGCGGGCCAGGCAGCCAAGCAACACAGTTGGAGCCTCTCTCCTCCCTGGCTGGCAGGGCGGGAGGGGAGAGGAGAGGCTTCCTTTGAAACCCAGGAAATTTAAGGGACATCCATCAATAAGGGACAGCAGCAGGACATGGCGCTGGGATAAGGGACTGTCCCTCCAAATAAGGGACGCTTGACAGCTATGATGGGCAGGGTATAAATAAATTATTAATTATTATTATTATTATTATTATTACATAAAAACTTTGGGGGAAAATAAGTAGCAATAGCACATTCATAAGAAATGTCAACAGAGTAGCCTACCTCTTATGCATATCCAACAGTCAGTCCTCTTATTATGCTTAGCAAGCTCTTCTTCAGTCACCTCTATTAATCTTCCTTTTAGACCAGTTAGATCTTTCCCACTTTTAGTTAATCGAATCCAGTCCATAAGACTTCGGCCTGGTTTCAAAGGTACCTAGAAAGGAAGATAAGTTTGTGGAGGAAGATAAGTTTATTAAATAATTAGCAACAAAAAGCAGATGTAGATTGGTTTCTTGCCATCCTTTATGGTGAACAGCAAAAAACCTCGTTTAATTCTGGCACACAAAGACAAAGCTATGCAAAGCAGAAGAAAATAACCTTCAAACAGAGACATAGCAGACAATGGTGAGGCAAGTTAGCATGCAGGACTGCTTCTGTGGTAAATACGAATATGTAATCTAATAATCAGAAAAACTGGGGGAGGGGGAGGGAAGTTCAATTTATTCCAGCCAAGTTCTCCTATCCAAACACATTTCCCTGAACAGACTCTTGGAATGGGGTATAGTTTAAGTTTTTTTCAGGCTGTGTGTGTTGCTGTTATTAATATAATTATAATTATATTATATTATTATATATAATTATAATTATATTATATATTATAATTATAATATTAATATAATTATAATATATTATAATTATTATACTATTATTAATATTCACTTTCTGTATTATAGATCTTATAATTTATGTGGAAATTGTTTAACTTGGTTGTGTACTTTTGATATTTTAGTTTTTATGGCTATTTTTGTTATGTTCGTAATTAGGGATTTTTTTCATGTTGTTAGCTGTCTTGAACATGACTTGAACTATGGAAATGTGGCATAAAAATAAATGTATGTAACCAAGCCCCACGAACATCATTATAGCTAATGGTCTAGGCTCTTGAATTAATTTTTTTATCACAATTTCATATCCTGGCTTGTCTGTAAGCCAGTAACTATAGTTTCCTGGTTCTGATGTAGTGGGAAGTTACGGTTACCGTAACTGTGGCTTTGTGCCATATTTCACCACTCATGGGAAGGGAGGAGTAAAGTAACTACTTAATAAGCCAATATTTTATAACATAAATGCAGTCATTGTGCATTTAAGTGCTCTAAGTGCACAATTTAGGCTTGGTCTTTACTTCTATATGAAATTAAATCAGAGACAACATTGGGCCAGGCAGTGGGAGGAGAGAGAGAAGATATACAAACTAGAAAGACAAGCATACAGCAAATCTCTTGGTCAAGGAGACTATGCTTTAAATGCAATTGAGAACATGTAACATAGGGGATTTTGAGGGAGGTTATTGTTTCCCCAACAGAATTTCTATCTCCCTACAATAGGGAGATACTTATGCTGGAAAACATGCAACTTGTGTATGCATGAGGAACACAACATTGCATCAGTTCCTGCTTTTCCTGCATCTTTAGTCACTCTAAATTTCTATTAAACTTCTCCTTAGATCTTGAATATGGGCAGAGCTTCACTCCAATTACTACTGTTATTTGTGTCACATTTAACAGCTGCGTGGTTTTTAAAGTTCACATTCTTCTCTAAAGCTCAAGCAGCACTGCCTGCAAAAGAGCTGTACCATGAAAAATTCACTGACTCTACTTGTTGAGGACTCTGAAATTTCCACAGCGCATCACATTACTCAACAGGAATCAGCTGACATACCAACACTGTTGCCACATGGCTTCAGCCTTATACTACCACATGACAGCCCACTAGTTTCATAATAACAGCAATCAGCTTGAAGACACTTCGAAACGAATCTTCCTTTATGCAAATGTTCCCCATACCCTGCCACTATTAAGTTGACTCCCAAACACATGAAAAGAATAGGATGCACAGAAGCATCTACAGTGGTACCTCAGGTTAAGTACTTAATTCGTTCCGGAGGTCTATTCTTAACCTGAAACTGTTCTTAACCTGAAGCACCACTTTAGCTAACGGGGCCTCCCGCTGCCGCTGCCGGAGCACAATTTCTGTTCTCATCCTGAAGCAAAGTTCTTAACCTGAAGCACTATTTCTGGGTTAGCGGAGTCTGTAACCTGAAGCGTATGTAACCTGAGGTACCACTGTATAGTCTTTCCACAGCCCTAAAGAACAAAAAAGTCAGACACCGCCCGTCAGCTATTAGGGCTTCCAGGATAATGAGCGTTTTCTGAAAGCAAGCTTGAACCCTGGAGCTCCCTTCTCTTTTAGAAACTACGTGCCCCATAATTACACAACGGTCCTCAGAAAAGAGGAAACAGCCAGATGCATCTGTGTTGCCTGCAAAACACACACACACACAAAACACAAGAAAAGGCAGCACGGACTGCTCTTAACCTAAAAGCACCTCTGAACCTCATTCCCTTAAGGACTGACACCATCCTCTCGCCGGGCAGAACTTTAGGAGCTGCGTAACAGACAGAAACCAAACAGGTACAGCTCTTCTCACTTCATCTCCGGGCCAGGAAAGGCTTCACCTGCCGAGTTTCCGCCTGTAACACCCATCTGGGTTCCAGATCTCTACCCTCAACCAGCAAATGAAGCGTTAACCCCCATTCCGCCTCTGCAGGTGCCAATGCGCAAGGCGACCCCTCTCACACCGCCAGCTTGCCCTGGGACCCAGTGGCAAGGAGTACCACAGACCCCCCCCGGCCCCAGTTCCCGCCGCACCTTGCTGCGCCCTCCCGCGGCCACCCGCTGCTGGGAGCCTGGGGCAGGGAAAGCTTGAGAGGGGACGTTGAGCATCCTGCCGGCCGCAGGACAGCCGCCCCAGCCGCCTCCTCTTCTTCAGAAACTGCAAGCGGACGGAAAGAGCCGCTTCCGGGTCCGGCCCGGCGCCGAAGCAGCCAGTAGCGTAGCTGAAAGGCAGGCGGGGACTTAAAAGGCCGTACTGCGCAGGCGTGAGGTTGTACCGGGGCGGGGCGGGTGGTTGGAGCTACGAGAGCGCGTGCCTAGGCCCCACCCACCAGAGTTGACTGACGGCGGCACCATAAAAACCCACGGCGGGGGCGGGATCTTCCGCCCACGTGGTCCAGAGACGCTCCTAGCTTGCCGCTTTAACCGCGTGGCTGTGTTTTTTTCGCGCACTCGCTGCGCGGGGATTTGTTCCTTTAAAATGCTCGCATCCTGCTTTTCGAGTGGCGCTTGCTCCAAGTGGCGGCAGAGGATCGTACAACCAAAACATCAATAATAATAACAGCAAGAATAATTCGAATTATTATTATTATTATTATTATTATTATTATTATTATTATTATTACCATAGCTGTCAACTTTTCCCTTTTTTAAAGGGAAATTCCCTTATTCCGAATAGGATTCCTCATAAGAAAAGGGAAAAGTTGACAGCTATGATTATTACTAATAATAGTAATGCGAAGTATTAAAATAGACGTCAGTTTTGCATGCCTGGGTATTCCTGCCTCAACAAAAAAGTATTCAGTACAGTAAAGGTCGCCTGCCTAATCTCTCAGCCTAACCTACCTCACAGGGTTGTTGTGAAGTTGAAATGGAAAGTACCACTTACACCACCTCACCCGTCCCACCCACATTCCTGCATTAAGCAGGAACTTCTAATGAGGGCTTCTACACGTTTGCATTGCCTATAAAGGCATAATGCCTGGATACAGTTACTGTGGATCTCCATGAGCGTAGCCAGGATTTGGGGGGGGGGGGGGCAGAACCAAAGTTTGCTATGTATGCTATGCCCATGTTGATCTCACTATTTGATAGAGTACAGTTCTGAACTGTTTAGCCCACAACAGTCCCTTCGAAGTCAATGGAGTTACTTCAGTGGATGAGTAAGCAATTTATGCTGTAGAAAAGTGCTCAGAATTCAGTACGTATTATGCTCTTTAGAAAATCTATGTGCACCAATGATTTAGGACTTTTTAATAAAACCTACTTTTCTTACCTGGAAAGTGTCTCTGTGTATGGAGATCATACCATGCAACAACATATTACTACTGCCTGTAAACACACTATTTATTTTGTAGATTTATCTTCCACTTTTCAGAGAAACTTTCTTACAAGGCAGCTCACAATAATGTATAAAAACAATCATAACAACGAAATGAAGAAATACAAAAAGAAAGCCTAACTAAAAAAATTTGTTTTCACACATCAGGATACACAAATAAACTAATAAGTATTCCTGAGTAAAAATGTCTTCAGAGTTCACTTAAAGGAGAAAGATTTCCATTACTAAAGCTGAAATTCTATGCAGCTTACTACAAACACACAAGAGCAGTATATGTGCTTGTGTGATTTTCATATACAATGTCCTACACATGGATCTCACTTTGTTTCCCTATAGGAGCAATTTCTATATATGAACTACTTTATATTCTGAGTGGTTCCAGTTTTACACACATGGAACATAGTTTGAGTTTATGAAGTGTAAATCAGCATTGAGTCAATCCAGTTTATCAAGTCAGATACATTTTGTACTCCAGTTGAGTCTGGTTTTAACTCTTTATGGAGATTTCAGTAATCAAAAATAAGGCAATGTTTACTCAAAAGCAAGCCCCATTGTATTCAGTGATGCGTGACATCAGGTAGGATAACGAGATGCAAAAGAGGATGGGGTTTTTCCCACCTTTAATAGTTGCGCAGAATAGGAAATTTCAGCGGGGGGTCACCTTGCATGACAAACTACATCTGAAATTCTCTATTCTACACAACTATTGAAGGTGATGGAGCTCCATCCAAGTAAATGTACATAGGATTACAGCCCTACAGCGCAATCCTATACTTGTCTACTCAGAAGTAGGTCTCGCTGAGTTCAATGGGACTTCCAGGTTAGGATTGCAGGCTTAGATCCTTTGTTGACTTAAGAATGGAATAATTTAAGAATGAGTTGCCTCTTTCATTTTCTAAGGGCAGCTTCCAGAATGACAATATTTTCATATGTGATGTGTGACATGCAACACGGGAAACACAAATTCACATTTCTCCCTCATGCAGGTTTGCATGCTTCTCTTTTTTAACCTTGAAAAACAATACAAGGCTGAAATTCTTACATGAACATCAGTTCCACTGAAATCAATAGGGCTTCTTCTTCTGAATATGTTCAGAATCAGGGTATAGGGCATAATTATTTTTTTTACGTTTCTTTTTAAGGGATATATATCTGGACATATATCCAGATTCCAATATGCAAGCTCACCCCTCCTTACTTCTGTCCGCTGCCACAATGCATCCAACCATCTCTGCAGCTGTAATTCTAATTGATTCTGCTGCCCTATGGTACTACCAGCATAAAAGAGTTGCTATTTTCAGAGGAACAGAGGAGTGTAGCAGGCATAAAATAAAACAAAACTCAATACTGTTTCTATAAAAATGTAAAATGCTTGCTTTTAATGAAAAATAACTTACATATAAATTAGCTTAAAATACTATGATAGCATGTTGATAGCAATATTAAATTAAGGAATGAATATGAACAGTGGTATTAACATTCATTATAATTAAGAATCCAGTTCTGCTCCAGAATCATGTTCCGAGTCATCACTATCTTCCTCATTCTCTGAATCTTCATAGAAGGAAATTGTGGCTTGGACAGGAAAGTTCTTCAGAAGTGCTTCAGCTTCTTGATACAAGTAGTCAAAGCACCTTGATTTGGGCCAGAATAACCTAAAAACACACAGAGACAACCTGTTCGGTTAATTTAATACTTAAGGGATTCGTTTCAGTTTAGTTGACCTAGGGTTAATGTGAAATAACTTTTGCTGAAAATTACTTCTTTAGGTTTTAGAGTACATGCGTAAGAGGTAATTGGTGGAAATTGGATACTTCACCTTAAGCAAGTGGAACTTCTTTCAGCTTACATGGTGGGTACCATTGGATGCAAACCAGAGTTAGGAGCTATAATATGTGGCTGCATTCTGATATTCCATTTACTAGAGCTACAAAAGTTCAGCAGGAAATGGAAGTTTAATGAGAAAACAGGCCCTACTTATGCCTAAATGTAATTAGGAGCATTTCACACCTAAAGCTTCCCTACAATTAAATATTAAATGATGCTGCAAAACTTTCTGAATGGTTTGGTACTGGTAATAGCTCTGCTCTTGTACTGCAAAAGGCGTAAATGTACTACATTCTTAGAGATGACACAGAACTTTGGTTCCGCAGCAGCTGCTTAGTGGGCCCATCACTTCAGTCTGCAACCCAGTTCCCCACCCTTGTGAAAATTCCTTGTCCTTGGTCAGAATACTTAAACATACATTCTGCATAACTCTATAATTAGTAAAACAGAAGCTATGTAAGCCCTCAAATACAATTATTGTTGTACAAGGTCAAACAGATACAGTGGTGCCTCGCAAGACAAAAAACTCGCTAGACGAAAGGGTTTTCCATTTTTCGAGGTGCTTCGCAAGACAAATTTCCCTATGGGCTTGCGAGTTTGCTTCCTTTTTCGTAAAACCGTTAATACCTGGGGAATCCGTGCTCCGCAAGATGAAAAAATTGCAAGACGAAGCGACTCGCGGAACGAATTATTTTCGTCTTGCAAGGCACCACTGTACCTCTGACAACTCAAACACCAGATATGGTTTGATAGCATCTGATGTGAAATTTAACGATGCAGGTCTGAATTGCTCCTGGGCACATATAGTAAGTAGGACATATACACATACAAGAAAGGATAGCTTAGCACTGGAACCTTTGCCATGATGCTTGATACTGACATCTCTGCATAGTACATTTTCCCGTTACCCTGGGTGAAAAAGCCAGAAACAGTTATGCAACTGAGAGGGTGGGGATGTACAATCTGGTAGAGAGTTTTTCAAACTCGTCTCATCCTGCCACACAAACTATGTAGTCCACAGTTCTCTGGTGCAGCGAATGAACTCACCCAGGACTGCAGGGTCGGGAGAGAGAAGAACATCTTTCATGTGGAATTGTAATATACACCATAGGAATCATGGTCTTCAATAGGTGGGCCACGTGCTATTCTATGACCACCAGGAGAGGCAGGTGTGCAATACAGGCAGCAACCTCATAAAGCCTTGTGGGTCAGAGGGACAGTGCAATGATGTAGCTGCTGCCTGAAATTAACAAAAAGTTTCCACTGTTCTGCACCATAACCATTTCCACCTGTTGGTATTCTTCCAACTAGGCAGCTGTTAATGATGCAGGAGCCCTGCTAGGACAAAATAGTGAAGATGGCCCTAACAGAGACTGTAAAGAATAATATTAATGCTTACACCTTACCTAACTGGATGTATATACTGTGTGAGTTTTGCTGAGTCTGTCTCAGAAGAGCTGCACAACTAGGAGTAATAAACAGGAGACACAGATCAAAAACAGAATGATTAACAGTATCAAGAAAGGGCAGTTTCAAAAGTAATATAAAAACTATTCCTGAGCATGGAAAATTTGTGGAATGTAAGGAAGCTGGTTTCGTTTTAGCCATCTGTGGTCCATCAGATGCTGCTGAACTACAACTCCCATCATATCTGACCACTGGCCAGGCTAGCTGTGGGTGGATGAGAGTTGGGAATTCAACAACATCTGAAAGGACCACAGGTTCCCAAGCCCTGCCTGACAGGTAGAACATGCATATTCAGGCATCACTTGTGAAAGAAACGTAAAACAACATTCCTGATATCAAAGAAGAGTGTCATCCTGTTTAATTATTGACTTGGCATTTTTAAATGACCAAAGCTTTATAATGCATTTATAATGGATTCTTATTTGTATTACTTGGTTGTATTTGCTGTATTTCGATTTTACAGTTTCTGTAACCTGCTTAAAGTAAAGGTAAGGGGGCCCCTGACCATTAGGTCCAGTAGTGACCGACTCTGGGTTTGCGGCGCTCATCTCACTTTATTGGCCGAGGGAGCCGGCATACAGCTTCCGGGTCATGTGGCCAGCATGACTAAGCTGCTTCTGGCGAACTAGGGCAGCGCACGGAAACGCCGTTTACCTTCCCGCCGGAGTGGTACCTATTTATCTACTTGCACTTTGACGTGCTTTCAAACTGCTAGGTTGGCAGGAGCTGGGACTGAGCAACGGGAACTCACGCCGTCACAGGGATTAGAACCGCCGACCTTCTGATCAGCAAGTCCTAGACTCTGTGGTTTAAGCCACAGCGCCACCCGTGTTCCTATCTGTAACCTGCTTAGGGATTTATATTTTTGCCAAAAACGTATATAACTTTTCTAATTAATTAATTAAAGCACGCCATCAAAATAAGTATGACGTTGCCCTCACTATTGCCAGCTTGGGCTCTTTGGGGAGGAAGGGTGGGGTATAAATTGAAGCAGCAGCAGCAACAAAGACATAAAAATAATGTCAAATCCCAATATGACTTCCTTGGAGGTTTTTAAGCAGAAGTTGGCTGGCCATCTGTCATGGATGCGTTGGCTGAGATTCCTGCATTGCAGGGGGTTGGACTAGATGACCCTCGGGATCCCTTCCGACTCTACAAATCTATGACTTTTCCCGAATTGTGTTTAACTGACAGCCTGAAAAGGAAAGGACGACTTTCCCATTCTCGCTCCTGCACACCCACAAAGTTAACGATCCAAGGACCAGCTTAGTCAGGAGAACACAGCTCGCCACTCCAGCCACCCCACGTGGGATTGTTGCCGCTTTAATCAGAATGGACACACTCACCGCCCTGTAGTTTCGCCTGCGCTGCCTTTCTGCATCTTTGGGGGTGGGAATCCAAGGTCTCCAGAATCCTCCGGACCTGTAGAATCAATAGAACGGAATACAGCTTTGCGTTAACTGGGCGACACAAAAAAGCGGTCGGTTGTTGGAAAGGAGGGTGGAAGAAAGGAAGGTGGAAGAAACGAAGCCTATGATTTCTGGAGCTGGCTGGCCGGCTAGCGGGTCTGGAGGAAAGCGCGGGTTACCTCGCTTGTCCTCTGCAGCAGATCCGGGCGTTGTGCGCGCCAGGTGGAGAAGCACCGAGGCGCAGCCGAGAGCTGTCCATGCTGCGTGGCTGGCAGCAGTCGAGGCAGCCCAAGTGGCGCAGACGCCGCAGGCGCACTGCTTCCTCTTTCTCCTCTCCTTGTCGTTGTGTCTCCCCTTCGCGGGCTTAGCCTGGCCTGGGTTCTGGTGCGGCTGACGCCCGAGGGGTTTTTATAGCTCTCGCCGCGCAGGGTCCCAGCCGCTTTCTCTCATTTGCCGGAGAGGTAAACAAAAAGGCTGCGCGTGAAAGGCGCGTCAGGGTAAACAAGGAGCGTGGACGCGTGCGAGCTCCAAATGGCCCAGGGAGAGGTTTGGCGAGGGAGTGTGAATCGCACTTGAGCAGACACATGGCTGTGTTGTCATTCAGAGGGGAGAGCCCACGCTTGGGCTCGGGCTGCGAAGTGTCCAGCGTGAGAAAGCCAGCGTGTGTGTATCTGTGTCCGAGTGTGCTCAGTTTTGCTGGGAGAAATGCCACTTCCCATGTTGGAAAATTCCTGCAACTGTATTTTTAGTTCATTCGAATATTTAGTTCTCCCTTTCTCAAAAATCGTGTCCAAAACAACTTGTAATGATAAAACAATCAGATCCAACGCAGGGAAAAAACAATAGAATTGAACAATAAAAACAAATATATAAATTTCATTCTCTCTCTCTCTTTCTCTCTCTCACACACACACACACATGGGGTAACCAGGATTTTTTTGGGGGGGCAGGACTTTTGTTAGGGGGCAGAACCAACCAATTTGTCAGTTAAGTATTTCTATTTTTTTACTTTATGGGGGGGGCAGCTGTCCCTTCCTGCCCCCCTTGGCTACACACTGACACATGTATGTATATAACAATCTTATATACAAATATATATATAACAATTTAAAATACAACAGCAAGAACAATGAGCTGAAACAAAACACCTGAAATACCTAAAGGCATCCATAGAACACCATAGAAGAAAGGACCGAAAGTTTCAATGGAGCACTATCTAGTTTATACATGTTTTCCAGAAATTGCCCACTCCATGTTTATTTTTCACAAAGAAGGCCTCCCCACATGGCCTCCGCATGGTTGCAGGAAGGAGCACTTGGATCCTGGCCACATTGCATGGGAAGTACATGTGCCAGCATCACAAGCTTTGTGCCACTTACAAAATCATGGATGTTGCTTTAGCTCCTAAAGCTGGTCTGTGGTGTTGCGATAGAAGGCTAGAGTCAAAAGCTTACAGATTTGAAAGCACATTCCATGGGAGTCAAGTGTTTTCCATCAGGGTGCCAATTACATAGACCTAGTTTGTGTTGTTTATGATGCATTTGGCTCCAATTTTCCACATTTATTGGGTCACTAGGAATATTTCATCAGTTCGGGGGTGGCTTATGTTACCTTTGAATTGGAGCTGTTGATTAGCTGCAGGAGGGTTTATGAGCTAAGCACACAGTAAAACAAAATACCACTCAAGGCAAGAGCAGGGGTGATCTATACTGAGGGAAAAGAGTGTTAAAGGTTTGAATAGTGGACTTGGAAACTGGTATTGCATGATAATATGCAGAGGAACTTTAGGAATCTTTTATTCATAAGAAAAGTAATACTATTTGAAGTGGTAGTTGTCACTTCAATTATTTAAAGCAGGCTGAACGGTGCACACAATGTGTGCACACCTATAGAATGCCTATAGGTGTCATGGGAAGAAGTAAGAATGCACAGTGAAAAGCTGTGTACCAGATATTAGTATGGTCATAAGCCAAGCAAATAGCAACTCTCCCCCTGCCAAGGTAGAACAATATCATATAGTTAATGCACAGTGTTTTTTATGGTCTTAAAATGATCATTATTATGACTGGTAGGGCATATGTGAAGGAAGGGCTTGTATATTAAAGGGTCCCCTCTGCAAGTTTAGTGTATGTGTGGTTACTGTTCCATGTGCAGAATGTACAGAGACACATCTGCCAAGATAGGCTTGTCCATGTAATAGATTTCCATAGGAAGTCTAGCCTCCTGGTGAAGTGATAACCTGGGTGATGAGCCATTAAGTAGTCCACATTGTTTCATGTCAATCCAATCTCTGAGCGGTGCAAAATTCCAGGGTTTCCAGGCATGCTTACCCAGGGTTTGTGTTTCCTTCAGGAATGCAGCACAGTGGAGACTGTGGTGTCTTTATGATATATGGTTTATTTACATACATATGTACAATGTGAGACTACACTGGAGGGTTCATCAACACCCCAAGAGGGTTTTGCTTCCCCCATCATCAGAGCCTTGGATTCAAAGAGAAATCATACATTGCTCTCAAATGTTGCTCTGACTCTCTCTCTCCAGTTTGCTGCTTTCGTTCTGGTTCACAGCACTGCAAAAAACTCTATTCCGGCTTTGTCTGTTGAGGAAGAGGCTCCACCCATTTGCTTTCTCACACTGAGCTCATTAATCCCCTAATGGCTCATCACCCAGGTTATCACCTCACCAGGAGGCTAGCCTGGCTATTCCAAGAATTAGAAGCCTTGATTAAATTCTAACACTTGCTGGATCCAGGGATTAGAGGGGTCTGCCATATACATAGCTTAGCACCCCAAACTCATAGAGTGCACATGCAGCAGCAGAACTTCAGTTAAATGAATCATTGCTTAGAGCACATGTTGGGTTGTAAAGTATTTAGACTTAGACTTGGTATAAAATTAGAAGTTTATATTTATTAAAGGAAGAACATTTTTGATATACCTAACTAGCTAGTAGGGATGTGGGTGGCGCTGTGGGTTAAATCACAGAGCCTAGGGCTTCCCAATCAGAAGGTCAGCGGTTCGAATCCCCGCGACGGAGTGAGCTCCCGTTGCTCGGTACCTGCTCCTGCTAACCTAGCAGTTCGAAAGCACACAGTGCAAGTAGATAAATAGGTACCGCTCCGGCGAGAAGGTAAACGGTGTTTCCGTGCAGTGCTCTGGTTCCGTGCACTGCTAGCCACATGACCCGGAAGCTGTATGCCGGCTCCCTCGGCCAATAAAGCGAGATGAGCGCCGCAACCCCAGAGTCGGTCACAACTGGACCTAATAGTCAGGGGTCCCTTTACGATTAACTAGCTAGTTGGAGAAACAAAGACGTTCTACTTGCTTTTTTGTTCTTAGAAGGTAGATCAAAATGGCGTTTCACTTTTAGGTCCTGTAAAAGTGTGAGGAGGAACAAGTTGTAAACAGGATGCAACCTAAGATGTATCAGTCTAAACTGAGCAACAAGTCAGCATAGAGATAAAGGTAGAGGGATAGTCTAGGAATCCTGAAGTTCATCAAGCTATCCGTGCAAACCCCATGCAAACTTCACTCATTAAGCTGAGTTGCACCCGAATTTCCAACAGGAAAGTCATTACTGACAGCAATTTCCACTTTGATGACACAGAAGATGCATAGTTTGGTGTGAAAAGATATTGAGTAGACAGCAGATGCAGGTGGCATACGTCTGCTCCAGCCGTTCTCCAAAATGGCAGCAACCATCCTCTTGCAGCACTTATCCCATCAAACATGACTCCTCCATTCATAAAAAGTACATCAAACTACAAGTTTGGGGGTGTTTTAATACCAGCCCATTCCATTCTACTCCATTCCATTCCATTCACTGCATTCCATTGCTATATTGCCAATAAGAACCAAAATATGTGGAATAAGGAAGGAAAGAAGCCTTGAGCTACCACAAATGACATACATGCACCTCCCAGAGAGTGTCCTCCCTGAGATGGCCCCGAATCACATCTGTCCCAGTGCTTTGTTTAGGCACAATCACTGCCAAGGATTGTGCCCTAAAGCCATTAATAGGCAACAGTTATAGAACAGAATAAGATAGTGGAGTTGTGCACTCCAAAATAATCTTGGGGTCACTACAAATGACACACCCACTCCTGCAGGACAGTATCCTCTGGAAGTTGATGTTGAATCACATCTAACACAGTGCTTAGTTTAGTTGCAGGTCATGTGCCTCCAATGCAATAATAGTTAAAACTATTTACTATGAGTAAGATGAGTAACTAGGGATGCACATCCCAAAATAAGCTTCGTACCATTACAGATCATACAGTCATATCTTGGAGAGTGTTGTCCATGAGGTGACAGTGAATTGTGACCTGTCCAACACTTTGGGTGCAAGACACTGACAAAATGTGCTTAAAGGTAGAAGAAATAAGTGGGGATGTGCAGCTCACAGTAACCTTTGTGGTACCTCAAATGATGCACCCAAATGTTGAGGAGAGTATGGCCCATGAGAAGCCATACAATCATGTCTGACCCAATGCAGGGTAGGTGCACATGATGCTGACAGGTGTGTGTGCCCCAGCCAATATTAAGACAAGATTTCTATAAATGAATAATGAACTGGGGGTAAACTTTGGACCACCCCAAATTTTATCTCTAAGAATGAATTCATATATATAGGCAATTGTTGCAACAATCAATGGAGTTAGGGCTATCCAATATCAAACTGAAGGGCAGATTATTTAAGACCTCACTGCCACTGTATTCCCAAGTGTAACACTTTCCTTTTCTAACTTAAGAGTAAATGGCATCCATAAACTTATATGGAAGAAACAAAAGGGGTGAATGTAGGGTTGTGGTTGACTATTTAAAGTGGTATATTACTGCTTTCAACGCCTGGTGCAGATGAAGCCAAGGCCACTCTGCAGTTTGACAAAATGTTGGGAATTATATACCATAGATTCCGGCGTATAAGACAACTTTTTAACCCCGGAAAATCCTCTAAAAAGTCGGGGGTCGACTTATACGCTGGGTATGGGCTCGCTGGGCAGTGGCAGTGGGCGGTGGGCTCCGCGCCAGGAGAAAGCTGCCCAGCGATGCTAAGCCGGTTTCGCTGGGCAGCTGCCTCCCGGCGCGGAGCCCGCCGCCCACTGCTGCTGCCCAGCAAAGCTGCCACGTATAAGACTGGGCGTATAAGTCGACCCCCCAAATTGGCATCTGCCAATTTAGGGGGTCGTCTTATACGCCCAGTCGCCTAATACGCCAGAATCTACGGTACTTTATGAGTGTTAAAATATTTATTTGTGGTATTACAACTTACAACAGTTCTGCTATCGTATCCAATACTGATGATCACACACACACACACACACAGCCAAATATATAAAAAGTATAAATTTTGCTTCTCCGCCTCTTTGTGTACATATGCTGCAGTTAATGTCCAAAGTTAAATGAATATTGATGCTGACAATTCTAGACACGTTTTGTAAATGTCTAAAGAAAGATAGATCTAGATACTAGATATATGCACACATTTAGGAGACTGTCAATTTGGACATTTAGGGGATTAATTTGGAATTGAGCTATTGAACATTTGGCTTAATATATTAATTGCAGCTTTATCACTTAAGTAACCAGGCATTTGGACTGAATCCGTCTTAAGAAATGTTTTCATTGTCCACAGTGCAACACTGGGAGACAATGCCGTATAACATGGACACACAAGAGTAAGCACTGAGATCTGGGCAAACCTGAGTGTGTTAATCCAAACAAGAAGGGTGTTCACAGATGGCTCAGGGTGAGATTTGGCAGGGTGGTGCTAATGACACTTTTACATGGGAATATCTGGATGGAAAACATTCCACTCTTCATTTTTACCTCTGAGTTAACAAAGTTTGAACAGAGCTCTTGCTATCACTGGAACAATGCTGCATTGTGGACCTTCTATTTGTAAACAATAAGCAGAATTATATCTCTATTTTACATATGCAATGTTAAGGGCTCAGTGTGTGTTACAGATCTTACTTTTACAGCCAGGATTCTGTTCTGCTTCACTACGGATGACAGGAAAACACCCAAGGTAATTAGTTTGTCACCTCTTTATCACTAATGACTTTCTGAGGTTGAGAACCTCTTATTACAGGAGATTCCACGGTCTTGAAAACTTGAAGACAGAACAAGTCCACAGGATTATTTTTTTTAATGTGATGTAGTCAATCTGCGTTGACTCATCCAATACATATTAGCTAGGTGTTGAGTTGGACTTCTGAATATTTAGCATAGGATGAGCTGCAATATGGACACACACTCGGGGCTGCTACAAACATGTCAAAATTCCAACAGAGAAAGCTCTTCTGTGTAGGAAATAGCATTACTGCGTGAACTGAACATTAGTGTGATTGCATAAAGCAGTTCACCGCTGGGAAATAAAATGTTACTGAAATTATGGGGAATGGGGCCTGATGTAACTGTTATCATAGATTCATTTCACAACTAGTGACTCTGCATATATCTAGAATGCTGGTCAGGTAGATAATTTCTCTGGGAATAATCTCTGATGGGTGCAACTGCTAAGTGTCCTCCAAAATACTTTTGCACATTGAAAAGTTTAATACTGCAATCACTACTAATTGCACCAGCAGTACCATCAGCCAAGAAAAAGAGAAATAACACTGTTAAGAAAAGCAATTCAAACAGCCCTATTTATTTATTTATTTATTTATTTATATTTATACCCCGCCCTCCCCAGCCAAGGCCGGGCTCAGAGCGGCTTACAAACAATAATAAAAACAAGAAGAATGATTACAACTTAAAAACAAAAATAAAATACAACATTAAAATAATGGAACATTAAAATATTAAAATGTAGCCTCATCGCAGGAGAAGGAAAAGAAAAAAAAAGAGAGAGAGGGAGGGAGGGAATAAAATTGGCTCCAAGCCAAAGGCCCAAGCCAAAGGCCAGGCAGAACAACTCTGTCTTACAGGCCCTGCGGAAAGAAATCAGATCCTGCAGGGCCCTGGTCTCATGAGGCAGAGCGTTCCACCAGGCCGGAGCCAGAGTTGAAAAGGCCCTGGCTCTGGTTGAAGTCAATCTAACTTCCTTAGGGCCTGGGACCACAAGGGTGTTGCTATTTATGGACCTTGAGGCTCTCCGTGAGGCATACCGGGAGAGGCGGTCCCGTAGGTACGAGGGTCCTAGGCCGTGAAGGGCTTTAAAGGTCAAAAGCAGCACCTTAAATCTGACCCTGTACTCCACCGGGAGCCAGTGCAGCTTGAAAAGCACTGGGTGAATATGCTCCCATGGCAGAGACCCCGTGAGGAGCCTCGCTGCAGCATTCTGTACCCGCTGGAGTTTCCGGGACAGCTTCAAGGGCAGCCCTGCATAGAGCGAATTACAGTAGTCAAGCCTGGAGATGACCGTCGCATGGATCACTGAGGCCAAGTCAGGGCGGGAAAGGTAAGGGACCAACTGCTTGATGCGGCGAAGGTGGAAAAACGTCGCCTTGGCTGTTGCTGTAACCTGCGCCTCCATGGAAAGGGAGGCGTCAAGGATTACACCCAAGCTCTTAACGGAAGGCAATGGCACTAATTGGGCCCCCGCAAGAGAAGGGAGTTGGTCCCTCATCCCCATGCCATCCCGACCTAGCCATAGGACCTCTGTCTTTGAAGGATTTAGTTTCAATCGGCTCCCACGAAACCATCTAGCCACAGCTTCCAAGCATCTGGTCAGTGTGTTCAGGGTCGAGTCGGTGTGGCCATCCATCAGCAGATAGAGCTGAGTGTCATCAGCATATTGGTGACAGCCCAGCCCAAAGCTCCGGATAATCTGGGCAAGGGGGCGCATAAAGATGTTAAAAAGCATCGGGGAGAGAATTGCGCCCTGCGGCACTCCACATACCAAGGAGTGGCGCGACGACATTTCCCTCCCTAGTGCCACCCTCTGTCCCCGACCAGAGATAAAAGAGCACAACCAGTTACGGGCTATGCCCTGTATCCCCACGTCTGCGAGGCGGTGGTCCAGAAGATCATGATCGACCATGTCAAAGGCTGCTGACAAATCTAAAAGGATCAGCAGTCCTGACCCGCCTCGATCCAGTTGTCTACGGAGATCATCTGTTAGGGCAACCAGAGACGTCTCTGTCCCAAAACCAGGACGGAAACTGGACTGAAATGGATCTAATGCCGATGTTTCCTCCAGAAACCTACCAAGCTGTTCAGCAACCGCTCTCTCAATTACCTTACCCAGGTATGGAAGATTTGAAACTGGGCGGTAATTGGATAGGTCTAAGGGATCTAATGAAGTTTTTTTTTAAGAGTAGACACACCACTGCTTCCTTCAGTTCCCCTGGGAATGTCCCCGTGTCAAGGGACAAATTGATAATTTCAACCAGGGGGGTCCGCACAACACCTGGACACTCCCTAATCAGCCAAGACGGGCACGGATCGAGGAGGCAGGTGGTGGGCCTACCAACTTGGAGGAATCTATCCACATCAGTAGGGAGTATCCGATCGAAATGGTCCAACACTGGACCTGAAGTCAGTCGAGGGGCCTCCAGTTCAGTCACTGTATCTAAATTGGCAGGGAGGTCACGGCGGAGCAACAGGACTTTCTCCGCAAAAAAACTCGCGAATGCCTCACAGCTGTGGGTCGAATTTGTGCTTAAATTTGGTTGTCCTCCTAAGGACGTTATTGACCTAATTATTCTAAAAAGTTGTGCCGGGCGAGAGCTAGCGGATGCAATGGAAGCTGCAAAGTAAGATTTCTTAGCAGCTTTCATAGCCGACTCATAGGCTTTCATAAGCGTCCTATAAGATGTTCTTGAGGCTCCGTCACGAGTCCGTCGCCATACTCGCTCTAGCCGTCTGAGATCCCACTTCATTTTCCGGAGCTCCTCAGTAAACCAAGGGGCCCGGTTTCAACGGGGTCGCAGAGGGCGCTTAGGCGCGATCTCATCAATGGCTGCCAAGAGCCGGTTATTCCAGTCCTCAACAAGGTCAACTAATGAGTCGCCAGGAGGAGCAGGGTTCCGCAAGGCTTGTCGGAATCTATCAGGATCCATCAGTTTTCGCGGACGAGCCCAAATAGGTTCGCCACCCGAGCCGGGGAGGAACGGGAAGTCAATCTTGGCTTTCAGGGCGTAGTGATCAGACCATGGCACTTCCACAGCAGGGAGCATGATCACATCTATGCCAGCCCCAAAGATCAGATCCAGCGTGTGGCCTGCTTGATGAGTGGGGCCCAAAACAACCTGGGAGAGCCCTAGTGTTGCCATGGAAGTCACTAGGTCCAGAGGCTGTGAGGAGGGAGCGGCATCGGCATGGACGTTGAAGTCTCCCAAAACCAGTAGGTTTGGGAACTCCAAGGCCCAGCCCGCCACCACCTCCAGCAGGTCTGACAGGGTTGCTGCAGGTGTGCTGGGTGGTCGGTACACCAGCTAGACAGCCAAACTCTCCTTGGTGCCCCACATGAGACCAACACATTCAATGCCGGAGATCGTCGGTGATGGCAGAGCTCTGAAAGAGCAATCCTCCCGGAATAACAACGCTACTCCTCCCCCCCGACCCACAGTCCGCGATTGATGGAGGACAGAGAAACCTGGGGGTGTTATCTCATGTAGGGAGACTACTTCGCCTTCCCGTACCCAGGTCTCCGTCACGCAAGCCAGGTCAATCCCCTGCGAGACAAAAAAGTCATGCATGGTGGCGGTTTTGTTGCCTATGGACCTGGCATTGCACAGCACCAATGACGGAGGTGTGTAATCCTTGCTCTCCCTACCCTCATCCCTTGGGATGGGGCGTAGATTGGAAGGGGTTCGAGGATCACTGCATCTCGAAACCCTTCGCCGATAGAGATATCTAGCCCCACCGCCATTCCTCCCTAGCCCTTCAATTATGGAAATCCCAGATCCCATACTAGCCTCCCCAATAGATGGGTAACACCCCTCAATAACAAGTCATCCTTGGGCCAGGACTCATGGGTCAAAATGGTATGGGAAAGAGGTGGAGGTCTGATAGGGTAAGTATCCCTAGAAGATAAAACCCAACCAACCGCACCCCAAGCGGGGGGGACAGTCCCATGGTGTTTCATTAACATTCATCAGCCAAGAAAAAGAGAAATAACACTGTTAAGAAAAGCAATTCAAACAGCCCAATTTAGTAATCATCTCAATAGTAGTTTTTATCATTTTTGGTGTTTCAATCCAATGGTAGGACTTCATATTTAGACTGCAGTTCTATGAACACTTCTTTAAGAAAAAAACCTTTTGGAATTTAATGCAAGGTACTTCTGAGTATATGTCTATGATGGGCTGCATATTTCTGAGTACTGAGGAACTGTGAACATCATTCAGATGAACAAAACAATGTGGTTATTCCAACTGTAAACAAGGAAATAATTTTTTTAATCAAAATATACTGATTTTCTATTTTGATATGAGGAAGGGTTTTGGATTATCAATTGAAAGTAATGAATCCTTTTAGAAGAAACACTACTACTAATAAAAAAAAATTCTCAGCAAGCTAATTTTACTATATAAAAAAGGTAAAGGGACCCCTGACCATTAGGTCCAGTTGTGACCGACTCTGGGGTTGCAGCGCTCATCTCGCTTTATTGGCCAAGGGAGCCAGCATACAGCTTCCAGGTCATGTGGCCAGCATGACTAAGCCGCTTCTGGCGAACCAGAGCAGCGCACGGAAACGCCGTTTACCTTCCCGCCGGAGCGGTACCTATTTATCTACTTGCACTTGGACGTGCTTTCAAACTGATAGGTTGGCAGGAGCAGGGACCAAGCAACGGGAGCTCACCCCGTTGCGGGGATTCAAACCGTCGACCTTCTGATCGGCAAGTCCTACGCTCTGTGGTTTAACCCACAGCGCCACCTGTGTCCCAATTTTACTGTATAAGCAGAAGGAAAATGTTCGTACTGAAAAAATGAGTTCTATCATACTGTTGTTCCATTAGCAAAACTATTTTTTAAAGGGCTTGTTAGCTCCGAAACAAATCTCATGTGTATGTTCATTTATGACATTTTAGAAAATGTAATTATGCAATGCTACAATCCCATACATGCAGAATTTAGTAAGAATGTCACAGCGTATGCCCATGAATGTCCATTCAGAAGTAAGGAAACCTGCCTGCCAGTTCTGATCTTCTTTGCTTACATCCTACTAACATTTGAAATGGGTTTGGCTGGGATGCAGGAAAAGACATCTTCCGTGGCCATGCCCACACCTTGGAACACCCAGTCAATGGAGGCCCATGTCACTTCTCAGATGGCCCTTCTGCCCCTCTGCAAAGACATTTATTTTCCAGCAGGCATTTGGCCTGTCAAGGTGTTAATTTTAATCTCCCTGATTTGTTAACTGGAAGTGTTTTATTGGCTTCCCCTTTTTCACATTTATTTCATTTTATTTGTCTAATGACCTTCTGTCCTTCCAGAAAATTTCTCGTGAGGCAGCAAAGATTAATATGTGAGTTAAACCATCACATAGGGTAACATCTAGGGTGCCTATCTGCTAGCACAACATACTTGTGCTATGTGCAACAAGGAGCTCCCCATCCTCTCTGCTTATAGCTTTCTGTATACTTCCAAAATCTGCTTTGGGGTGGTGGGGGTGGTGGACCCTCTAAAGAAAATGGGGGGGGGGAGTTGCAGGATGCTGCAGGGGGAAGAAAGGGAGGGAAAGTTTCCCTGTGCCAATGACATCTGCTTGTACAATGTGGATATCTCCCATAATAATAAAACACAGAAAACCAGTACAAAATGCCTATAAGAAGAAAATCAAGTACCAACAAAAAACACCCAAGTAGGCAGCTCCAAGATTACAAAGATATAGCTAACCCAAACATGTTGATAATAAGATTGCAAGCTGCCTTGAGCATGTCTTTTTAATGGATAAATATGCTTGTAAAAGAAAATATAGCCCTGCTGAGTTCAGTGGGATGTACTCTGGCTGTAAGTGAGTTAAGATGGCAGCATCAATTTGAGAGGCAGTGTGAGTCAAAACAGGTTCCCACCTCTTAAGCAGTACCACTTCAGCTCACTAAAAATTAACACCTCTCTCTTAACTCTGAACAAACAAGGAGCTTCCTTCATTGCAGACAAACCTTTCAGAATACAACTGAAAATGGCAGCTGAGCTCTCCTTCCATTGTCCTCCAATTCAATGACTATGAAACATTTCTAACCAGGCAGTGTTGATTGCACTGCTTATTTGGGAAAACTGTGTTCTGCCTCTTATCACTACAAAAAGTACTTTTTGTATTTTCTTATGGTGGAATCTTATAAATGATGATGATGATGATGATATCTTAGTAATTGAACTAATAGGTCACATAATTTAAGGCAGTTTCCATGCATCAAAAATATACAGATTTAAAAACCAATAAAACAAGTACTGTACTGTAGATAACAGACCATTAAAAACAAACTAACTAGGGTAGACAAGACAAAAAATGAAACACACAGAGGAGACCAGTAATTATAAAGCATCCACACCCACACCCACACCCACACCCACACACACCCACACACCCACACACACACCCTAAAGCAGCCAGCAAAATTGTCATGGCAGGCTGCCAGGAAAATCAGAGCATTGATGTCTGGGCCAGATGACAAAAGTCCATTCACCACATGGAAAAGCTCTGTGCACACTTTCTTCACTGCTATCATTGCCACATAATAGGTGCAATAATGCATGTTCGGTCAGATTTGCACTACCTACCCTTTTCCCCGTTTCATCGCATGCAGGTCACTAAAGGACCAAGGTGACCTACACACTCCACAGCTTTGGCAAAGGAGGATGGAGGTGCGCATGTGTGTTGTGTGTGCAAACTTTTTGCTTAACTGGAATGTAGTATGCTGTGCAAAGGGTCACATCCCTTGCTCCATGCTCTTTTCTGACTTGTTAAGGTATTGGGTACAATCCTAGTCATCAATTCTAGTCCCAAACCATCAGCAGATTCTACCCCGATAGAAGAGTCTTGGTGGAAGTCTTTGTCCAGAAGCCATAGAGCTTCTAGCGGTAGCTTTAGGATAGCCACCTCTGTAGATCAGCATATTGGGGGGCCATAATCCTTGGCATGACTCTGAAATGGTCTCAGCCCTCTGGCAGGAGGCTGGAACAGATACACATCCAATGCCCGAGCCAAAGTTCTACCTATGTATGTTTGTAATCAATAAAGTTGTGGCCATTTTTAATGTAGATCATTGTCTGTTTGAGTTCATCTCATCACCCCTTAATTTAACCACTGCCAGGGTGAGGGTGACACTGTGACTGGGACCACAAAGAGTCACATCCCTTGCTCCATGCTCTTTTGTGACTTGTCATACTCACTTTTGCCTCCAGCTCCACAGCTCTCGAAAATTGCCCACAATAGTATGCTGCGCTTGGGCTGGAAAGAGTTACTCCTCTGCCCCACCCCTCTAAGCCATGAAGAGATTAAAAATGCTAAAGTGAAATGTTTATGTGGAAGTTTATCACAAAGGCACAAAGGAACTTATATAATTCATTTCTACCTCTATTTCAAATCGGAACCAGTAAATGTGGTGAAGGTCCTGTGTGAGTGTCTGGAGGCAGTTGGAAGATGGATGGCAGCTAATGGATTGAGGTTGAATCCTGACAAGACAGAAGTACTGTTTTAGGGGGACGGGGGTGGGTGGGGGTGGAGGATTTCCTGGTCCTGAATGGGGCAACTGTGCCTCTGAAGGACCAGGTGTGCAACCTGGGAGTCATTTTGGACTCACAGCTGTCCATGGAGGCACAGGTCAATTCTGTGTCCAGGGCAGCTGTCTACCAGCTCCATCTGGTACGCAGGCTGAGACCCTACATGCCCACAGACTGTCTCGCCAGAGTGGTGCATGCTCTAGTTATCTCTCACTTGGACTACTGCAATGCGCTCTACGTGGGGCTACCTTTGAAGGTGACCCAGAAACTACAACTAATCCAGAATGCGGCAGCTAGACTGGTGACTGGGAGTGGCCACCAAGACCACAAAAAACCGGTCTTGAAAGACCTACACTGGCTCCCAGTACGTTTCCAAGCACAATTCAAAGTGTTGGTGCTGACCTTTAAAGCCCTAAATGGCCTTGGCCCAGTATACCTGAAGGAGCGTCTCCACACCCATCATTCAACCCAGACACTGAGGTCCAGAACTGAGGGCCTTCTGGCAGTTCCCTCATTGTGAGAAGCAAAGCTACAGGGAACCAGGCAGAGGGCCTTCTTGGTAGTGGTGCCCGCCCTGTGGAACGCCCTCCCATCAGATGTCAAAGAAATAAACAACTATATGACATTTAAAAAACATCTGAAGGCAGCGCTGTTTAGGGAAGTTTTTAATGACTGATGTTTTAATGTATTTTAATCTTTTGTTGGAAGCCACCCAGAGTGGCTGGGGAAATAAATAAATAAATAAATTATTATTATTATTATTATTATTATTATTATTATTATTATTATTATTATTTTGTAAGGGGGGGGGAGACTCACTTCCATCAGTATGTCATTCCAATATTGCTACCATTTTGTTGACCAAGAATAACACGGTTCCTTGGCGGGGTGGGAGTGGGGGGTGGAGAATAGATAAAGATATGTCACTTTGTTAATTAGGCATGGTAGGCATGATGCGGTTCTGCATCAATATGCTAACTGGTTAGAAGCATACATCAGAATCACCACCACCATACCACTGTCGACCCTTCTCAACTAGATATTTTCAAGACAATGTGGCTTTTGCTGTCATTAAACAATGGATTAGGCCTATAATTCTGCAGCCACTGAAACTGATTAAACTTAGGCAGAGTCAGTTGCAATCTTAACGTACAAATAATTGTGCAGTTGGGTAATCTTAGGCTCTGGACTTAATAGTCTTATGGAGGGCTGTGTGGTATTTCACTTATTTCAAAGTGCAGAAACTAATTCCTGCTGCATTTGGGGATTCTAATTTTTGTCTGAGTGAGCCAGAATCACTTCTAAGTCCTGCCTGGGCAGGCAGCACTGACTGCAGTCATAAGCATAGTTTCTTGGAAGTATGTGCCAACACAGCTTATTTTTGAAGAAACTTGTTTAAGATCAGAATATTCATTTGGTCCAGCTTTTGTTCACCCCTTTCCTACTCTTTATATTTTACAATCCTGTCATCTGTTTGACAATTGTATCAAACTTTTGTGGGCAGCATATCCCCAGAAGATTAGCAAAATTGTGACTAGTAAACCTTATTGTTGCAACCAAAATAACTCTGACTTGCTATAGGAAAAAAGCATTTTCTTCCTACAATGAAAAAGTGCCTGCTAAAAGTTCTGGAAGTAACAGACATGGACAAGCTGATATGTATGGTTCATCCGATAAATGGACTGATAGATTGGACTTAACTTTCTTACTTAGTATTAAAATCAAAATACATTGTCAACCAGATTGGAGTTCTTTGGGCAACATCCACATCTTCTACAGTGGTACCTCAGGTTAAGTACTTAATTCGTTCCGGAGGTCCGTTCTTAACCAGAAACTGTTCTTAACCTGAAGCATCACTTTAGCTAATGGGGCCTCCTGCTGCTGCTGTGCCGCCGGAGCACGATTTCTGTTCTCATCCTGAAGCAAAGTTCTTAACCCGAGGTAATACTTCTGGGTTAGCGGAGTCTGTAACCTGAAGCGTATGTAACCTGAAGCGTATGTAACCCAAGGTACCACTGTATTTGTGTGATGAAACTTTCCTCTCCTCTCCTCTCCCTTGCAGTCCCCCCCCTTAAAATCTGTTCCAGAGGGTCCCCCAACCCTCTGAAACAGATTTTGGGAGGCTGAGGGCCTACAGAGGGAGAAAGAAGCAATCCATTCCACTGGTGGATGGACAGCTTTGGGTTTCCCCCTTTGTATTTATGAAAATATCTCTTTGTTGTGTGCTGCCCTCCCCTTTTAGCATTAACTTCTGCTAAAATACCTCAGGACTCTTGCTTGCCTGCTTTTGGTCTAAACCTCTAGTGGAGTTATAGGGCCTCTACTTGGTGATTCCAGCTACCTGGTGTGCATATAAAATGCAGAACAACTCATTTATATTTCCCACCCCAATATAATTATTTAGCATGATTTACTAAATATTCACTTTGAATGCTGAGCAAAAATAAGAAGCCTTCTTTGGTTCTCATGAGCTCACCAAGAGCAACTGCAACGAGCCCAAGTTGAGCTACATGCTGAATATATACGTTTCACAGGCATTGTTAAAATGCTCAGCTTTCTAGAAACTTGAGCAGAAATCTCAATATTCTTAATGTCTTCCCTACTTGCCTATGACAATTTTATTACATTATACATTATCCCATTCAAGATTTCCCCTCACAGTACTTTGGTGAAAGGAATAACACTAAGAGATTGTTAGGTTTATACATTAAGCTCATACAAAACACAATGGATCTTTCCTATCCATATTTAATTGTGCAAGAGAGAAATGATACATTAATAAGGAAGAAATAAACAAAAAATAATACCTATATTTCTTAGTTGAATAATTTTCCTGATGCTTAGCAATAAGTTGATTCTGATGACAACATTGTGGTAATATTTTCCTATTTAATCAGTGAATGACTAGAAAATCTGTAATTGTTACTGTCAAGGGAGGGATTCTGGTTAGTGGGCCCTTATTATCTGTCCAACTAAGAACAGAGGAGCCCTTCAATGGCAGCTATACAGTTACGGATAAAGGACTAAGAAGAAGAAGAAGAGGAGTTTGGATTTGATATCCCGCCTTTCACTCCCTTTTAAGGAGTCTCAAAGCGGCTAACATTCTCCTTTCCCTTCCTCCCCCACAACAAACACTATGTGAGGTGAGTGGGGCTGAGAGACTTCAGAGAAGTGTGACTGGCCCAAGGTCACCCAGCAGCTGCATGTGGAGGAGCGGGGAAGCGAACCCGGTTCACCAGATTACGAGACTTCCGCTCTTAACCACTACACCACACTGGCTCACCACTAAGGGCCGTGGCTCAATGGTAGGGCATCTATTTGCATGCTAAAAGTCCCTGGTTCAATCCTTGGCATCTCTAGGTAGGGCTTGGAGAGACTTGTATCCTGAAACCCTGGAAAGCAGTTGCTAGTCAGTGTAGACAATGCTGAATTAGATGGACCTTTGTTTTCTGAGTTGACACACCTCTGATTCTCTGGCAAAGTAATGGAACACCGAGTAGTTTGGATCCCCAAAAGAGTGAAGCTACACAAATAGCCTCCACTTCATTTACTAGCATACTATCTAGAATAAGGTTACCAGATGTCCCCATTTCCCGGGGACAGTCCCTGGATTTACAAATCAGTTCCCATACAAAATCCATTGAAGTTGAAAAGTGTCCCTGGATTCATTGAAAAAAATCTGGTAACCTTAATCTAGAAATGTGTGTGTAGCTTCTCAAGCTTTAACTACAGACTCATAGTCTCTTCCTGTTCTTTCATATCAACAATCTAGTTTTTAACCAGATTGTACATAAAGCCTCCTGCACTCTTAAATCAACACTTCTATCCAGGGTAGGTCACCATTTAATTAAGGCCTCTAAAAAAAATAAATATTCTCAGTGCTGGGGATATTGTGCTATTAATTATACACACTGGGTTCATGTTTAGTTTTTCCCACTAGTATTATATAACGTCTTCAAGACTGCTGGGTTCCTTAATGGGAGAGAGATTATACATGACTGCTTTCTTACGCTGAAAATGGGCTAACCCCACGTCCTGCAGGATTACAACATTCAAATTTTGTTAATTTAATTAAAAGGACAGTGTTAGGTACTTTAGGACCCAAGTGCAGACTTTGTTAATGTAGTACCATCATTTAATCAATCTGATTACATCATTTTCTAACAACTGGGCAACTGAGACTGTATGCATTGTTATGGGGTTAGGGTTGGACTAGATGTCCTCTTTGGATCTCAAATAGGCTTGTGATTCTTGACTGTAATATTGGAGCCGGGGTGGTTAATAGAACCAGAAAGACCAGAAGACAATATCTTTATCATTCTGGCAAATGGCCAAGCATCCTCCTTTTGTTAGGGATATTGGGGGCCTTTAACAAAGGCCAGAGACTGTTAGGGAAGGGGGCATGTCTTTCTCTCTTCTCTTAAGGAATATTGTGGTCCAGGTATCTGTGTGAAGAAAATGAAGACAGAGTTCAGACTGACAGCAAGACAGACTAGGGGGTTGAGGAAGCACTGAGCTTTGGGGATATTTCTTAGGGTGTTTAAGCCAATATTACCAAATGCCAATAACCCACCAGTGAGCTCAATCAGTGGAAACAAAAACCAGAAGGTAGTATCCAGCATCTTAGCACAGTAGACCCACTGAAATGAAAGGACCTAAATTAGTCATTGCGATGGGTCTGCTCTGAGTAGGACTTGCATTGAATACAACCCAGTCTAGACACTGAACTCCTGAAATCTCTCACCACTCAAAGAATTGGTGTGAATGCATTACAGTATGATCATAATACTGGTAAAACAAGCAACAGCCATTTCTGGACCGCAATGGCCGGGCCACTGTCATCCTTGCACTGGTAACCTCCAGGGAGAATTACTTCAGTGTGCTCAGTATAGGACACAAAAAGGGAATCCTTTGGTCTGCAGTGCTCCTCAAGACAGGGGTCAGCAGGGATGGTGAAAAAAAGCCTAAGCCCACACAATACAACCGTATACAACCAGAATATTGGGGGAAGGTGTCAAAGTGGCCTTGACATGCGACTTGACTGCTGCCAGGCAGGAAAAGTTTAGGCCTTTAAATGCTATTCTGCAACTAAAATTATTCATACAGCCAAAGAGGGATTCATTATAGTTTATGGATGGACTCTATATAGTATAGTTACAGATAGGTAGCCGTGTTGGTCTGCCATAGTCAAAACAAAACAAATTCCTTCCAGTAGCACCTTAAAGACCAACTAAGTCAGTTCTTGGTATGAGCTTTCGTGTGCATGCACACTTCTTCAGATACACATGGACTTCCATTTCATGCGGCTCAATGTGGTGCCTTCCATAGTTCCAGTTACAGATAGGTAGCCGTGTTGGTCTGCCATAGTCAAAACAAAACAAATTCCTTCCAGTAGCACCTTAAAGACCAACTAAGTCAGTTCTTGGTATGAGCTTTCGTGTGCATGCACACTTCTTCAGATACACACTTCTGAAGAAGTGTGCATGCACACGAAAGCTCATACCAAGAACTGACTTAGTTGGTCTTTAAGGTGCTACTGGAAGGAATTTGTTTTGTCTATATAGTATATACATTGACCTCAATCTGGCTCTGTGTGTAGTGGCAACCTTGCATGTGCAGAGCTGATGTTTTCAGAATGCAAACCATAGGAAACCCCCTGGGACATTGCCAGATACTGCTGGGTGCAAGCACAATATCCTGTTTGAGATGCACAAGGAGTGCCCAGGAAGCTCAATCGGAGTCCAAGCAGGACCATGGTCAGCTCAGTGTGGAGCTGGGTAGATGCAGGCTAGCTAGACACACATTAACCAAGAATTTGTAGATTGTACTCCAGCAAAATATGGAATTGAGTGAGACATACGTCAGGGGGAGACAATGTAGTGATGCCCAGATGCTGGGCGTCATTCTCCATCAGCCCCAGCCAGCATGGCCAGAGGTCAAGGCTGATGGGAGCTGTAGTATGTCAAAACAAATTCAATACCTTACTATGCAAATACAGTAATCGCAATACACAAAGCACAACAGGCTGAATAATAACTGTAAACTGTATTGTTTCTTCTTGTAAGTTCTTGTATAACACAATCCTTGGGGGAAGCCATGACTGTTTAAAATGGTATTGTACTCCATTGTATGGTGTGAATGTGGCCTATGTTTCTTGCTGCTTTTTATGACTAAATAATCTGAGTATTAGAAATGATATATAAAAGGAGGGCACAATGGATGTAATATTAATTATATAGAAAGTTTGTCAAATACCAGTTTGCAACTCCACCTCACCCTTTCTGCTTCTTTTGGCAATTAGGAGGCAAATGTATCAATGTGACATGAAAAGGATTAACTGATAAAAGGTGCAGCTGCAGGTCAAACAAAAACCACCAGAGCACTGAATGATACGAGAATCAAATGGCTTCTGATATCTGATATGCACCAGCCATCCTAAGCATCAATGGACAATTTATTCCAGGGAAATATATCGGTGGCATTGCCCAACTGTCACTGACTCAGCCATTTAAATTTTTCCTGATATTGAAATAATCCATCCCAATAAATCTAGTTAAATTGTTTTAGATAAGGGCTGCAAATTAATGACTATTGTCTAGTGAGTTTCCAAAAGCAATAGCCTTGATGATGAGATAAATGCTGCTATGCCTCTCCAGAGGAAGGAGCAGGAATATATAGGCTCAGTTTGACTGGCATTACAACCGTAATGAATAATAGCTATGGCTCTGTGGGGAAACTGGAAGACAGACTGAATACGAGACACAGCAAATGCATGACAGCGCCATCCAACTGTGTGTAGTTTAATAGCGGAACTCATTGGCATTTTCTGAGGGGAACAAAAAGCCACAACCCCCTCTCCTTTACCAAACATACATGTAGGGAACACAGGTGATTAACTGGAGAAACAAAAAGATATCTCATTCTCCAGTGGGTTTTTAAAAAAGAAAATATTGCTATTTCTGATATCATTTTGAGCATGAGCAGTTCTTTTTTTTTGGGGGGGGGGGGACTAGGGAGAACAACCACTGCTGAAAGCTCTACAAAGGGGTTGGGAAACCATCTTTGTTCATCCTGATTCCTGGGGGCTGTATTTCCTTCCGGGCAAACTTCTGAGGGTCACATGTCAATGGCAGATGGGGCCAGAGTCAAAAGTAGAAGAGCCACAAATATAATTTTTACCTATGTATCTTAGGCTAGTTGCTACAGATACTCATACACCCCTCTCTATCTTGCATCCAGGCAAGCAAGAGTCATTATCAGAGTTCAAGGATGCATTCTCCCCCTCATGAAATTAGATATGCCCAATAGAATATGTTGTGGCATGTGCTTGGTTGAGGCGCATGTGTGGTGCCCGCAACAGTTTCTCCTGTACGCAAGCTCTCCACTACGGATTGCAGATTGCAGCAAGGTTTAGGAGGAAGAGAGGCAGAGTATTGAGACTGTTAGAGGAAGCGAAGGCAGGGTGGGGTGGGGTGGAGGACAGCCTAGGAAAAGGGGCTGAGGAAGTGAGTAACCCAAAAGCAGCCTTCTCTGCTCTGGTGCCCTCCAGGTGGCCCCCCAGCTCCCACCAGTCCCAGCCAGTATGGCCACTGGTGGTCAGGGAAGATGGAAGTAGTTGTTCAAAAACATCAGGAGGCCAGAAGGTTGGGGGAGGCAAGCTCAAAGGAACATAGAGGAAACTAGAGGGAGAAAATACCTTGTAGTCTAGTTGGCCTCTCAGCAGTTGTTCTGGGGGGGGGGGAATAACAGCAAGCAACACTTTGTATTTGGGAAGATGCCAGCACAAATACATTATATAGTGTAATAGTATATAAGGAGACATGAAGTAGATAATGTAGAACAAACAACATGCTGCAAAGGGGAATACGGCTTCAGATTTATGGTAACTATGGTATTTCTGATACATATAACTGCACCTTAGATCTGAAAGGTAATGCAGTGGACTTAATGCGTACTACACACTCCATTTGATATTTTCAGCGCCATTATCAAAAAGGATGTAATTTCTCTAATGGATATTTGGCGCCATCTATAGACTGATAACGAAACAGTATCCCTTTGCTGTAAATTATATGCAGCCATTGTGACTTTTAGAAATCATGTGCCAAACTGTATCAAAACGTTAGGGTTGTATCTACCTACATTCTACTCAGAGTAGACCCGCTGAAATTTACAGACTGAAGTTAGTCATGTCCACGAATTCCAGTGTGTCTACCCTGAGTAGCCTAGCACTGGATTACGATTACAACCCATAACCAGGCTAGAAAGGGCCCCTGAACTCTGATAATGTTTCTTGCTTGTCTGTATGGGAAAAAAGAGAGGAATGTGTGAGTAAATTAACATTTGTTGCTCTACACAATTTTGCTTCTGGCCCTGCCCACCATTGGCATGTGGTTTCTAGAATATGACCCTTGGGGTGAAAAGGGTTCCCAACCCCTTGTGTGCTGGAATGCAGCCTAATATATATATATATTGCAGGGCTGACATTTTGAAGAACTGTGGATTTTAGGCTGTGACTGTGTTACCTGCTAATACTATACACGCATAGGATTGCACTGAGGAGAATTTAGGCACTCCCATGCTGTCACAATTGATATATACACCAATAGACAGATAGACAAAGATAGAGATATAGAGATATAGAGATATAGAGATATAGAGATATAGAGATATAGATATAGATACGGATACAGATGATACAGATACAGATGATATAGATATAGATATAGATATAGATATAGATATAGATATAGATATAGATATAGATATAGATATAGATACAGGTGAGATATAGATATAGATATAGATATAGATATAGATATAGATATAGATATAGATATAGATATAGATATAGATATAAAGATATAGATAGATATATGAGAGGGATGTCTTGGCTGTCAATAAAAATCCCAAGATTAACTTGTCCAGAGTATTTCAAAGGGAAGAAATATGATAAGAAATCCCATTATCTGAAACACAATTAGCCACATTTAATTTCTAAACAGCCCTTCATCCGAGAATCACAGGGTGGTTTACAATATAAAAACACCAAATTACATACCATAGTAACAAACAATACCTTACCACACACAGTTTAAACAGCCACAGATTGTTGAATTAACCAAAGGCCTGGCAGAAGAGGAATGTTTCTGCTTGGTGCCTAAAGATATGCAACGAAGGCACCAGGTGAGCTTCCTTGGGGAGAGCATTCCACAAGTGGGGAGCCACCATAACAAAAGCAATTGCCATTTGTTTTAGTATCTTAAATTATTCAAAGTACTTTATATAAAGAACCAGGGTGACCTACCTCACAGGGTTGTTATGAGGATTAAATAGGTAGGTAGAGAACCATATGTGCCACCCTTGGTCTGCCTGGAGGAAAGGTGGGATATAAATGTGATAGATAAATAGATGCATCATCTCAGTAACCCGTAGAACAACCCCATAAAGCAGATGATATTTATTATATGTGGAACCTATAATAAAATGTTGCACTTCTGCCTATTCAGGGTCTACTTGGTCATTCCCTCCTGTTAGAACATTCCATTCCACTCCTCTTCCCTTTCTAGTGTTCCATTTTTCTTTTCAAACTCTCATTCTACATTGTGTAGCTGCTGAGCATGCTAAATCTTCTATTGGCTGGGCTTTTTTTGGTGGTGGGGTAGAGTTCCATCTTCACACCTTGGAGTCCTGAATACCTTGGAGTTCTATAAAGCATGGGAATAGTTCCCTATTGTTTTTCAGTGGCCCCATTCTGAATACTCATCACCACCTGAGCAATGAGGTTAAAGGTCCAGTCGTGGCCGACTCTGGGGTTACGGCGCTCATCTCGCTTTATTGGCCAAGGGCTTCCGGGTCATGTGGCCAGCATGACTAAGCCACTTCTGGCGAACCAGAGCAGCACATGGAAACGCCATTTACCTTCCCGCTGGAGCGGTACCTATTTATCTACTTGCACTTTGAGGTGCTTTCGAACTGCTAGGTTGGCAGGAGCAGGGACCGAGCAACGGGACCTCACCCCGTCACGGGGATTTGAACCGCCGAACTTCTGATCGGTGGGCAGGCCAATAGAGTGAAGCCAGCCATGAGCTGGACACTGTCACCAAGCTAAATGGGGAACATAAGAAGGGCCCTGCTGAATCAGGCCAAGGCCTGTTTGTAGCCCTCCAGGTTTTGTTGGGCTTTGCATTGGCCCCTTCTAGCACAGCCAATGGTCCGAAATGAGGGGAGCTGCAGTCCAACAATATCTGGAGGGCAACAGGCTTCCCACCCCGATACAAAGGCTGTTGCTTTGCAGAAATTGAGTATGGAGCTTGGGCATGTAGAGCTTCTCCCAGCTAACCCTGAAACCACAGAGACCTATATAGGAACATAGGAAGCTGCTCCACACTGAGCCAGACCATTAGCTTAGGGATGAGTAAACTTTGGCCCTCCAGATGTTGTTGAACTACATCTCCCATCAACCCCAGCCAGCGTGGCTAACAGACTAAGGGGAGTTGTAGTCCAGGACATCTGGAGGGCCAAAGATTCCCCACCCTGGAACACGTCCATCTGCCTTGCTATAATCTACCTTGACTGACATCAGCTCTCCAGGGTTTGGAGCAGGGATCTCTCCCAGTTCTACATAGAGATACCAGGGATTGAACCTGGAAGCTTCTGCATGCAGAGCAGATGCCATTGCCCTTCCCAGTTTTGCATATGTGTGCACCCTTCACAAATGGCAAGAGTGCTTACTGTATTTCTATTCCACATACAAAACAATTGCATGAGTTCCTTCCATCTTAGAAATGGGATTTCTTTTGTACGGATTAATTCAAGCACCCTGTCTCAGGAAGATGCCACTTTGGGTGAAGATGCTTCTTTTTGTGCAAATGGATTTTTTTCTCTGTCCAAAAAAGAGAGGCACATTTGCAGACATGCAACATTTAAATGTGACTCTATTAAACAAAAGTAGTCCACAGCCAGAAGCTGCTCTGCTGGCAAAGCATCGAAATTCAGCTTTGCTAGTATGCCAGTATTTGAATTTAAAGCAGTAGTCAACTGTACTGAAGCGAAAGAGTCTATCATTTCATTTGGCTCTCTGACAAAGATGCAGTCATAAATGAAGTCTAGAATCATCCGGTTTATTATTCCTGTTTGTTTCTGCCAATGATGTCCTTTTTCTGCAGCACTCACACTGTGGCTCTCAAGTCCTGAATGCATTTCTTTTAAAGATAACGAATGATGCCATCCTGTATGGCAATTTCCTCTCTTATTCCCCTCTGAAATTTAGGGGGAAAGAGTAAGATGACTTATACATCAGCTGACTTATGCATCCAGCAACGATTTGAGTATTGGGCTAGGGAGATATTTGTCACAAGTGTGTTATAATTAGAACAAGCCACACAGATGTGCTTCAATATGGGTGAGCAGTTCTGACTTCAGAAATCATAGTTAGCATGATATACCAAATCCTTCACTACAGATCCTTTTGTTGTGCCGTAATGTTCTTCACTGCTGGGAAAAGAGCCATACAGCCCCTTCTTCAAAGGTTATAAAGCACAGGAAAATAGGAATCTGCCTTACACCGAGGCAGACCAATGCTCTTTTTAGCTCAGTACTGTCTACACTGACTGGCAGTGATTCTTCAAGGCAGCGTTTTCTCCCAGTCCTACCTGGAGATGCTGGGGATTGTACCTGGGACCTTCTGCATGCAAGACTGATGCTCTATCACTGAGCTACGGCCTTCTGCAAGTCAGGTATGGGGAGTTTGTTGCCCTCCTGGTGTTGGACTACAACTCAAGTAATCCATGATCCTTAGCCATGCTGGATGAGGCAGATTCCCCATGCCTACTATGAGGCCTCAGCCCTGCAGGTGTACTTCAGCACATGTGAACACAAACATGCACACATGCACAACTTTGCCCCTTAGTCCTGAAAGAGGAGTTAATTGCAGCTATATAGGAAGCTAGCCAACCTAGCAGTTCGAAAGCATGTCAAAGTGCAAGTAGATAAATAGGTACCGCTCCGGTGGGAAGGTAAACAGTGTTTCTGTGAACTGCTCTGGTTTGCCAGAAGCGGCTTAGTCATGCTGGCCACATGACCCAGAAGCTGTACACCAGCTCCCTCGGCCAATAAAGCGAGATGAGCGCCGCAACCTCAGAGTCGGTCACGACTTTACCTTTACCTTTTTATATAGGAAGCAGGGATGTGGGTGGTCTAAACCACTGAACCTCTTGAGCTTGCCGATCAGAAGGTTGGTGGTTCAAATCCCTGCAACGGGGTGAGCTCCCATTGCTCTGTCCCAGCTCCTGCCAACCTAGATAGCAAGCACAGGGTATCAAAAAGGGACTCTGCACTTTTGAATTTGCCACTGCACTACTGAGTCAAACCATTGGCTTAATGCTAGCTCAGCACTCTTTACAAACAATGCAAACCCAAGCGCTACCCTCCATCTCCAGGATTTCAGCCCTACCTGGAGATGCCAGGAACTTTTACATTGCTCTGTTACTGTACAGGCGTCTCCCCACTTACATGCATTTAACTCACACACAGCGCCGGGTAGTAATTAAATAAACTGATGTAAACTAAAAATAAAGTGCAAAAAGGGCCTCGAAACAGCAGGAAAACTGCGAAAATGACGGGAAAACAGCTAGCAATCCTAGGAGCCTTTGCAACTGCAACCCCATGAGGTTTATAAGGTGTTTACAGGCCTTTTAGATGGTGTTCCCCACTATATGCAATTTCACGTAAATGTGCGGTAACCCCGGAAATGTAACCCCTGTATAAGTGGGGAGATGCTTGTACTATGCCTCTTCCCCATACCATAAGGATTAAGTGTGCGCTACCAGCTTGGAGAGAAAATGCTTCTCTCCAAGTATTTCCCCCCAGCAAATACTTCACAAAGCCAAATGCTCAGCCAATGGCAAATAGTACTTATTGACTTAAGTAAAATGGTGCCCATTTACCCCAGCTTAGAATCCCTTTTTTCAAGCAAGATGCATCCACGAAAGAGAAACTTACAAATCCATTAAAGAAACAAGTCAGTGATGTTAAGGAACACACGAGCTTTGAACTGTTTCCTAATCAGTATTTGAGTTGTAGCGATTTCCCAGTTAATTATTAGACCCTTTTTATTAAAGGTTTGTTACACAGGGGACATACAAGCTCTTTTCCTTTTATTTATTTATTTTAACACACAGCCATTTCCCCTAGCGGCATTTCCTAGTGGCATTCACTTTCAGAATCTGTTCTCGAAGCTTTCCAGCAACAGATTTTTTGCAGTGTATGTTCTCTCCTGGCCTCTAGCTCAGGATTCAAACCAGCCATTTTCTCCAAGTATGTAGGCCATTTTATCCCTTTCTTATTACCACTCTACATTCCATGCTAACCAAGCATGTTCAGTCCTTATTGGGCTGCTTTTGGTGGGGATGGGTCAGTTGCCACGATTTTAAAAAATAACTGTGTTTATGGAGAACGAATGCTGATATTTCCTTCTTCTCAAATTTGGTTGCAATCCTTGTGGTACTCACCACCTGTACATATTTTTTATTGCAAGGGAAGAATGTAAATCCTTACTGATAACCAGTTAAATAGGAAGCTTTTCCTGGGGGATTCTGTCTGAACATTCAGCCGGAATGTGTTGACTCAGGCACCGCCACAGACTGCGTGCGTGTCTGTGTGTGTGTGCGTGCACACACACGTGACTTTGGAATAAAACAGTATTTGGATCATTCTTGCTTTCCACGAGCCAACTGTTGCAAGGTCTTCAAGGCATATAGTGGGGGGGTGGGGAGAGAAACCCAGATAGAATGTAAATTACACGACTAAAAAGATTTTCTCACTTGTTATTAATTGAATCACTGTATCACCTTTGTTCTAGCATCAAAGACAGGTTGCGTAAATATGTGTCAGATGAGTGGGACGGCTTTTTAAACTGACAGCTGGGGTTTAGTAGAACATCGCAATTATGGCTTTGCCTGTCTCTTCATCCAACTGGTGAAGGAACTAGTCCAGGCTATAGCTGTTTTTACAGCATTTGTACTTTGCAAATGGTTTTACTCACTGAATGGTCTTCATTCATGAGTTTATTTGCATTTAAACTGGTGGAGATAGAGAAACAGCAGAGTGGGCTTTAGCATTTTGATACCCCCACAATGCATAAACACTTGGAATCACACAAACAAACTTTCTGATTAGCTTAACAGAAAATGAATAATAAATATAGCAACAATAACCATCATCATAATAGTGTGATTTTAAAGGAAAGATGTAATTGAAGGATGTACCAGTTTAATGGGGATTCCACAGATCTCCACAGATTCAGTTTCTAGCAACAGATTTGTCCCATATGCTTAGGAAATGCCCAGTCATTCTGGGTAAAAATTAAACAGACTCTCTGTTCCTGACAAAATTAAACAGAATCCATCTTGTGTAATTTTGGATAAGATAAGATGAAAAATGATAAGAAGAGGTCCCCGCTCTGGTTCCCAGATGCTGAACTTGCTGATTTAATAGAGCTCTACTGCAGAAACATATTCTGTCAGATGTTACCGCAATTCATTCCCCTGAAACACCCGCTCCCTCCCAGTCAGTGGTGTAGCGTGGGTTGTCAGCACCCGGGGCAAGGCAAGTAATTTGCGCCCCCTAACCCGTGGATTTGCGCCCCCTAACCCTAACCCCTCGATGTTGCGCCCGGTGCGGCTGGCCCCCCCTGCACCCCCCACGCTACGCCACTGCTCCCAGTCAGCAACAAATCCTGCCAACTGAAGCAAGCAGGTGCTCCATACCTGAGACAGGAGCTAACTGGCAACTCTTAATAATTGAAAGGTTGGTTATCCCATAAATGAATAGGATGGTGACAAAGGAATCTCAAAATAGCATGACAGTGAACCAACATTACACAACTGGTCATTGAGCTTGAATTTTACAACACATATGCCTCATCTGTGTTGGCTGCTATTCAGGTGATGCCCCCATAAATTATTAACATTTACAGTTATTTGCAGCTGAAGGTACAATCTATACTGGAGCTATGTCGGCTGCAGGGCTTTACGCTGGGCTGCTGGCAAGGCAACTACACTGGTGGAATCAGGAGCAAATAGGACCATACTAGGTTTCCAGGAAGTGTTTGCTCTCCATCCTAGTAGAAAGCAGAAGGAAAAGGGGACAGGAGCAAAGGAGAAGGAACAAGGAGGGGATAAAGGAAGAGGAAGGGGGAAAGATACAGACCATGAAGGGGAAATGGGGATTGGAACCAGGAAAGGAAGGAGCAGAAAGAAGTCTGGTAATCTCAGTGCTAAAATATTACAAAAGACAAAAAAAGGACATACTCCTTCTGTCTTTTACGCTGCAAATAATGGGTTGTCTTAAAATTTGGTTACATCAATCTGTCAAAAACAGCTCCCATTACTGGCCAAGCAGAGTGAGGCATTTGGTTTAACTCATTCATTTGGCATTCCATTTGGTTGCAACACTTGTTTGCTTATAATGCAATAACTCAGGTGCACATTGAGATATCAGAATGAAGTTCAAAACACACGTTCAGGTCATAACTACATTTTAAATCCAAATACTGGCTTGTACAGAATTGATTGTAATGAGGCATTTGAAGTGGGGCTTCTTAGAATATGCTTGATGACATAGACCTGTGAAGACAACGTATGTGGTTTTTCAAAATGGCTCTTGAGTGGGAAAGATGTGTTCCCCACTCCAATTTTCAAAGTCAAATATATTAAATGTCTATTTAGAAATCTTCCTTTTATTCAGTTAACATAGCTGAAAACAATTTAAAAAACAATGTAATTCTGTTGATAAACTATCCTTATTAGCTACTGGATTCCCCATGCAGAAATGATTGCAGTTTTATCATACACAAGGGTCATAGCTGTCAATGTTTCCCTTTTTTAAAGGGAAATTCCCTTATTCCGAATAGGATTCCTCGCAAGAAAAGGGAAAAGTTGACAGCTATGACAACAGTATCAACCATAAAAAGCCCCACTCAGATAATAGCCAGACTTCCAAGACCACAATGCAAAGAATTATTTGTATACAACTGTTTGTGGCATCCTTCATGTCCTTTCCAGTCATTGGCTGAGCTGCTGTGATTTCACAGTATGTTAATGATCATTCTAACAACTGTGGCAGAATATGACCTGTAAATTACTTATACAGGGTCTTATTTGGGGCTGCACCATTACAGCTGTTGCCAACATTCACATTTTGAAGCCCCTGAAGATGTATATGTTTTGGCCTTTGTAGGGGATTAATGCAATGTGGGCAACTGTATGATGATGTTGAGACATTAGGAAGAAAAGGGGGAAAGAGGTGGGGGGGGGAGAGATGGGGGGGTTGGGGTTGGGTGGCATGTTTCTACAGTATTTTACTTACTATATGTAGCGTTTGGTGTCAGCGTTGCTTGTGCAGGTTCTTTGCTGTTCACTTGTGTTCCTTTGGCTCTTTACAAAATAGTTTGATAATATGCTAACTTAATTAGAAATACTACAGTCCAAAGGGGAGAGACCTTGCTATATTTTCACATATTTGAAGTGAAAGGTACCCCCAAACAAAAATACAGGTATGCTGAATAACACCGATGTACGTATATAGTAAAACTATTGGGCTGGTGGTGGGGAAGGAAGAGGGGCGCCGCCACCCCGGTTTCTCAACAGTCAGCAGCTGCCCTTCCCACGACTGGGCGCGCGGTTTTTTTCCAAGGCGGGGAGAGAGATTCCCACCGCGCGGCCCGCGAGGGGTGTCCCTTTTAAGAGCGCGGGGGGGGGTGTTGGGGGGGGAAGGCCTTATCCGGTTCTTACGGCCCCCTAGAGGGCTGTCCGCTTCGTCTGCTCCGAGTCACCTGACTCCGAAGAAGCCACAAACCTGCGAGGCCCCGTGAGGAACGAGCAAGAAGAGCCGGCAAGAAAAGGCAAGGAGGGAGCGAGGTGTGCGCGCGCGCGCAGACACACACACACACACACACACACACACACGAGAGCGCGCGTCGGGGGTTGCGTATTGCACGCACACATGCATCCTAGCAGTGGCACCACAGGGAAGGTTTGTGGCCGCAACCGGGGATTAGGCAACCGGGGATTAGGCTAGAAATAGCGGCGGCGGCGGCGGCGGCGGGCGTGGAGAGCTCCCCCGGCACCCGCTCCGGCCTTCGCGCATCCCAGCCCTCCCTGCACCTGAGGGCGCGGCGGCGTGTGCGCCCAGGGCGCGCCTTTCCCGCGCTCTGGAGCAAAGGGGGCCGCCGGGGCTCGGCGCAGCTGCGAGCGGGCGGGGGCGAGAGAGGTTAGCGTGTTGGGTGGAGGGGGGCGCAAGCGGTGGAGGAGAGACCGTGGCCTCCTCGCGAGCAGGAGGCAGCGCCAGCAGCACCGCGAGGGGCAGAGCAGAGGCGCGGCAGTCGCCAGAAGGACGCGGACGCACTGACAGGTCTGCTGCTGCCGCTGCCGCTGCCGCCTCGGGCACTTCCACATTCTCCGGGGAGGGGACGGGGAGAGCAGGCCTGGCTGGGCGCTGCTTGGTAATCCCCGAGGCGAGGTGGGGAGACGGGAGGGAGGGAGGGAGAGATGCAGATATGCAAGACTACTAGCCAAACGCCGCTGCCGCCGCCTCTGCTGTCGTTCCTCTCCCCCCCCCCCCGGAAAAAGGGGAGGGTTGCATTGCAGAGGGCGAGGAGAAGGAGACAAGCGGCTTGGAGAGGGTAGGGGGGAGAGGAGGGGGAGCGGGGGGCTGCGGGGTGTGAGAGATCGCCGGGGTGGGGTGGTTTGGGATTGGGAACCGGCGGCCTGCGGTTGTCTTCAAGACAGAGCTGGCTGGGGGAAAGGCACCGAGAGGGCATAACATGGCGCAATGATATGATAATCTCCCACCAGAGAGAGAGAGAGAGGTAGAAACGCAGGGAGGAAGGCGAGAGAATCCCGTTGCTGCAGTAAGAAGCCCCGCCAGCAGCAGGAGGGAGCGGTGGTGACAGGGCCGTGTTGGAGACTGGCTGGATAATTCAGTCCCTGGGCCCTCTTGGGGCTCTGTCAGGAAGGCCCAGGGCTGGGAGATCTTCTGTGAGGTTGAGGGGAGGGGAGGGAGAAAGCTTCATTTATTCCCCACCCCCCATAAACAAGAGAGATGAGATACATAGTGGTTTGCAGGAACCGCCATCATACTCAAGGGAGGCAGGCAAGGGAAAGGACACCCCCCCCCCACACACACCCTCGGAATTCATATACAGTATTATTATGTGGGCATATTTCTGTTTCGTCTACAATGCCCCAGAATCTCTCTGATATAGTTGCAATGCAAACACTTACACAACAGAGGAGGTGGCATGGGAGGACGGAGGGAACCTGGAATGAGCCAGGATTTAGAAATCAGCTTTCGCTAGTTAAATAATTGTCCATATATATATATATATATATATATCCTTTTTAGAAAGATTATCCTCCCCTCAGTTGTTTTTCTTCCCCCCTCCCCCTTGTAGAAGTGGTAGCAGTCCTAGAATTAGCCGAAGATGTCGGGTCAGACGCTGACAGATCGCATCGCAGCTGCTCAGTACAGCGTTACAGGATCAGCTGTAGCTAGAGCCGTCTGCAAAGCAACCACACATGAAGTGATGGGGCCCAAGAAAAAACACCTGGACTGTAAGCATCTTTTTATATAAGTGGTTCGCGTGTGGAGGGCTAGGGAATCTGTGTGGTTCTGTGCTCCTGGGGTCCATTGCCCTCTGGGTAATCAGTTTCTTCTGCCATTAGAATTAAATGAAGTGCTTAAAAAATGAACTTTTTATTGTAGCAATATAACACCTCAGAAATGACTTAGTCCCCTTATTTTGCTTCATTTTGACCTTCAGGTTTTAGGACAGGTGCATGTATCAGAGAGAAAAGGCCTGTGACTACTTGGAAACTGCAAAAGTATTCTGGCCATGCTTTGGGCGAATGAGTTTAGATGAGGGTGGATGTTGACTTGAGTTGCTGTAATGTGGAGATTATCTCTACAGAGAGGTTGGTTTGATCGTGGCAAAACTGAATGATTCTTGTTCATTGTAATGGTTCCATTGTGTATCGTTAATGAAGGGTAGGAAAGATGAAAATTTTAAAGTATGTCACATGCACCACTCATCCCAAATGAAATCGCTGTAGTGCTCTTAGTTGTGTTATTTTGTGCAGCCATCCTTAATTGTGTTAGATCTTCATTCTGCACTCATTTGGCCTTCATTCTATATTGTAGGGAGTGGTAGTCAAAATGGCTAGACCATGGTTGGGCCATCTAATCCTACTTTATGGCCCTCATATTACAGTTTGTAATCCTAAATACTGCGAGCAGCAAAGGACAGAGTAGTTCTGATCTTCTGTACTCAACACAGCAAAATAGAAACCTAAACAACACCAGTAGAAATGAGAATGTCCACAGACATCAACCTGCACACAACATCTCTAGGAACTCCTCCCATCACCCATCCGTAATGAAGTTGCTCATCAGTACTGCCATAGATCCCACACAGAGAAGGCACCAACAATATATGTGAATGGAAGGGATACCATGATGACATCACAGGGCCCTGTTACATCTTCCTGTGCACATTGCACAGGTGCATTCTGTAACTGCTGGCTGGGACTGATGGGAGCTGTGGTCCAAGACATTTGGGGGGCACCAGGTTAATGAAGGCTGGGTTAGGAGGACAAGCAAGCACACACACCTGCAGCCACAAGTTCTAGTACAGGGTCAGGAGTTCAGATGCCTTGGCAGCTGGTGGCAGACTGCAGATAACTCTTTTAAGAGGGACAATGTCATGGTTAAATGTGTCCCCTTCCATTCACACTTGCCACACTCTATAGGGCTGAAGGAGGTAGGATCTGTAGAGCACAAGCTTCTCAGGGCAAAATATTCTGTTGCTGAGATGGATAAGTGTTATGACTCTGCACTTCCTTCTTTATTGTTGATTTTGCATAGCTGTCTGTGCAGGCCCTTCCTTTAAGTAATGAGCTATGATAGAAATAGAGCACTGTACACAAAGTTTTCCAGATGTACATTTGTATCCAAGCAGGTCTCACTATCTGAACACAATGCATTCTCCAGGAATTGTTAGTTAGGTGAGCGTTCTTTTAATGAGAAGATGATTTCCATTGATTCCTATGGGGGAATTTTATCATGCATTCCGACCATGGAATTCTGACCCCAAAATGACAAACAAAACAAAAAACAAAACTGGGAAACCCAGGACAACCCTCTGAAAAAAGATTTGTCTGATCTCTCCCACTTCCCACCATGGTTTCTGGTGAAACACCTGCTGCAAACCAGCAAAACATAAGGCTGCTTATTTGTTTACAGTACTACACATAAGTCTGGCTGTTTGGATATCTGAATCTGTGGTGTGTATAATGAGGTTTGGGTACTAATTCCTCATGTGAATGTTTCAATAACATGTGAATGTTTCAATAACAAGTGTTTGGATAGTGGGACCTGTGTGTGTTTTGATTCTTTGGGCAGAATAACATAAAACTTGTGCCATGCTTGTTATGTGATTGGTATTCATTTGCTAGGGCTCATATAAGTATATTGTTATTATTATTATTAATTATAATAATAATTTTGTTATTATGGTTATCTGTCTTCCACAAATGTCACAAGGCTATGTAGAAAATATTATACAAATGGCTAAAACAGCATAGAAAATGGCAGAAGATGAAATTAAAAACAATACAAAGCAGAGACCCATTCATCCAGCTGGGAAAGCTTGTCAGAACAAAAAATGACTTTTTTTCTGGAAAGTGCAGATATTTTCCTGTTGCATATTGACAGGAATGCTGTTTGACAGAACAGGGGGCAGCCACATTGAAAGCCCTGCTCTGAGTTATTGTGGAGTGGACTATTGTGAAGTAGATACATAGGAAGATGCCTTATGCCAAGTCAGGACCATTGGTTTCTCTAAATCGGCGTTTCCCAAACTTGCAGTCACTGGCAGCCAGAGTGGACAGTATGGATTTAGAGCAGTGTTTCCCAAACTTGGGTCTACAGCAGTTTTTTGGACTACAGCTCCCATCATCCCTAGCTAGAAGGACCAGTGGTCAGAGATGATGGGAATTGTAGTCTAAAAACAGCTGGAGACCCACATTTGGTCTCTAAATCCATACTGTGCACTCTGGCTGCCAGTGACTCTCCACGTTTTGAGGTAGACTTACCTGGAGATGGCAGGGTTCAAACCGGGGATCTCCTGCATGTAAGGCATGCACTTGGCTCCTGAGCTACAGCTGTTCCCTGTGCCACATTCTGTTCTCTAATGTGGGATGGGTGAGGGAAATAGGGGTTTGCATGCCTATTTCTGGGTCTCCATTGACTTGAAGTGTGTTTTCCTGTGGTTCTGATAGCATTAGTCTCTAGAAGACTAAATTATGCATTTTCCTAGAATAGTACAGCACTTCTCACCATGCCCCTGACTCCAACCAGACTTTCTCTGTGCAGCATAGGGTTATGCTGGTGTAAATTCACTACACTTGCATAGCATCACCTTAACTGGGTTCAGCAGAATATGCAGTAGCAATCCTATCCTCACTTAGCAGAATAGGATTGCACTGTTACTCTGTGACATCTAACTGGGTTTTGTTTAGCTCTCTTGATGTAATCACTTTGTATAGAAAAGCTGCATAGTTTAATGATTAGCCTGACATTGTTTAAAAACTTCAAAGATTGGACATGAAAAGCAGGGGCATAGTAGAAATAGTGACCACATCCTCTCTTTTTTTGCACCTGCAGATCTGTTTAGAGACAGAGGTAATTGAAATTGCCAGCTGACAACCTTATAGGCAGTGATTGATGCATTGGGACTTAACCTTTCTTGGCTATTGTCTGACTATCAGACCACATTTCACGATAACTACATTATATTAGGAATCCAAAAGGCAGGATAATGTAATCTTTTAAGCAACTCCATCTAGCCTTATTGTCGCGACCTTTTTAACATATAAACATGCAAACATGGTGCCATGTGAAGTTGTTAAGTTTCCATCCCTAATCATCTTGGCCTAATATGCAGTGGCATAGCATGGGTTGTCAGCTCCCGGGGCAAGGCAAGTAATTTGCGCCCCCTAACCCGTGGATTTTAGCACTCGAGTACGAGCGCGCCCCCCCCCAGATGTTGCGCCCGGTACCACCGCCCCCCTGCACCCCCCACGCTACGCCACTGCTAATATGTGAAGATAATAAGCTTCTCCCACCCAACCTTTCACACATGTCCGCTCTGATTTTTAATTGGAAAGAAATTTTACTGAATTCAGTGAAAAATGTGAGTAATTATGCCTAGATGTGTAGCCTTAGAAATACTGAGATGGGTGAGTGGCAGTGCTGCTGGCCCAGGGATACATATTCCCACTTCATTTGCATTGAATAAATTCAGATGTATGTACTGAAGATTCACGTAATCAGTTATTGCTGTAGATGTTGGCCATGCGGTTTTTGGGATTGGGAGCAATATACTTCTGGAAAAATGAGATTAACTTTGTAAGTAAGAAGCACAAGGTGGAACTGTAATCAATTTATGGGGAAATTTATGTATGCTCTTGAACAAACTCCTCTGTTTTATAATAGCAAAAAGGAGAAAGACAGGGGAGAGGCATTTGGAGAATAATATTGGTGTTAGGGATCTCGGAGCTTGCACACTGCTCTTTAAGGCACAGGAGTCAAAATTGGGAGAAACTACAAAGGTAGCCTCTGCTTTTCTAATAACGGTAAGGTGGCAGCACCATTGGGGGTTCAGGTGTGCGCAGTGGCAAGGAGCAGGGAACAGTACAGTATAGTGAAATAGGACAGGTGCTAAGAAATCTTGGCCAGCCACCACTTTGCTGAGCTTATGGGGCCACAGTCGATGCCTCTTGAGACCCCAGAATGCCTCACAAGAGAATGATGTGTCTACATTGTGATTCCAAAAATGTAAAATGATCTTATTTTTCCTTGTAATCTAGTCACTGTCCCCTCCTCTTTTTTTTTTTTTTTTTTTTTTTGCTATGCTGCTCATTTTTGCTTTCATAGGCCATTTTTCTTTGCTTTTCTCTTTACCCTGTTTCCTTTTTTTCTTGATATACCAAAGTGTAATAATGTAGTATTAATTAAAAAGGTGGGGAGGGAAAGAGAATGATGCCTCTAGGAGCAAATGTGACTTAAAATGCTTACTTTGAAGAGGTTTACCTGGTTCTGCCTTTACGAGCAGCAGAATATGGGACAGAGTGGGGAGGTTCAAGATATTGTGAGTGCCCAGATTCTCTGATAAGTAAACCCAGATTCTCTGATAAGTGGAATGTGGTGTCTTCCATTTCTAGATACTTGAGCAACATCTGTCCTGCTATAGTATGGATAGTGAAGCATCTCAAGAGACCTGCTTTGCAGCCTAGGGGAAGTTTTTTTTTTTTTAAAGGTACCTGTGTTTTTAATAGTCCTAAGTCATATAGCATCTTTCCACATTAGAAATATGGGGAAAGATGCTATATGACTTAGGGCTATTAAAAGTGGCTGAATGTGGTAGTTCAGAAAAGCACCAATGCCACTGGGGGAAGGGACAGACATGTTTAAACTTAGAGTGGTGATGGGAAATCTGAGACTTGCATTCCTCCCCCACCTTTTTTTTTTTTTAAGTAAACACAAGCATGGTCCTAAATGTGCATATAGTAATTTGTGACCCTCTACAACTTTTTTATGTGTGCCCTAGTTTTTGTTTCTGCATTCCATGGTTTGGAACATGTTTCTCAGAAAACAGTCCTTCAGAAGTTGAATTTTAATGGTTGCTGGCTGTTGTGCTGGAGAAGGCAAGTAAATAATAGAATGAATGTACATGTGACAGAAAGCACACTACTGGGACTTCCACAGTAACTCTCCAGAGATAAGCACTTCCCTTGTAGAGGAAAGAAATGAGAGCAAAGCAAATAGGCTGTTAGGCTAGCATTTTATGAATGGTTTACTGTGGGGATGAGCACGATTAATTCAACTAGGTAGACCCCCCCTTTTATTTTTTTCAAAAAGAAGAGTTTGGATTTGATATCCTGCTTTATCACTACCCTAAGGAGTCTCAAAGCGGCTAACATTCTCCTTTCCCTTCCTCCCCCACAACAAACACTGTGAGGTGAGTGAGGCTGAGAGACTTCAGAGAAGTGTTACTAGCCCAGGGTCACCCAGTAGCTGCATGTGGAGGAGCGGAGATGCGAACCCGGTTCCCCAGATTATGAGTCCACCGCTCTTAACCAAAAGTAACTGAAGGCAACTTACAAAAATATAGCACATAGTTTAAGAGCAACATAAAGCAAAATCAGAGCAAAAGCTAAAAATTTACTCATATTTATACAAAAAGGGAGGATGAGGACACCCCTACTTAAGGAGACCACAGATAATTAAAAGGCCTGTTGGAAAAGGAATGTTTTTGCCTGGCGCCTAAAGATAGGTAATGATGATGCCTGGCATGCTTCCCTAGGGAGAGTAAGTGGGGATCTGCCACTGAGAAGGCCTGTCAACACTGTCCACAGCTCCCTCAGAGGGAGCACATGCTGGATCATGTGGGGGAAATATTGGGGTCCTGAGCCACATAAGGTTTTTTAGGTCAAAGCCAGTGCCTTTAATCGAGAGCACAAAATAATTAGAAGCCACTGTGGTTATGCTGGAATGGGTGTGATATGTTCAGATCATCTTGCATTGGTAAACAATCTGGCTGCTGAATCTGCACCAGCTGAAGTTTCCAAACTGCCCTCTAAGGCAGACAGAGATGGATTTAGGGGAGCGTGGCCAGTTTGCTGGCACTGGGCACTGAGTTGAGAAGGAGCCCTAGCGGGCATCATAACAGTGCCGAACAGTGGAAGGCAAGAGGCAGCGGGGTGCCTATGTGTAAGTAGTAATAGAGCATAGATGTCTGAAGGGTGATATGTTCAGATCATCATTAAGATATCTCCAAATAGAAAACTCTTTAGCAGTGTGGATCCAAGACACACATTTTGGCCCTGGTGTGGAAACGGAGCCACAGTATGTACCCCTGTTGAATTTCTATTAGAAAAGTACTGAACAAGTAACATGCTAGTGCACACTTTTGAATCATTCCCACTGTTCTCTTCCCCTGTTGCAAGTGGAATCAACAAACTATGAGCCTTGGCTTGCTGTGATGACTAAACTGGTGCTCATGATTTGTTTTTCTCCAAATAAACCACAATCTGGAGTGAAGGTTTCTTACTGGCTTCCTGGTTGTGACTTGTTTGGGAGAAACAAACCTTGGGCACTGGTTCAGATATCATGGTAAGTCAAGGTTTGTGGTTTGTTGCTCCTGCTGTTGCTTGGAGAAGAGTGTAGAAGGAAGGATTTAGCAGTAATCTTGTTTGTTTCTTACCATGTCATCTTCATGATAATGATTGCTTGACTTATCTTCAGAAGTAGACATAAGCTTGTTGCCCCTGGTTTTACAAATGGTGGTGGCAGAGTGATCAATAATAATGTGTGGAGTTGTTTTTTTGGTTTTTGTTGGTTTGCTTTTGTTTTTTAAGATGCTGAATTGAAATTGCTTTGGTCAGGGCTAAATTATTGAGATAGCCACTGAAGCAGTATGAGTAGATAATATCAGTGATTCAGATAGCACTTTGAGAATGATCATCTGCATTCTTTCTCTGTATGCTATCTGCAAGAAGGAAAGAGGAGGAGGAGGAGGAAGTTGGAGGTTAACTGCAGTTTGAGGAGCATTTTAAACATTAAGGAGCAGTTTACTCAACATGATTTCAGTAGTGCATGTAATTTCAGAAATGACATGGTCTGGGAGTGCCCCCCAAATTCTAGAATGTATTCGTTGGTCTACATCCAGATACAAATGAAAAACATATATGTGTGTGCATGCAGCTTCTCAACACTGTTTTCACACAAACTTCTAATTCATAAAATCTTTAGAAGCAGTATGAGAGATGCTTTAAAAATATTATAGTGGGGAAAAACCTCCACAGGTGCACAGAAACAAGCTTGCTAGACTCAGGTCTGGACTTTAATGTTTTAAGCAGATTGTGAAGCTAATTGCAATCCTAAGCATGTTCACCCTGAAGAAAGTTCCACTATTCTCGATAGGACTTGTTTTCTAGGTAGTGTGCTTAGGATTGTATCTGAAATTCACCATCTATGAAGAACCTTCTGGTAGTCCTGGGAACAAGCTTTAAATTCTGTTTACAGCCAATCTGAATTTTGCAACTCTCCATAAATTATACAAATTGAGTAAATTTGCAAAAGGTAATTTAATTGATGGTCCTTAGAGGTTTAATTTGATATAGGTCAGAATTTTAGAGGCAAGAGGTACAAACCATTATTTGAGGAGGTATCATTTGTTCCATAAATAAAACCCAGTTCTTGGGTTCATTCTTTGTCACAGGAAAGAGTGACCAAGAAGCAGAGTCAAGGCTTGGGCTGTGCAGTTCTAGAAAGCACTTGTTGGCCTGTTTTGGAGTATGTCTCGGCTTACTAAACAGTGAGATGCATGGCCTTAGTTTTCTGTTGGGTCTGAATTGGAAAACCAGAATAATTCAGGATATCAAATCATCATCTAAAGTTGATGTTTAAGATACTGACGGTGTTCATCCAGAGGCACCTGTAAAACACTTGATCTCCTTTGGTAGTTCTCTGCTCCTTCCATCTTTAATTATGAGTGTTTCACATTTTTGTCCCACAAGACTACCTTTCACATTGGTTCCATTGCGGGTGGCTGCAGTGCATAGATGACGGGTTTCTAGAAGGGACCAAAAATTGGCTTAATAGTAATAAGTACACTTGGTGCCAGGTGTATTTAATGTAGTGTGGGACGCCATCCTAACTGAAGAGGGAGCCTCCAGGTTGCCAGCCAAAAGCAGGGCATAGGATTGATACATGAAATAATGCAGTTGGCAGGAAAGGTCAGCATAAGGAGGTTTAGGAGAAGCTTTGCTAAACAAGGGAGCCTGGCTGATGTAGGCATTAGGCACTAAATAATAGCATGCACCAAGCAATACTGCCTTTTTGTAGCTCTCATGTTGGTTTAGCATGGAAGGGGAAGCTTCCTTGCATGAATTATTGAGAGAGAGTGCTACTGAAAGTGATAATTTGACAATATAAGTACCATATGTTTGGGGTTCAAGACATGTTTCAGTCATGACACTTTAGGCTGTAATGAAAACTTGGCTGTCCCTCATAAATATGAGGTATGGCATCTAGGAAGAAAACCTAAGTAGAAAATTTATGGGAAGCCTTTTTTTTTTAACAACTAAAATGCCAGTACGGTAATCAAGTTGTCATTTTTAGAATTTGAAGAGTTGCTTTAGAGGCCATAATCTCAGTGGTTATATTTTAATGGATAACTGTGTGTGAACACCTGCTAATAATACTTGAAAGTTCTTTCTTTCTGTGTACAAATGTGGAAGCATGCATGGAGCAGCTGGGTCCAGTTGCATTTCCCCGATTTTAGGAAAGCAGGGGCAGAAATGGATGACATCTCAACTGGGTACAAGCTTTAAACATCTGGTTTCTAGAAAAACTTTCAAGACTAAGAGAAGGCCCTTTGTTGTTTTGTATAAAGAACTCAAGTGCATTCTTTAAGGAACAAAATAAAAAAAAAATCCTTCCAGTAGCACCTTAAAGACCAACTAAGTTTGTTCTTGGTATGAGCTTTCATGTGCATGCACACTTCTTCAGATACACTGAAACAGAAGTCACCAGACCCTTATATATAGTGAGAGGATGGGGAGGGGTATTACTCAGAAGGGTGGTGGGAATGGGTGATTGGCTGATGAGTATGGTAAACCTGTTGATGACTGTTAAAGACTGCAATTGGTCTTACAAGGAAAAGCAAGGGGTGAGATGGCTAAAAATAGCTTTATCATGTATAATGAGATAAGAATCCAGTGTCTCTATTCAGACCAGTTCTCTCCATGGTTTTAAGTTTGGTAATAAGTTGCAGTTCTCTTTCCAGTCTATTTCTGAAATTCTTTTGTAATATGACAGCTACTTTGACATCTTGTATAAAATGTACTGGAAGATTGAAGTGTTCTCCTACTGGTTTCTCTGTCTTGTGATTCCTGATGTCAGATTTATGTCCATTTATTCTTTGGACTAGGGTTTGTCCTGTTTGTCCAGTCCCACCACCCTTCTGAGTAATACCCCTCCCCACCCTCTCACTATATATAAAGGTCTGGTGACTTCTGTTTCAGTGTAACTGAAGAAGTGTGCATGCACACGAAAGCTCATACCAATAACAAACTTAGTTGGTCTCTAAGGATCTTGTCTTAGATCAGGCAGTGATCATGTAACCTGGCAATGTTAAGAGTAGACTGTGGTAATAAGTTCTACATTTGAAAAGTGTTTACATGTGAGTTGCTATTGGTACATATGGTTTGAAGCCTTCATTGCTGAACTCCTGCACTTCTAGGTGCAATGCATGGTGTCAGTTGTGGCCTTTGGAGCCCTAAATGGCTTAGACTTTGTAGATTTGGAAGGACATATCTGTTGATAAAACTTTAATTTGGTTCACCTTGGGATTAAGTAAACTTTGATTCCAAAATCATTGTCCTGTGTCCATGCATACAAAAGCCTAGATTGTCTTAAATAGTGCTTACACTGCAGTAGTGTAATCTTCCAATTTCCTCCAACAAGCAGGGGGAACTGTATGCTTCTAGTGCTTAATACTTCTCCTGTTCTTTGGTTGTCTATAGATAACAACTTGTATTTCTGAACTCTTCTAGGGTGCTTATAATATGTAATTCAATTATCAAGTGGATTAATTTTTATTTCATGGAGACCTAGAATAGGTGGAGTAGCATCATCATTAGTAGCAGCATCATTAGTAACGCCAACTAAGTCAGATTTTTGCAGTTAGCCACTTGCCTCATTATTTTATCTGGAACATTAGTTTGGGCAAGCATAGCTCACCAAGGTGCCTCACGCTATTATAAAAACGAAAACAAATCTTATCTCAAAACAATCAAAACTGACAAAGGCAGCAACATTCACAGTTATTAAAAGGCCAGTTAAAAACAGGTTATCAAAAGGAGGTTCAGAAAAGATGAGCTTGTTGGTGAGTCTAGTCCATGCATTGGCAATGAGAGCAGTGCATGCTGTGCTCTGTTCTTGCATATAGCTGAACTCTTGACAACTACAAGTGTGGTTCGGATATGTATCTGAACTGTTAAGTCAGGCTCAAAGTGAGGCAAGGCTGAGAGAACAAACTGGTGCAGTGCAACGTGTTGTACTACTTTTGCATTCTTGAAGCTCAAACTATGTCCCACCACTACCACCATCTTCTGGCTTCAGTGGCAGGGCCTAGGGACAAGACAGAATGATAAGTGTCCAGCATCGGGACTTGATGGTAGATTGCTGCTCCTTGAATGAGTCCTTATGAGCTCTCTGACTTTAGATCGTGTTTGCAAGCATCACAGTCCTGATGCTCTTTGAAAAAGATGCTTCATACAAATCATTAAAGATGAATATTGTGTATGTCACCTTTTCACCATCTCTTACAAATCTTTCCTGCCGGGGATGGCCACAAGGGGTCTGCAGAAACTAGGCTGCCCGGGGAGTAGAGGTCTTGATCATTGTAAGGCCTTTGCTGTTACTTACAGTATAAAATGTTGGAATACTGCCAGTATAATTTTAGAGAGAATAAATGGGCTGCCAGGTAGTTGCTGGTGTCATAATATGTTAAATAATTGTCATAATAGCTAATCTACTGTGTAGGCTTTCTGGTCTAGCTACTTTACATATTGAAAAGAAGAAACCCCGTCCCCATCAAATTTAGTCCTAAAGTGCACTACTTAATGTTCTTGCTTTTGTCAAATGACTGCTCCAACCAAGTAATGCTGCTACTTTTGTAAATGTGAAGTAAAAACAGAAAGTACCAGAAGTATTTTGCATAAATTCTCAATCTCTTTTTACATTAACCCTGCAAGATAGGCTGGTATTGTCATCTACATATTACAGACAGAAGAGATTTTCTGTGACAAAGGTCAGCTAATAAGGGTCAGTTTGTATAAGGAGCAGAACCAAGCGTTTAAGCTTTTCCTGGATTGTACTTTTTCAATAGGGCTGAGGTTGCATGTTAGCATACTTATCTCATGGAAAGAAACTCTCTGCATGTCAGATAATTAGCATTCTAGCAAGAAAGCTGTGCTGAATCCCTTTCACTAACGTACCATTTCTGCATTTTCCATGGCGTTAGCAGGTAGTAGAGAATCTCTTCTGTCCCTCCCAACTTGCAGTCTGAAGTTGGGACAGTCATAAAGAAGTTTTGCCACTTGATTCTGCGTAATGTATAAACTGCTTTTCATAACTTGGTGATATTTAAACAGAAACCTATGTGGCTCATGGTGCATTAGTTTAACCAGCACACCAATTCTCACTCTAAAAATGGTAGACTCTTCTTCTACTGGCAGAAGAGTATTTTACATAGACCTTATGGACTTGTAGAAAATGGGGCACAGTTATTACTTTGAAAACTATAAGTGAAATATTAGCAAGACATGACTCTGTTCAGAGACCTGACAGCCAATCAGCAACTAGCTGCAGGTGACTTAACTGTTTTGGACCTTGAGGCATTTTGCATTTTGCACTTCTTCAAGCATAACTCATCAGTGTAGCCCCTGTTTTTTGCTTCAAGTGTTTTACAGTGCTTATTAAAGGGTGCACAAATTTTCAGGTGAAAATAACATTTCATTCTAGGTCTGATAGTTTACCTACTTAGATCTACATAGGCAATGTGCTGCTAACTAGCCTAAACAAAAATAGAGTGGAAACAAATGCCAACACTAAAAATAGAAGCACTTTTTGTCAAAAATATATATTATATTTTGTCAAAAAATAGAAGCACTTTTTGTCAAAAATGTGTGACACTGTTTCCATAAATTTACCTGTGTAAATTTACAGTGTTTAAATGAATATTTAAGCAGCATGAATATCTAAAGCAAATTAGGCAGGAAAACCAGAATATTATTCCTTCAAAAGGTAGTTATAATTTTCTTTTACAAGAATATTCACTAAATGTCCACTTAAATTGTGTTTTATCTTAAATTCCCTGAGGTGTTCAATGCAAGTGTTTAAAGTAGCATTCTGGTGTTTGTGAATAGCAAACAGCATTTATGTTCCTGCAATTAGGGGTCTGACCTTTGTGGCCCCTCTTCTCACATGCTTCCATACATATATGCCTGCCACACTTTTACTATTGCTGTTCTTTCATAGCTACTCCTATAGCAGCTGAAGTTCTGCTGTTTTCTTCTGGCTTTAAAGACGTTCACATAGAATTAGATGGTGAGAATGGACCAGACATTTGTTGACATAAGCCCTGTGTGAGTATTGTCTTCGGATAGCTGGTGAGCTAGTTGTTCTTAAAATTCAGAACTTAATACAGTGGACAGCTCCTGTGGCTGACTTAATAAGACAGCGTGCCTCTAATGACTGCAGGAGCTGTTTTTAAGCTATGAGTGCAACAATTAGAGCCCTTACTTTCCTAAATCTTCCCTACTAATTATGCAGCAGACCCTTGGTAATGATGGTAACGAGATCACATTTAGAGCAGATTGCACAATATTTCATCACTGTTAGCCAAGAAACTGCAGTGAAACAGAATGTCCTTTTTTAAAGACCTAAAATTGCCATTTGAGACTGTGTAATTAAGAGACCTCTGGTTATGAACTTAATTCGTTCCAGAGGTCCATTCTTAACCTGAAACTGTTCTTAACCTGAGGTACCACTTTAGCTAATGGGGCCTCCCACTGCTGCTGTGCCGCCAGGGCGCAATTTCTGTTCTCATCCTGGGGCAAAGTTTGTAACCCGAGGTAGTACTTCCGGGTTAGCAGAGTCTGTAACCCGAAGTGTTTGTAACCCGAGGTGTTTGTAACCCTAGGTACCACTGTATTGGTATGGGGGAAAAGATGTGAGGCACCTTCCTTTAGCTCCAGATGTTAGCAAGTGTCACTAGAATAAAATTATGGTAATGAAGGTGCATATTTAGTTGTTTGTTTTAATTCCTATTTCACAGTAACATGTTACTCACCTAGTTCTTGCGATTAGGATATCAGTATACTTCTATATCATTTAAATCCGCTGTGTGGCAACTTCCTTTTCTTTTACAAGTAGCCTAGTGAACAATCACACCCCTGTTGGCTCATCTACTTAATTTTAAAATTTACTATATTTATATAAGGGTTGCCAAATAACATTTGCTTTGGGCATCACACACAAATGAAATGATAAAATACAATTAAAATAAATAATAAAACAGAAATATCAGAAAATAAACTGCCAGCTTAAAAATTAGAGAGATGACTAAACCAAGGTGATTAAAAAATAACTAGCACAAATAGTGGTTCAAAACGGTAAGATCATTTATCCCCCCTCCCCTTTGGCATGGGAGAAGGAAAAGGTCCCAGAATGACCATAAAGAAGGTACTAGCCAATCCTCTCTGAATTAGAGGGATGTCTGTAATGCTTCCATTACGGTGTATTACTACATCTTTGCACCCTTACATTTGAAGGGTCACAGTTGTGAACTTGTTTGTATTCCTTGAGCAATATTATTGTTTTGTTTTCATTGGGTTGTTGTAAGCTGCTTTGAGTATTTCTGTTTTGGACTAGTGCCAAATTAAAGAAATTCTAATTTGTGTCTTAATTTGTGTATGTCTGTCTCTGGGAGGCTGAAAACAAGTTAAGCTTTTTTGGGAGTAGGTGTTTGGGAGTAGGTTAGACTAGAAACAACAACAGCAACAAGGACTGTGACCCCTAATCTCTGAACACTGGTAAAAATGGAGAAGAACACTTAAGCTTACCACCACAAAGCAAAATACAGAAAAAGCATAAGAAAGAAACAGACTAGTGAGTGGCACTTTGTCGAGGTCAGCTGAGGTTACACAAAGCTATGCTTCAGCATTTAATGTGCTGGCTGCTGCTAGAGGCTTGAAAATCCCCATGCTGCTTCTCGTTTGCTCTGCTAGGGAAGAAGTATAAATGAAGAGTACAGTGACAATTTACATTCATGTGCCTTGTTCAAATATGGAGCTGAATTCCTTTCACCAACATCCTTTCAGCCTGCCCCCTCTCCATTCTCTTGCTTACATATCTATGCCTACTTCTGTAGCTGAAAAAAAAGATGTCATGTTAGTCCCAGAAATTGAGACTTAAATAAATAATTGCTGCAGCATTTCTCAAACTGGGCATGGAGACCTTTTGAATGCAAGATTGCTCAAAAGTAGCTCAGCAACCTTCTCTGGAAGTTTAATTAATGACTGAATCCTGTTTTGGGATCTGTCAATGAAAAGCTAGACAAGCAATGTGTTGTGAGGACAGAATCTTGGTGTATCTCTATCTGAGCTGCAGTTCCTGAGCATCTGCCAGTGCCTCTTGGCTATTACGTTCTTAGTTTCCTGAGTCAAAACATGAATCTCTTTGGTCAAGGTAGGGATAGGGACTCTTGCAACATTAGCAGAACAAATTTCACTGCCCTTAATAACTTGGAGAGACTGTCATGGGGGTAATCCTTTCCCTTGGCATTTCTGTTTGGCATTTCTAGATCAGTATGTGGGAGGAGTTGGTCTGGATCGCCTTAGGTTATGTTTTGTAAAGAAAAGTGACTAATAAATGATGATGATAATACAATCGTTGTGTTTTCTGGGGTATATTCTGCAGGTATAGCTGCAGCAAATAGCAATTGGACCGTGATGGATAGACTGGCTTTGTGCCCATTGGTTTATTTGGCTAATAATAGTGAAACTATGCATTGGATGCTAAATTTGGCAAATGATACAGTGCCCAGTACATGGGTAAAGCTGCCTGAAATGTAGCAAATGGAAGGATTTTGACTTCATTTTAATTTTAGTCTAGCTTCAAAATCTTGTCACTTTTTCCCTATTCTTTCCCAAACTTGCGGAGCTAGAAATATAAATGCTTAATTCTGGGATGAATTCCCATCTTATTCACCTTCATAGTAATGTAGTGCAAGGAGGGAAGTTAGTTGTAAGTGAAGGGGGGGGGATAACTGTAAATAATTGTGCTTTATGTCCACTGACTTCATACCACAGGTAAGTCAGCTGAGACTCATCTTTCAAAAGCAGGTCAATGGAGGCAATGGCAAAGGAAGGGATATTGGATCTTGTCCTTCTCACAAATTAGGAATGAGGAGAGACTTGCTGGACAAGTGAGTGGAAGTGACTGGTGGAAGGGATACTAGGGGGAATGGTTAAGGAACACATCTCTGGCAAACACAGATTTCAGAACCCTGAAATGGCAAATAAAAGGAAAGATCCACAACAAATAGAAGGAAAAGGAGGGAGCCTTTTGAAGTGCCTAGAAGGCAATTTGCGTCTTTTAAGCTTCAGTTATTATACTTCAACATGATTTGAATTGTGGACAGGGTTATTCCTCTTTCAGGCACAGATCATGCTTGTAAAGAACCACTCCCATTTATAGTCTCTGGCTAGTAGTAGTAGGCAGTCCAGAGGAAAGTTGGTTTCCTATCTTAATTGTTTCTGTAGTGATTGATCTTGGGTAATAAATATATTTTTGTTTTAACAAGCTTTCTTAGCTGGATTAAAAGGGCTTTGCCTTACATTTCATTTTGTATTTGTTTTTAAACCCATCTACTGTTTTAGAAAATATTTTTAGCTGTTTTATGGTATGTTTGCACACCCCCTTGTGACAATCATGTGTGAAAGGCAAACAATTATTTAGGAGGTTGCTCTAAATAAAGTCCAAGTATAGTAGTGAAATTGAGTGACTGTTACATCACTAAACTGCAATGGCATGGTCTTTAACAATAACAAAACTGAAAGTTTCTGTATTTACAGTTATCATTCTCTCTTTCCCAAAATAGACCTTATCCAAGCCACAAATGAGACAAATGTCAATATTCCTCAAATGGCTGATACACTCTTTGAGAGAGCAACAAACAGTAGTTGGGTGGTTGTGTTCAAAGCCTTAGTTGCAACGCATCATCTAATGGTTCATGGCAATGAGGTAAGTGCACAAAATTTTCTTAAAGCTATCCTTCACTCAAGCTTTTGGGAGAAGACTTCCAAGGAGGCCAAATCAAATAGTTGCATGAACTCCCACTTAAAGGGGCTTCCCTGTCCTTCCAAAGGAGCCCTGCATAGTGCCAGAGAAGCAGGGTTTCTGGTAACATCCTGACTCCCACTTGGATCTTGGACTCTTGACTCAGTTGTTGGGATTAAAAGCTTTATTCCAAAATTCACTACAGTAAAAATATTATAGGAATAAATGCTGAGACAGATACTTATAAAGAAAATGGCAATACTCATGCCGGTACCAATTTTGCCCAGAAAGACCCATTTTAGTTCTAGGTTCAGGGGTTTCCATAACACCAGCCAAAATCTTTGCACTGTTCTGGCCATGTGAAAAATGTGATGCCTTGCTGTGTTTAGGGTTAAATTACACAATTGACCATATGCATATTGGAATCTTATTTATATGAGTAGTGACATTTTAGAATATGTTCTTATATCTGCATTGTTAAGCACACACAAAAACCCTGGATGGTCTTATTAAGTCTTTTTAGTGTGGAAGAAAGCAGTGCAGACTTTAGTTTTGTGCACTGGGCCATCTGTATCCACTCCAGGCAGAATTATTCAAATTGGCAAGAGATGTGTAAGGCATGGCATTTATTATAATATGATTATCATGGGTTTTCACCTAGAAGGAAACATGCTTGTGGGTTTGTCATGAAATAGTGAGAGGATAATGTTGAAGGACATATACAACTAATATTATCCTTTCCTCCCTTCCTCCTAGAGGTTTATTCAGTATTTGGCATCTAGAAACACACTATTCAATCTCAGCAATTTTTTGGACAAAAGTGGATCACATGGTAAGAACCCTTTGCTGATAATGTTTGCCTGGTATATGTGCAATCATCTAGGCAGAAATGCGTCCCTTCCCCCCCTGTGAAATATATTGGCAGAGGACAAGTGCCTTATTTTCTTTGTAGGAACTGTTTTTAATATAGCAGAAAGGAAAAGGAAATGTGTGCTATTTGGAGGAGGGATAAGGCAAGAATAAAAAAGGAAAGAAAATGAAGAGAACATGTTACGATGGAAGGACTTATTTAAGCTCGTGTAATTTCAGTGCTCTGTTCTTTCCCCAAAGGTGTCACAAGAAACCTTGTATGGGGATTGCGTACTTGAAAGCCTGGAACCATACACTTAAGCACTAAGCTCCTAATATTATCTGCTGCTTTATAATAACTTCTTTCTGATTCCTTGCATCATCTTAAAAAATGCATTCCTAAGAGCACACAGTTGTACTGTATGTAGGCAAAAATTAAAATCTCAGAACAGCAGAAGGAATAGCCACTGGTGGTTGCTATCTGTCCTCCGTCCAGGATGAAGTTCTCATCCAGAATAGGAAGGTTACATTATCAAAGCAACATCTCTCCCCCCCCTTCCTCCCCCCCCCCCCTTGGCTTCTCTACCACAAGAAGAACTGAGACTTACAGCTTTTCATACCCAAAGCTCAAATTTGGCAAGTTATTGTCTTGATGGCTTTACAGCGGAATTCTGGGTAAACATGAAACTTAAACTATTGCTTTTCTCATAATCCTTTTATTTAAGCTTGTGGTAGTATATGAATTTTAATACTTTTGGGGGATAGGGTATAAATGCAGCCAAGTTGTGCAATTTGATTTGCCTGCATCCTTTTCTTTGTCTGTCCATATCTTTTTGTTGTGTCTCCCCATGTCTGTTGCAGTTTGTGAGGACAGGGACATGTCTATGCCGCATCTGTAAGGCAGCATGTACACTGATGGTGCTACAGTATATAAAGAATAAATAGCAGGCTAATCTGCTTTCCACTAATGACTTCTGCTTGCACATAATGGAAGCTTTCAGATGTGCTATATGATAATGGCAGTGATCACATGAGAGTGGTAGAGATTTTGTTTTACCATTTTTGGGGAGCCTAGGGTGCTTGATACAAAAGGGCAGTCATGATTTTTACTGGAATGATTGTTCAGTAAATCCTTAAGTCCTAAGAATAACAATTTTGGGAGCTGTCGAACAAGACTAATTAGAAATATAAATGTGAAATATAGATGGAGAATATTAATGAGATTCAAGGCTGAAACATTCCTTAAATGTCTAGATGTTAAGGCGGTACCAGCTTTCCATGTAGCAGGGGGGATTCAGATTGAAGTATAAAGTTTAAAAAGGTATTTTGGCCCCAATATATGTTCAGCCTTGCTTGGAGCTTAGTCTCCAAATGCCTCAGCATGTTTAGTTTGCCCCTTTTCTAGATCAGTTTGTAGAACACATTAAAGCAGAAAGATATTTCTTTATACTATCAAACTGCAAAGTAGATCTGGATAGAACATTTTTTACTTCGGATTTTTCCAGCACAGCCTCTTAAATTCTGTTATTTGATTTGGTTGCATTTGGAATCCAATAGGCTCAATGTATTTGCATCTTAACTGTTTTCTAGACCAGGGTGCCTGTGAATATTTGTTATGAAGAGCTTATTTTAAAGCGCATTGCAATCTGTTTATCAAAACTACCTGTAGCTTCAAAATGATAGCAGAACAGGGTAATGGCAGAGTTCAATGGCAGGTGGGATTGCCAAAATCATTGTTCCCAGAACTCTGCCCCCTTCTTAATTTTTTAATATATTTTTTGCCACACAAGTAAAGCTGAATGTGCAGAATTTAAATGTGTGTAAATTGCAGGCTTACTGTACTTTGCTTGTCATATAATTCTTGGCACCTACATATATAGCTAGGCAGGTACATGTAGGGATTCTCTTACGTAGGTTTAAGTGAAATGAATTATTTTGCAGAATGTCACTGAAATCCATCAGGGTGTCATCGTTTAATAAAATAAATCATTGAGTTAAAGATGTAGCATTTGCAACCTCTCTCAATCCATTAGTAAAAGATTAAAAGGATTTTTAAAAAATCAAAATCATATTTTCTTCCTTGTTAGGATATGACATGTCCACGTTTATCAGGCGCTACAGTAGATACTTGAATGAAAAAGCATTTTCCTACAGGCAAATGGCATTTGATTTTGCAAGAGTGAAGAAAGGGTAAGCTTATCTAATATAAATACTGATGGTTCCTACAAGTATTGTTGGTTGCAATATATGTTGCTTTAACTGCTACTATTGCTGAAAGTGATTTAATAATGAAATTATAGCACTAGAATGTATATAGTGAGTGTTCTGGTAGGCAAGTAGGTTTTTTTAGTTTTTGCAAACCTGCTGTAGGATCTGGGGCGGAGGGGGAGAGACTATTTCTACTTCTGATCAGCAGGTGAAATCTAGTGCTTCTGTTCTACAGTGGTTGCTTTATATATTGCAGGGATATCCACTGGCTTAAGAAAAGAGGAACTGATTTTCTCTAGTCACAACAAAATAAAAAAATTCCTTCCAGTAGCACCTTAAAGACCAACTAAGTTAGTTCTAGGTATGAGCTTTCGTGTGCATGCACACTTCTTCAGATAGTTCCTCCTTCCCACTTCAGCCCCCAGAAAATATTTCCTGGAGGGTTGGAGGAATCTCCAGAATAAGTCAAGGGGAAAGGAGGAATGTAAGAAGATCACTTCCCATTATCTTAACATAAGTGGATGCCTCTGCTGGATCACAATCTGTTTCGTATCTATTTATAAACCATACACATATTACTGGTAAAAGTATTTGAAAATGGGAAAGCTGCTGCATAAATTGCATAAATGAATACTGTTGTGGGTTTATTTGATTTCCAAATGCAATTGAACATGAGAAGAAATTTTGTGGTTGTCCTAGTATAGTTGGGGCTTCCTTTATATGGAACGTTCTGTATGCAGAATGTAGAATAAACTGGGCTAAAAATGAAGGTTTGTATCTAGTGCTCTATACATGTAGCTCTGCTAGCACAATGGAGCATTTGTTTCCTTTGCTGCTCTCGAAATCTGCTCTAGGGTGTCGTCCAAAGCTAATTTTGAAGGCATGCATGAGGCTGTAGGGAATAGGAAAGGAAGAGGAAGCTCTGTTGCATGCATAGAAGTCTGTTGCACCAATGGAGGCACATCACTGAATACGGCCCAAATTGTCTACACTGGGAAATGTTTCCCTGCTTCTATGCCTTTAGTGACCTTGTCTCATCTCTAGTCTCATTATGTGTCCTGCTGGTATATTAATACTGTAGAGAGGAGGTAGAAATGTGAGTTTGCTCCTTTCAGCAGCAGCCATACATGTTACGTATGGCCCTTAGTCCAAGTTTGTATTGGTTGTTGCAAAGCTACCAGGCAGTGTGTTTTTATTATTATCCTGTATTATCCTTATTATCCTGTAATGATCCCCTTGCTCTAGCCTGAGTCCCCAAAGATAATTCAAGGAGTTAATCAGAATGTGATGCCTGTTGAAAGTAGAAAAGGGACCAATACTATATGGCTTAAAATATTCCAGAATTCATTATGGGGCAACCTTACAGGGCTCACATAATTTGTGTGAACCCTACAGGCACTTTGCTTTTCCCTTCCCCATTATATCTGGAAGTGCAGAATCCTTTTATGGCACATAAAGAATGTATCTTCAGATAAATGTTTAATGCAATAGAGAGAAAATATAAGCAATTTTTTTAAAAAAACAACAACAACATGGGTGTCTTTAATCTGAAACACAGAACATCTGTACATGGTTGGATGTTCTGCTGTACTGCATCTTTTCCCATTATCTTTGGATTAATAGAATATTTAAAAATAGTGCATTATTCTCCACAGAGTGAAATTACAGTGTAAAACACAGTGCATGCTTGATTTAATTAGTGATGTAAAGGTTTGACCTTAATGAATCTTCAGTACTTCAGGTAAGTAGTTGAGACATTGGAGAATTTTGAAGGCATGCATGAATGAGGCTGTAGGGAATAGGAGACATTGGAGTGTGCTTTGTGGAAAAGCAAGTACTATCAGAGAAATATTGGAGCTACTATTTGTCTATAGAAGCAGGGTTTGATGACCAAAATCAGGATCGTTTTTCCTACCCTGCCATCTTTTTTTCAGCACTACATGTTTCTCTCATTCTATAATAAGGTGCCTCCTAATTAAACCTTTTCCTAGAATGAAATACTATCCACTTTAATTTGAATCTCAGTCTTCACTCTAAATCAGGGAAACCCCAAGCTTGGATCTCCAGCTGTTTTTTTGACTACATTCCCTTCATCCCTGACCACTGGTCCTGCTAGCTAGGGATGATGGGAGTTGTAGTCCAAAAACAGCTGGAGACCCAAGTTTTGGAAACCCTGCTGTAAAGCTTTAATTTTGTTATTAGTTACCAAATAACGCCTATGAGATTTTTTGGGTTGTAGCTTGATTTTTTTTCTTCCAGGGCGGAGGGTGTAATGAGGACAATGGTTCCAGAAAAATTACTGAAGAGTATGCCAATATTACAAGGACAAATAGATGCACTTCTTGAATTTGATGTATGTATTTACAATTTTCTAAATTCTTTTATGATAAAAGGAAAACACTTCCCACTTTAGGTCACTGTAGAAACATAATATAACTTCAAACCTTATGAAGTTGTACTAACTTCTTATTTCTTTTGGCAAGCTTCTCCAAGGTGCAGAAAGAATGTGGCAGAAAATTGTGAATTGAACCGTACTGAATAACATTTTTGCATTTAACTGAAGGTCCATAACAAAACTTGGTCTTCCAATCGCTAGCAGCATATACACGTACATACACACAAAGTGTGCATTGTTCACAGTTGTGCAAGATCATGCTGAGGATTGTTTGTCGGTGCATTTTCCCTTTTGCATCATTGTATTTTCCAACAGTTGAGAGAGATAGAATTTGGATATTTCTGAGAAGCAGAAATGAAGTTTATCTCCAGCTCCTGTTGTTCCCTTGAAATGAGATGAACCTTGGTACTTTAAATTTGCTTCAGATTTGTCTGGATTTTCACACATAATTTGTATATTCTGTTTATGTGCATGAAACAGACTTCAGTCCTGCGTGCGCCTGAACAATGTACATATTCAATAGTATTTAACTTTGTTCTAAGATATGACATAGCTCCAACATTTCAAATCACAATTAACAACCATGGGTTCTAATTTTTATGTAGGTTCATCCAAATGAGCTGACAAATGGTGTTATAAATGCTGCATTTATGCTTCTGTTCAAAGATCTCATCAAGCTTTTCGCTTGTTACAATGATGGAGTTATTAACTTATTAGGTAAGTAACTTGATGTAGCATGTTTTTAACGTTACATTGCTCCAAGAGAATAGTAGATCTGCAGCTTAATCTTGTTAAGAGAGGAAGAAGCCATCTTATTTTCCAAGCGCATGATTCTCTCACATTCAGCTGTGTTCTTTTCTATATTGTTCCATGCCACCCCAAATTCCAAAAGCGTTGCAAGATTCCAGGGGTTCCAGGCACATACCCAGCATTGTTTCCTTTGGGAAGATCAAGGCACAGCAGAGGCTAGTGTCTTTAAGAAATATGGTTTAGATGTCGGAAATCAAGCCTTTATCAGGAGAAACTGGCAACTCTCCCAGGGACCCGGCATGATTCCCTGTTGACCTCCGTGGCTGCATTCCCCAGCAAGATCCAGGCTAGGTCTCGATAGGCGATCCTTCTCAGCGTGAGAAGAACACACCCCTCTTTCCTGCCCCCCCTGAGCAGGGGAAAGAGATAGACAGAAACGTATTTACATGCCTTTATTTCTGTTTTTGCAGCATTACAAAAAAACGTGACTGCTCTCTTCAAGCTCCAGCAGTCTAGAGGCAAAAACTTCCTGGACAGGAACAAACGGAAGAGCTCATATTACACTCTGAGCTAATTCCGGTGCTTCGCACTGTGAATTGACTGTCCCTCTGATTCCCACGGGCAGTCCCAACATTCCCATCATGTTTACTTTTCAAGCTAGCACTTTGCAGCTGCATTGCATCCATATCGTAACATTATCAACACATATTTTCACTTGGAAACCCCAAGTGTTTCTCTCATTGCCCCTCTCATAGCTTCAGCAAACTTGGATCCAAAGCAGCAGTTAGTCATGGCTGCTGGTCTCATAGTGCAGCCTTCTGCAGCCAGCGCCGCATGGAGTTCAGGAACAGTGAGAGATTGGGCATGGAAAGTCTGCAGCAGGACAGGGAAAGCCAAGGAATTGAGCAGGGCTGCTGAGCATATGCAGAAGTGCTTTTCTGCTTGTGCAATAATCTGCAGATGAAGACTTGGTATGAATAATGTAAAAGTTTTGTGGATTAAAAATGAATATGCCATTTATTCCAGAGAAATTCTTTGAAATGAAGAAGGGACAGTGCAAAGATGCTCTTGAGATTTACAAGCGGTTTCTGACTAGAATGACAAGAGTATCAGAATTCCTCAAAGTTGCAGAGGTAAGTGAATCTTCCACTGTGGCATGTTGGTTGTTATGGTTGCTATCTAGGCATGTGATTTCCCCCACAATTATCTACTTGATAGCAAACTGAGTTGTCGTTCAGATACTCTCTTTGTATGTGTTTAGATCAAACGCCACGTCCATAAATAAACTACATTGTGTAAAATTTCTTTGACATTTATTGAATTTTGTGGAAAGTGTTAGCTGTTCAGGATGTCACCAAAATGCAAATAAAATAACATTAGTCTCTGCTTTGGCCTTCTACAGTATATTCATGTTATACCAGTTAAGATGATAGTAGTAGACCAGCAGCCTGCTGGTGGGAATAGCTGCTGTATCATTATCTTTCTGACAGAACAGCAATTTTTATATCCCAAGTTAGGGAAAACCCATCTTTAAATAGATATGAGTTCTTCAATTTCAGGCATTCATTTTTATGCGTGGAGCGGGTCAGAAGGACACAGCCTGGGACCAGCTCTGTGCACAAATGTTTTGCTGCATCCATCTGTGTTTGAGAGAAGTTCTCCATCCAGAGTTGCAGTTCTGTAGGGCAATGAATGTATTGCATATTTCTACAAATATGCATTAATTTTAAAGCACCTGGATGTGGATATTACAAATGGAGCTTCAAAGTGAGTTAAAATCACAGTTCAGATGCAGTAGTCAAATTGAGCTATTTAGTATTTCTGGACTTAAGCATAAACAAAAGAACATTTCTGAATTATTATTTTTTCATTATCCACAGCAAATTGGAATTGATAAAGGAGACATTCCTGATCTTACACAAGTAAGTTCCTAAATTATATTTAGCTTGGTGGTTGGTTTAACAATAGCAAAAATGACTTCTGTTCATTTAGCATGCAACCTAATGGCGTTACTCATATTTTAAACATCAGCATATGCCTCCTGAAAACAGCAACTATTTTGACAGATGTCAATCCGCTTTTTGTTCCCAGAAGAGGACTTCATTTTTAAGGCCACATTTAATTAAGAGATAAGCAATGAAAAGACTGCATATTTCTTCTCCCTTCCAGAGGTGCAGATTGATCCCAGAAGCTGAGAGTGTGAGTAATGCATCTGGGAGAGGAAATTCTTAAGTACTGAATCCATGCTTTGACCTAGTCCATGACATCACTTTCACTGGGTTACCTTTTGTCTCTAGACAAGAGACAAGTTTAGGGCTGCCATAATACGACTAAAGACAAGGTGATAAATTACCAGAAGCCAGAGAGCTAGTGTACTGGTCAAGAATTCGAGTTAAATCTCTGTTCCCTGGATGACCACAGGAAAGCCTATCTCTCAGCTCCCATCTGTAATGTGGAGTAACATTGGCCTGCCTTACAGAATTGCTGTAAACATTTATGTAAGTATACATGTGGACCACATTTTAAAGGCCTAGGAAGTATGCTGCTAAGTCGTTACACAGAAATGTAATCAAGGGATCGAACACTTAAAAACATTATTGTGGCATCCCTACCCTTGAGATTAATCATTAAGACTCTTGCATATAAATGAGATTGCTTTACCTTCAACTGCACAGCAGCATGACCTCTGTTAGTTGACCTCCCAGATAATTAAACAGTCGGTCTGTTAGAACAGGGTGCTGTGATTACAAAGACCCAGCATGGATTTCTCAAAAATAAGTCATGCCAGATGAATCTCATTTCTTTTTTTGATCGTTACAAGCTTGGTGTATCAGGGGAATGCCGTGGACGTTGTATGTCTTAATTTCAGTAAGGCTTTTGACAAAGTCCTCCATGACATTCTTGTGGAGAAGCTGGTAAAATGTGGGCTAGATTCATAGCTGGTTGACTCATTGAACCCAAAGAGTGCTCACGAATGGTTCCTCATCATCCTGGAAAAAAGTGACAAGTGGAGTGCTTCAGGGTTCTGTCCTGGATCTGTTGTTGTTCAATGTCTTTATAAACAACTTGGATGACACCAAACTGGGAGGGGTAGCTAATGCCACAGAAGGCAGAACTGGGATTCAGTATGACCATAACAGATTGGAAAGCTGGTCCAAACTAGCAAAATGAATTTCAAAAGGGACAAATGTAAGGCTCTACATTTAGGCAGAAAGAACCAGCTTGCCAGTAGTACATGTGAGAAAAGGATCTAGGGGTCTTGTAGGCCACAGGTTTAACATGAGTCAACAGTGTGATGCAGCAGCGAAAAAAGCTAATGCTATTCTAGGCTGCTGTCCTTAATAGAAGGATAATGTCCTGATTAATGGAACCACGGTATTCTAGTATTTGTCAGACCACACCTGGAGTACTGTGTCCAGTTCTGGGCACCACGATTTAGGAAGGATATGGACAAGCTGGAATGTGTGTTGAGGAGGGCAACCAAGATGATCAAGGGTCTGGAAAGCAAGCCTTAGGAGGAGCAGTTGAGGGAGTTGGATATGTTTAGCCTGGATAAGAGGAGACTGAGAGGAGATATGATAGTCATCTTCAAATAAAGTGTAGTGTGACAGGATGTGAAGAATGGAGCTAGCTTGTTTTCTCCTTCTCCGGAGGCTAGGATCCAAACCAATGGCTTCAAGTTACAAGAAATGAGATTCCAACTACATAAGGAAGAACTTTCTGACAGTAAGAGCTGTTTGACAGTGGAACGGACTCCTTTGGAAGGTGGTGGACTCTCTTTCGTTGTTCAATAAGCATTCCTGTGCTTCTGTAGGCTTTTGCAGCCCTTTGGAAGATTGCCTTAAGAAAACTCATGACAGTTCAGTTAGGGGTGCCGGAATGCTGTTGGTTTTCCATTCTTGTTTACTTTTTGAGGATTTACTAATAAGAGAGCTTTGGAACATGATCAATTCAAATATTTTACTGCACACACCAGTGTGTGTCCTCTGAAGAAAAGCAATATGCTGGCTAATCCCCAGCCTCATTGAAACAGGTGTATGATATGGAAACAGGTGTATGATATGTGCTGAAGCTTGTGTTTTTTCACAGAAAAGCTATTTTAATATCCGGGGGTGGGGGGAACTTTAAATATAGCTCAGCAGAAGGAGTCTGCTTGAGACTGTCTTCCTTCATACCAAAGGTCTCTTGCTTAGCATTGTTTAATTTATAGATTGATGATGATGTTGTTGTTTACAATACTGCACCTGCAGATGAAGACTAACCCCTGAACCTACTTACCTGATTTAATTTTTCCTCTATGGTGTTTTCTCCCTACACATGCCCAGGTGATGTGTGCTTTCATAAAACAGAAAATATGCAAATGGCCTAGTCATGTGTGAAAGTCCAATGAGAATTATTGTGGGGGTTAATATAAGTTGGTGCCTCTATGCTAGTCAAGATAGGGACAGCACAACTTTCAGTTCTAGTCAGTAGCTAACTGAGCCTGGATATAGGGAAATTATATTCAGCTGCTCTTTGTGAGTCATTATTGATAGTTACATTATCGGTAAGTTACATGGTTCTCACAAGTATTCAAAGGGTTAATCTTCAATGGTTTTGCTCAGATTCCTGGTGTACATTTGGGGTGAAAAGTTAGCAAGGCGGTGATGTTTTGTCTGCCATTCTAGGCATCATTTTTATGAAGTATAGCCACCCAGCTTGCATTTTCTTTTCTTGACATTATCTTTCCTTGAGTAGTGCTGAGCTATGGCAGAGGAGTGCAAGTGGAGAAGCCAATGAGAGTAAAATTGAAACAGAGCCAAATTAAAGAGAGTGGATAGGATTTTCAATGTGAAAAACAGTGGATAAGAATCTATTATTATTTTTTAGTCATCACCATCAGTGATTGAGCTGCAAAAGCCACCAGTTTGTCTCTGGGCTCAAATTCAAAAGCTGGTCTTAACCTTTTAAAGCTGAAATGGGCTGGCTCCAGAAACCTTACAGGCCACATTCTTTGGTGCTCTGAACCTACTCTGGCATTCTGTTCAGAAGCTGAGGTCCTGTTCATTATTCCCCTCACCCAGTGTGTGAAGTTCAGTATGTTGGAATGCAAGAGAACATTTGCCCAGTCTCTGAAATGTCTTCCATAGAGATGCTTGTGTTGACACCTTGCTTAATCTTTTGACAGTCAACTGATTTTATTGATCCAGTTCTTGAAACTTTATTTTCACCACTTAAAATGACCTTGTTTCTTTATTTATATTAATATTTTTAAATTGAAAAACCATATAAAAGTTTTAAGGGGCCCCTTTAAAAGGGTGACACTACATTTGAACATAATACAAAGGCTATAATGACAGTCTCTTAAAATCACTTCTGTCTGAAAACATTTGCTGTTTTTCAGATAATTATAAGCCAAGGCTTGCTTTAGCCATAGTTTATTCAGTCAGCCATGAGTTCAGTCAGCCATAGTTTATTCAGTCATATCACAGATAAGCAAACAAGCAACAGTTTGTTCCTCCAGAACTTGTTTTGTTTTCTAGCGGGTCTTGCCTTGTACTTCTGTAGCTTGGTGAGTTTGTGCAATGATGTGACCAAACAAACCATGTTTAAACAAGGTTGTTGGCCATGGTTAATTTTCCTTGGCCACAACTTTATTAAATTTCAAATGTGGGTAGACCTTGGCTCAGGCATTGGGCGTTCTCCCTCCCTAGTCCCCAGCCGGGGACCTAGGGAGCATCAGGGTTATCCAGTGTGTGTGGGGGGGATGGGCCGGCTCTGGAGAACATATGTTCAAGCAGAGATAGCCGCCCCCGTTACGCCGCCGCAGGGGAGAGCAATGACGACCTTTCGGCGTACGGCCAAAGCCTCCCTTCAAAAACCCCTTTAACGGGGAACCCTGGTATCGCCGCTGCAAAGAGGAAGATGGACTAAAGGATTCCGCCCAAGGTCTGATACCGCCAAAGTTGTGACGTTTTGCTACGGGAAAAGCGAAACCTGCCAATGCAGGGAAATTCCTTTCCAGCCCTTTAACAGCGACCTTATCGTAGCAGCGCCCGCATACCTGTGGAGACAGGTTAACCTGCAAAACCTATGAAGAAAAGTTAACCTGCAAAAGAAGACATTAACTGCGGGTGGGTAGGGTGGGAGAAGCTCTGGAGCCAAGTGAGGATTACCAATTAAGATCCACCCTCTATTGTGTGGGCAGGTAATCCCTCCCCCTACCTGGCCTGGTTTCCCTGGCAACACTTCCCCCAGGTGGGATTGGACAACTCACTAGGGTAGGCGGGGACCTCCAGGTATCCCACCTGGGGGAAGGCAAAGCCTATGTTGATGGGGCCACTCCAGATCCAGGGCTGCGCGCGTCCACGCAAAGGGCGCCCCCCATTTTTTCAGTGGGGAGCGGTCATTCCTTGGTTTCAATAAACAGTAAACTTCCATAATTGGGAACTCCAAAGGCAATTAACATTATGCCTATTCATAAAATCTGGTTTCACCCTTCTTTCTTAGCTGCTTGCCCATACTGCATTGTCAGGGAGATTATAAAGTTTTGGAATATGTTCCTAGGTAGTATAAAGGCCTAGTGTAATTGCAAATTGACATACTTTAATTGTTTATAGCAACCAGTCAATTTGCATGCTTGTTTGGAAAATAGATGAATGAGGAGACTCGATTTAAATCATGCCGCCTTCTGGGTGACTGCATATTAATTCGTTGTATTTAGTGAGATGTGGAACACATTTCGTGGCTGTGTACTCAACATCCTAAAGATGTTCCTTGCTCCATTAACTACATTCGCAGCTTATGGTGGTGGCTAGAAATACTAATTAACTCTATCGCTAAGAGGAGGATTTGTTCTTGCTATCAAGTACTTTATTTGAGATAAGTACTTGGTATCATTAGTACTATGCAGGACATGGAGTGTTATTACTACAATGCATTCTAAGTGGAGTTTATATTCTAAAAACCATTTTAGAGAAGGCTGTCATTAGTGCACTAAGAGATGAGATCTGCACCTTTAGTGTACGCCCCATTAATTTCACATATTATAATAAGAATCTTATGGATATGTCCTTTGCTAACAGCAGAAGAGAGTTACATGGTTTTTTTTTCTAGAATTAGCCTGGGCTGTTAGTGTTCCTAAGCCAGCTGTATCATCCTCACTCTTGCCCTTTGTTCCTTAAAAAAAAATTATCTACAACCCAGGAAAGCCAGAACCAATAGCACTGCTTCACACACCGTATTTATGTGAATCTAATGCACACTTCAGTTTTCAAAACCTTGAAACCAAAAAAGTATTTGCTGTGCCAGCAGTGTTTTTCAGGCTTGCAATCGAATCTAATGCACCATCAAATACTGTATTTTTCTGTCTATAAGATGCCCCATGCATAAGACGCCCCCTATTTTTAGGGACTTGGATTTAAGAAAATGGAGGGAGATGGTCCAGAGTATAAGACGCCCCCTAATTTTTGACATTATTTTTTAGGAAAAAAACCTAGCCTTTTCCTTATACTTGGAAAAATATGGTATAATGTGCACCCTAATTTTCACAACGTAATTTGGCCAAAAAAGTGCATATTACATTCAAGTAAATGTGGTATTACAGATTAGAAGCAAGTAAGATGCTAAATTTGTTAACATATATATCTAATGCTTTCTCTTTTAGCAACATTTGAAGTTGACTTTTGAGGTTTGGGCAACTGCTTATAAACTAAAGCACTGCCCTGTGAAACAGTTCATCTGTTATATTGTAGAAGCCTCTGTTTAGGGTTAAGACTGTTAATCTCAAAGGATTTAGGGCTCTATGCATTGCTAATATAGTCCAAACAGCAAGTTTTTGCACATTGTTCCGGGTAACCTGCTTAATTTCTGTGTAAATCTATTTTATGTATGTAAAAAAAACCCTTAGGTGTTGCTGACCAGAGTTCTATGTGATCTGAAAAACAGTGGTGATAATGAAAAGTCCCCATTTAAAGACTATACAATTGATGAACCGGTAATCTTGATAAAATATGGCTTGCATCCACTTCTGTACCTCTGAAGTTTTCTTCTTTCATCAGTGACTTTGTGGAAATCTGCTTATCTAGGCACTATTTTTATCCTGGAGGAGCTAAGGACACTGTTAGTCATTCTTACTGTACTTACCTTTCCTTTCTCATTGTAACAACAGCAAGCGCATGTTGGGAACTCTCTCTTAAAAAATAATATTGAAGGGATCAAAGGGGGAAAATCAATCAATCGATCAAATTGCATTATTCTGTAACTGCAGAACTAATACTTGTGTCAAACTTTTATCTCATTTTTTAAACTTCACTTTAGAATGTAAAATACTATATTCCCAGCCTTTTAAAAAAAACAAAAACAAGAAGAAGAAGCAGCAGCCTGGTTGCTGGTCTGGAAAAAATAATTATGTACTACTTCTGGGAAATATTTGGACCTGCAGCATAAACACAGTATTTATAGCAAAGACAAAATGCCTGCCATCTCTTGATAATACAGCCTAATGTGTGTTATTGTACTGTGAATCCCTCTCTCATATCACTGGTCAATGTTGGGAGAGCTGTGGCATGATGACAACATTTCATGTATTATATTAATGTTACAGAAACAAGAGATTAAAGACAGGGAGCAGCTGCACTTTCTGTCCATTTTTGTAATATGTAGTTCTGACCTATGTTACAGTTCTACTTGTGTGGAGGACTGGGGAAAATTTGGTTAAGCTAATTAGGTTGAATGCAGAAACTCTAGTTATGCATGCAAGTATCTATTTTAGATTTATTGGCAACTTTGACCTATGAATGCCTGTGCTGTTGTTAATTTCTAATGCACGATGACTCATACTTTTGTTTTCTGACTAATAATAAAAACAATATTCAATGTACTCTAACCAAAGAATAATAGTTTCAATAGCAGCATGGAAGTGGTGTTCCTTTCTCAAAGCTGTGTTTTGGAATTAAGATGATGGCATGTAAATGCATGTAACTGGTTATGACTAGTTCTGAGAAGAGATGGAGTTCATGTTGGACTTCCCAAGCTGCTGCTCTTTAGTTTTAAATGAGTAACTTGTTTTCCTTATCTATCTTAGGCTCCCAGTAGTCTTATGGAGACTCTTGAACAACATCTAAACAGTTTGGAAGGAAAGAAACCTGGAAACAGGTATGCAGAAAGGTGATAGAGCTGTATATGAAGTTGTTGCACTGCAACTCTAATCCTATCAGCTTGGTTATCTGTACCTAAATACCCTTGTTATATTCAGACTGCACCAAAACCAGCACCTAGTTCTTCCTCATAAGAGAGCACCCCAGCCTAGCAAACAGAGCATAAGACCTGCCCATGCTTGCTTTATTTAGATTTGGGGTTATAGGATGTTAGGATAGCTCCAACATAAAACTGTGGCAGCAGAGCAGGGCAGTTGCTGAGGAGCTGCCCTGGCTTGTTTTGTCTCTTCCACTGTAACTCACCTGGGCTATCCACACCACTCACTCGTCTTCCCGGATGGCCTGTTGTTCTGTTCTCACTCTGCAATTCATGTGACTACCTTACCTTTTAATTTATATAGGAAGATATATAGATACACACAAATACCCTTTTGTCTAAAGAATTATTATTATGTATTAAATTTGTATACCACCCTTCATCCATAGATCCCAGGGCGGTTCCCAGCATAAATTGTAAGCTACACAATGGAAATTATTCTCCGTTTTTTGGCCCCTTCCTCTTAGCAGCCACCCAAAAATTATGCTATCCATGTCCTAAATTGAAAACACGGGTCTCCAGTATGTACTCCTGATGTGTCGTATTGCACAGTGTTTCTTCTGAAGCAGGACGTTCTGAATTTCATTGTGCAAGCATAATGCAATCCAGTTAAAGATTATAGTTACTTGATTTAGATTACAACCCTACTCAAATTTTGGAGTAAGTCCAGTTGAATTCAGTAGGGCTTCTGAATGTACATGCTTAGGGTCAGGATGCATGTTTGCCATAGGCATTACATGTGTTGGACGAGGATCATGGATACCAAGCTTCAAGTACCTGCTCAACTGTGAAGCTTGCTGTGCCTCACAAGACTTGTTAGGATAAAATGGGGAAGGGGGAGGGCGAGAGCTATGTCTGCCACCTTGAGCTTCTTAGAGGAAAGATGGGATATAAATGTAATAAATAAATAACAATTACTAAGCATATTAATATTTCTCAGCTGTATGTATACCATGCATGTTCAGTAACAGTTTCCTAGTGTCTTGACCAAACACATATCTAGGCTATTTCTTTATCAAGCTGTTAATTAAGCTGTAATTAACAAATGTTTCCTTACATGTGCCTCCCTTTTGTTTTGTTTATGTACATGGCTGTTTTGCAACTTAGTGAGGGGTAAGTAAATATACACACTAATGTTATGCATGTATATATTATACAGCATGTGTCTCTTCTAGCATCTCTTAGTGAAGCGATAGGCCTTGCTTAACTTTAATTCTGTGATACAGACCTAGAACTGTGTTCAAAAATGAAATGCCTATGAATTACACTTTGAAACGGAAAGAAACACTTTGATTTTCATAATTAAAAATGCATTTCTGAACTAAAAGGATAGTAAATTATGTATTTCAATTCAAAGTCTTGTAGACTGGTGTGGGTTCAGTTTTAGTTGAGAAGGGCAGTGAATTAGGAACACACATTTTATAAAATGAGAAGGGCAGACTGAATTAGGAATACACATTATTTTATAAAATGTTGATTCTTATGTGTTCTTACTGGAAATGAAAAAGTATGAAATACTGTATTTCTTTTTTAACAGAGTGGGTAACTTTTGTTAAATTTTAAGTTACTTTTTGATTCAAAATATCAATGTCAATTACATTGAATTTAGCTAATGCAAATTTGATTTAACTAGGCATATACCATTCAGCTGGGACGCGGATGGCACTGTGGTCTAAACCACAGAGCCTAGGACTTGCCGATCAGAAGGTCGGTGGTTCGAATTCCCGTGACAGGGTGAGCTCCCGTTGCTCAGTCACAGCTCCTGCCCACCTAGCAGTTCGAAAGCACGTCAAAGTGCAAGTAGATAAATAGGTACCTCTCTGGCGGGAAGGTAAACGGTGTTTACGTGTGCTGCTCTGGTTTGCCAGAAGCAGCTTAGTCATGCTGGCCACATGACTCAGAAGCTATCTTTGGACAAACGCCGGCTTCCTCGGCCTATAGAGCGAGATGAGCGCGCAACCCCAGATTTGTCCGCAACTGGACCTAACGGTCAGGGGGTACCTTTACCTTTTATACCATTCAGCTGGGCTGATGGTTCTGGTTTTTAATGAGTTTCTGATAAATGCTGCTTAGATTAATTTGGAGAATTTGCTCAGGTGAACAATCGATAGAAATTTTGCAGGAAATCCCATGAAGGTGTCTGACATATCCCACGTTAATGATCAAAACAACTCCTATTACATTTTTGTGTCTGCTTTAGCAATGTAGCTGCATAGAGTAATATGCAAACAAGCAACCTCAGTTATACTAAAAAGGTTTTTTAAAATATATACAGTGCTACCTCGGGTTAAGTACTTAATTCGTTCCGGAGGTCCGTTCTTAACCTGAAGCACCACTTTAGCTAATGGGGCCTCCTGCTGCCGCCACGCTGCCAGAGCACGATTTCTGTTCCTATCCTGAAGCAAAGTTCTTAACCTGAAGCACTATTTCTGGGTTAGCGGAGTCTGTAACCTGAAGCGTATGTAACCCGAGGTGCCACTGTATTTCCTAAGTAGTATTGAAACATAAGAAGCTGCCGCCTTATTTACAGAGGCAGATCAATAGCCCATGTTGCCCATAATTGTTTCCTTTGACACCTAGTGGCCCCATAAAGGGTCAGGTAGAGGTTTTGTCGCTGCTATCTGAGGCTCCATACATGCTGTATGTTTAAAGCACATACAAAACACATTTCCACCCCCTCAAAGGACTCTGGGCACTGTAGTTTGTTATGGATTGCTGGGAATTTAACACTGTGAGGGTTAAACTACAGTTCCCAAGATTCTTTGGGAGAAAGCTGTGTGCTTTAAAAGTATGCAGATGTGATTCTTTAACTGAAGGAAACTGGGACTTTCTATATGCAGAGGAAATGTGCTTAACCACTGAGTCATGGCATCTCTTTGTACATTTCATTGACTGCATTTGATATTCAGGGAGAGTATTAACCAATCTTCAACTAAAGTTTTACAGACCTGAATTTTCATTTAATTCCTAAGCTTTTAGAGTAGAAGGTATTATTGTTCTTTGCTATAGACTGTGGCATTATACTCCAGCCTTCTAGTCTGCTTAAGATATTCCTAGTGTATTGCATTCAAAAATTTTCTTACATTAATTCTTCTAGCTCTGGCGCTCCTTCACCCTTGGGCAAGGTAAACATTTTAATGTTATAATAGCTAGATAGAGTTACTCTCTTAACACAAGTGTTTAAGAAATGTAAATGTAAAAGATTTGTTAGAAGCCCAACTGTATCTTGATTGATGTGCTAATTCTGTGTGCAGGAGAATTTTACATGAATGAGTAATCAAACCCAGATGTCTATAGCTGCATCTTCTCTCTTTCCCACAAACTTAAGTAGTGACTCTATTTACACATTTATTTGGATCATGTGGTAAAGGAAAATCAGGTGCTTTTATAGGTATTTGCAAAATTGGTGTTTTGTATTTATTTACTATAATTTATATTCTACCTTTCTGTCTCAAATATATATACTTGAGGTGGCTTCTAGAGAACTAAAACAATAAAATCAAACACAACAATATAGCAGTGTATAAATATTTTTATAAATAAACGTTGTTGGGCTCCAACTCTTATCAGCCCCAGCCAGCATGGGCAATGTCCAGGGATGATAAGAACTGAGTGGGCCCAGGGACATCTGAAGGAAATCGGGTTGGCTACCCCTTTTGTAAGGCATGCTAATAATTCTTGCTACCAATCTACCCAGTTAATGACCCTGTAACTTTTTATGTTCCTCATCCCTTATTTAAAACTGGAGTTAGAATGGCTATTATAGCATACTCTGGTATTAGAAAGCTCATTTTAGTGACAGTTTGTACATTTTTGTTGTTGTTGGGCAGTTCAGCAGTTTCGCATCTGAGTCTTTAAAGAACCTTCCATTGTTTGCCAGACCTGGTAACATGTTACAGTTGTACCTTGGGTTAAGTACTTAATTTGTTCCAGAGGTCCGTACTTAACCTGAAACCGTTCTTAACCTGAAGCACCACTTTAGCTAATGGGGCCTCCTGCTGCTGCCACGCCACCGGAGCACAATTTCTGTTCTTATCCTGAAGCAAAGTTCTTAACCTGAAGCACTATTTCTGGGTTAGCAGAGTCTGTAACCTGAAGCGTATGTAACCCGAAGCGTATGTAACCCGAGGTACCACTGTATTTTTAAATTTGTCAGTTAGCCCTAAAACTTCATCCTCTTGTCACCTGTTTCACTCTGTTTTTGAGAATCCGCACCTGAGAGAAACAGTTCAGGAATAGCTATAAACTCCCCAACAACTGGTACACTGAAGACCAGTGCAAACAATTCATTCAGCTTCTCTTCAATCTCCCTATCCTTTTCTAGCAGAACTTTCATACCATTGTCATCTACATCCCTGGTTACTTACCTCCTTCTGTTTAAAGCCATTTTTTTTATTTTGTCTTAATACTTCTGGCAAGATATGCTTTCTCTGTATGTTTGTTTTAGACTTCGTACTCTTTGTGTTCTCTTTTGGACAGATGATCATTATTTAAGGGAAGGTTTCTTGCCTTTGATAACTTCCTTGGTTTTGCTTGTTGCCCTGCACTGACGTCCTCTTGAACTTATTTGTATTTGTTGGGTTTTTCATATCATGGCGTTTAAAAAGTTGCAAGCATACTGCTGAGATTCAACTCCCCTGGCACTCAATTTTTAGTAATCCACTTTTATAGAAACTTTCGTCTTCTGAAATGTAAATGTGAATATGTTAGATTTCTAGGACAGCTTCTCATTTAAACCACAGATTGGGTGCAATGAGGACATTGCAGTAAACTGTATTTAATAATTTTATCATTCATAAGCTAACTAATTGTGCCCACTTAGCTCTGCTTTGCTAGCACTGGGAAGAAACATTGTGTTCCTTTGCTTTTGCTTTTGCATTTTATCCATGGATTGTATCTATTTTGCTCCCCAGAAAACAGTGTGTGTCCACAGTTTGTTCTTAGTTTACTTATTGTGACATATTTGAGCAAAACAAACTACAACCTCTGCTGTTAAGTTGAGGATCATGATTTGTTTCTCCTCAGCACTAGTGGAAAAGAGTGGAAAGGGTGTGATTGTTTGTGCACAGTAAAGTGTTAATTATGGTTTACTGTGAATAGCTGAGATCTCTGTCCCAGAAGGCTATGACAATCTTGCACCAGGTTCAGGTTGGATCTCAGGATTAAGTCTAGACCTGCCTCTCCCTTCTGAGTAGGTTTTATTACCAATTTACAGCACAGTCATTTATCTTACCTAGAAATGTTGCAACTGGAACAGTTATAGATTAGGTTCTATTTCATACATCATGCAAATCCTGCCTTTATGTTTCTTTCTAAATTCTGGTGTCAAAAGCCCTATTCTCTGAAACCATACACCTGAACACAAAGAACAAACTATTCCAAGTCTCAGAATTGTCAAGTTGTTTTTTATACTTATAACAGTTTTGTCTGCAGAACTATTTGATAAGGGCACAGTTTCATATCAGATGAATGCAGTTGTCACATTCTAAATGTGAACCTGGAAAATAATGGCATTTTCCTGCAAGGATTGAAGTGGGAGTTTAGTTTCCTCTGCCTCTGTTGAAGCTATTGTTGTTGGTTTTTTTTTGTTTTTTTTTTAAATAATTTCTAAGCCATCAAATAGGGTGCCTAGTGTCTGGGGGCCATATCTTAAGTTCCTCCTAGACTGAAGATATACAAAGTCTCTTAGAAACAACAACAACACTTGAGTACATGGAAGGGGGTGGGGGAAAAGATTTTTCCCGTGGCCTTCAGCAGCAGAGGAACACCGTTGCCTTGAAGATACGCTGATGGGATCTTTTCCTAGATGGATGTTGGCAGGCTTCCAGCTTCTGTCATGGCAGTGAAATCTGAGATCTTGCTTAGCCACTGATCCCCAGATAATATTGAGCCACTGTGAACTAGAGACCTAAAATTCAAAGGCCTTTTAACTCGCTGTTAATAAAGTAACTTCTGTATCTACTGAATTTGGCACTTGTCTTTTTAACACATGCTTATGATTTCTCTTTATGGGCTAATGATAGAGGAAGTGAAAGTTTGAGATGGACCTCTTTATTGGGAGGGGATTTAATCATGTTACGCTGCAAGCACGCTTACCTAGTAGTAAGCCCCATTGAACTTCATTGGGTTTACTTCTGAGCAGACATGCACAGGACTACACTGTTGACTTCTTTTTTTACATTAAAATACTAAAGATGCTTTTAAGATAGCAGCTGCTGAAAAATTAAGTGCATGTTGTGTACTTATGAGTTTTTCTTGTCCAGTCCTCTCCAGCCACAACTGTTACGTCTCCCAATTCCACCCCGGCAAAAAGTATTGATACATCTCCTCCAGTTGATCTCTTTGCAACATCATCTACAGCGGCTCCAGTCAGGTTAGTTAAGCAACAAATAAAAATACATACTCATTTATTTATTTTTATTTTTAAAAGTTGTGTTTAAAGAGTGATGATATGGGTAAAGTTGTCTTTTTCGATATATACAGGCAACGACCAACATGTCAGTGGAGTGCTCTTTCCTGTTCTGGCCCCTTTTCCACCAACTTCCGGGTTGCGGAGATGTGCGCATGCATGGTCATGAGCCAATTGGATGCACATAGATTGGTCATTGCCTGTATTTTATAAGTTCTCTACTTCTTTCACACTGTTGGAAAGACCATCTTAAGCTCATTGTGGGCAAGCTATTTCATAGTACCCAAAGTATGAGTGTGCACAACTCTTAATGCATGCGTCTGACACACACACACACACACATGCAGTGCTATCTCCCAATGTCTTGCTTCTAGTTCCACAAGGCACTGATCAGGACAGAGGGATAGCGAAGTCTTCCCAAGACTAGTACACCATTTCAAAACTACACCTACAGCTTTCATCCTAAAATTCTTTTCTGTCTTATTTCTGCAACAGTGCTTCCAAACCCTCCAGTGATCTTCTAGACCTTCTGCCAGACGTTACATCTACTACTGCGCAAGCAGCTTCAGCAGCTTCTACTGGAGCAACTTCATGGGGAGGTAAAAACTTTCTGATCACAGACCTCTGAAAACTTTTAGAATAATCCTTGACCCCTGAGCATTGACTGCACTCTGGCTGTGTTCCTACATCACACTAAACCATGGTTTACAAAACTGTGCATAAGCTGTAAGGAGCATTGCACACACACCCCGCCCCACTTCTTCTCACACAGCTAGAAGGAGAAGCATTTCCTTCAGTTTCCTTCAGTGTTGGATTGTCATAGCATGGGAACCTGGGATCACAATGCACCACTAACTCATTATTTTCTGGTCAATTGCTTCAGAGCATTGGTTGTGAAACTGGTTTTCTTAAAATGACCATAGTGTAAAGCAACCTTTCCTAACCTGGTTCCCCCAATCAGTGTGGTCATAGGCCAGGAGTGATGGGATTTGTAGTCCAACAACATCTGGAGGGCACTAGCTTGGGGAAGGCTGGTGTAAACCATAATCTTGGATTTTCGGGCAACAACAAGCCAGCTTTAAAGGAAGTAAATGTTGCCAATGTCATTGTCTTGCATACGCAGGATGGGAGAGCACGCAAGCCTAAGACTTGTTGCAGCTCCTGGATACCATGTTAAACCATGGTCTAGCATGACATGGATCAGTTCTGCTTTCATGGTGTGCAGCACTGGAAACCTGTCAGAACTTTTATTCTGGGGGAGGGGGGGAAATGCTGAGCCACTGATTACTAGGAAAGATTTTGGAGTATCTGGAGAAGGGCCTTGACTCACTCCCCTCCTTCCTTAATAAGTGACAAGAATCCTTCTTGGAACTAGCCAGCACAAGGGCTATATGTTGTGTGTGGTGGCGTTTAACAAACCAAACCTTACTATTTTAAGAGTAGGCAGAAGGCCACATTAATTTTCCAACCCCTTGGATGAACACCAGTCACTTGCTACTACTTCAGGTTTCTAGTTTGATATTGCATGTCAGAGTGTTGGGGGAGAGGGATGTAGCTCCCAAAGCTTCTGTGTTTGACCTGTCCCAGGTGGATCACGTGGCACATAGAAATATTAGTAGTGGCCAATTGGGCGGGGTATTGATAGGTAAAAGACTTTTGCCACCACTGGGTAACAGGTGTAGGAAGAGGTTTCTCATGCCAGTGGGTGTCTTATGACATCACTTGGCATTGAATCCATTAGGTCTGCACCTGCACATGATACCCCTGGTAAGGGTGTGCGGTCATCCTTCTACATGGATCGTTGCTTATAAAAGAAATCCTGAAATAGTGCTAGATGTTCTCACTGTATCTCGAACCATTTTTTAGAACCAATAGGTCCTTTGGAAATGTATATGGATAGTGTCACCATTTGAGAGAAGCATTCACTACTGTTTTCTGTAGCTTTTTTCTTTTCTTTTTAAAGAACACTATAGCAGCAGCATTTGCATGGTAAGGTCTATGGGATATTAAAAATCTGCCAAAAAAAACCACCCCAAAAAACCCACTTGATTTTGTTTTCATTTTAACAAGGAACTTTGAGAAAGCTCAGACTAGGAGGTCTGGATTCAGCCTATCTGTTCAAAGTTTTCATTATTCCATAGTGAATCCTGTTTCACAAAGAAAACCATGTTTTGAAAGCTTTCATTTTGGCAAATGTACAGCAAATGAGTGTGGTTGAATCCAAGGTGGATCTCTATTTTTGCTGATCTCTGCATAGCCATTAGTGTAATAAAACGCGGATCCCGAAATGTGTTCTCATTTTACGTGTGACTTGCCCTATAACAAGAGCACTATATCCCTAGCTATGTTGAGCTTTAATTCTCTCCTTCTGTAGAAGGAATGTGACATTTAAACCCCGAATGCCTTAAATTGTCATTAAATATGCAGTACTCTGGAACCACAGTGGAGGCTGCCAGAACTCAGAAAACCTTCTTTCACCTACTGAGAATATTAAACCTTGGGCTATATGAGCACCCAAAACAGGCAGGAGATACAGAACTTAGGTATCACCTTAAAGGAGTGTAGATTTATAATACAGCCAATTTATTGCTGGGCAGGGAGTGTCTTGTTCAACTGTGTGAATTGAAATATAAATTGTGTTTATTTGAGCTATGCTCATGCTGCTTCTTAATGACTTCCAGAACAGCAGCCATGTTTGTCTACTTGCAGCAAAAACTACCAAGAGTCTTGTAGCAACTTTTAAAAATGCTTAACAATTAATTATAGCATAAGCTTTTGTAGATTAGGGTCTGCTTCAGACTAAACCTGGTCCCTCTCTGGAAGTTGTTGTCCAGATGGAAGGCACCATTTATCAGTATAGAGCAGAAATCTAATCATTCTCATTTAGCTGATGAAGTGGACTTCAGTCCATGAAAGCTGGTAGCATAATAAATCAGTCTTTTAAGGTGCTACAAAGCTCTTTTTGTTGTCGTTGTTGCTTCTAACTGGAATTTTAGGTCTGAAACATGAAAGTGGTTTCTAATGATACCTATAAATTAAAAGCTGGCATTCTTGTCATGGTGATAAACTGGCTAGCAGATTATTGCATCCATCCACTTGTGTAAGGGAAGGTCCACTTCATGGTGGAGCATTGCCTTGCCCTGTTCACCTCTTCATCTCCCCTGTGCCCCCAAAATCTGCTCCAAAAGGTTGAGAGAGCCTCTTATAGGGGCATTGGGGGAGTTATTGGAGAAAGAGAAGCAGTAGGCATGCTGCCTAAGAGGGAAATTTAAAGTGAAACAACTTCTCCCCGGTTTAATCTACACCCAAAGTCAAGGCTGCACACTTTATGGCTTGGTATGCCCAGTGCAGCCTAGCAGATATACATTGTGGTCACCAAGGGTTCAAGGTTGTTTTTTATTGTGTGGAATTGGAAAGCAGAGTTTCAGTGATGCACATGGCAGATAATACACACCTAGACTGCAGTCTGTCTTACAGTGGAGCACCTATTGTTGTGACCTCTTGTTAAGCTTTCTTCTCTGTGCCTCTGATGCAGAGAGAAGAGACATGTTTGGTCAGCAGCATGTTTTCTTCTGTTTGCTGGCTGGGGTTGATAGGAGCTGGAATCCAACAAAAAACCAGAGAGTACCACATTTCCTAGTGCATCACTGCTTACTCAGACTGCGGAATAGTTAGTGGTACGAGGAAACATCTGTATTGCCTACTTTTTCTTACATTTGCATCATTTCTATGACATGGTCTACTGAGTCAGAGTTTGACTGAGCAAGTTCTAAAAATTCAGGGCTTGTTCTTTAACTCTTTGCTCACTAACCATAGAATCATAGAGTTGGAAGAGACCACAAGGCCATCGAGTCCAACCCCCTGCCAAGCAGGAAACACCATCAGAGCACTCCTGACATATGGTTGTCAAGCCTCTGCTTAAAGACCTCCAAAGAAGGAGACTCCACCACACTCCTTGGCAGCAAATTCCATTGTCGAACAGCTCTTACTGTCAGGAAGTTCTTCCTAATGTTTAGGTGGAACTGTACTCTTTCAATAATTTTTTTATATATGTTGCACTTGGCTTGATCAGTACTTGCACCCATCAACCTTCGCTGCCTGTTGGATAGTAACACTTTTGTGTCATTTCATGATGGACTCTTTGAATGTACTGTAGTTGGGTGAAGTGGCATTCATCTTCCCAAGGGTGTTGAAAAATGAAATGGTACATGGGGGATGATGCATCAGATGAGTCCAGATTATTTTTAAAGATGAAATGTGGTTGGATGAAGCTGTGGTAGAAATGGTTTCAGAGAAGTCTCGGCCACTTAAGTCTTTGTTTTTAGGAGCTTTGGAAAAAAGAAAGCAGACTGCATCCTATAAAACCATATGCAAGGTACCTGTGGCATGTCTGGAGTTAGAGCAGCGTCCTGTTGATTTGAAATAGCCCCACGCTGGCAGAGAATGACTTCTGGATAGCATGCATGTTGGCCCTGGCAGTTATTATTAACTCTTATTTCTTTACATTGCTATCTTCTAATGGACAATGCTGCAGACCTCTTGGGAGAGGGTGAGTAATGCTTGATTTCTAACCCCAGTTCCTCCAAATTGTTAATACGCAATTAGCCTAGTCCTGCCATTTCACTCTTTTTTGCAATGTAGTGTTAGTTTGTTTTCCCCTTCTCTCTTTCTCTCTCTTCTGCTCACTATTTCCGTTTGATCTTCATATATGGACTTGTAGACGGTCTGGCTGGGCTTTCCGGTGTTAGTTCTGAGCCGCAGATTTCAGATCCGTTTGCAACAGAGCCCACTCCAGCTGCTGCAGCTGCTACTGCTACTACTACTACTGAAATAGCACCTGCTTCTGCTACATCTACAGCTGCCGCTGCTCCTACTTCTGCTGAAGTGGATCTCTTTGGAGGTTAGTTTTGTCACTGAGGTTTTTCCTCCCTCCCTCTCCCCCCTCTCTCCCTCTCTCTCTCTCTAAAAAAAGAAAAAAAAGAGGATGAGAAAACATTGTTGAAACCCGCTGATTTTCATAGACTCGCTGCAAAACTGACAAAATGTAATACTTATACCTGGAAGCTTCAGGATAGCCCAATTTGCATATTAGGTTTTCCAAAGGCAAGGTTGCTTTTGGGAGTGATCACCATGGAAACTTGAAGTTGGGCCAAGGGATGACAAACACACAATATTAAGTTGCTTATATCGCTCTCTCTGCAAATAGCCATGGGAGGTAGGAAGACCAGGCCACAGAGGAGTGGGATTCAACCCTTTTCTCCATGCTGTGGTCCTGACAAAAATCACCCCACCTCTGAAGCTGCTACTGCTATGGGAGGAAAGCTCCCTTGGTAGGCAGCATGTAGCTGCTGTGAATAATGCTTGGGGAGAGAAAGGGAAGTGATAACACTGAAACTAGTTACTATTAAGCTTATTGTGGAGATTGCACAAGCTTTCCATGTTTGGGACTCTACCACAGACCCGCTGTTGACACAGTAGTAGCAGCAGCAGCTGCTGCTACTAGTTCTGTAAATCCTATGGCTTGTATCCTAGTCTTGACACAGGATAAGTTTCATGCTAAAATGCTTGCACAAAGGCTGATGGAGTGAGAGGGAGGCCCAGTCATTCTGTTACAGTGGTGCCCCGCAAGACGAACGCCTCGCAAGACGGAAAACTCGCTAGAAGAAAGAGTTTTCCGTTTTGGAGGTGCTTCGCAAAACGAATTTCCTATGGGCTTGCTTCGCAAGACGAAAATGTCTTGCGAGTTCCTGCATTTTTTTTCCCTTCCCCCCCCCCCTTTTTCTAAGCCGCTAAGCCGCTTATCTGCTTATCCGCTAAGCCAATAAGCCGCTAATAGCGCTAATAGCGCTAATCCACTAAGCCGTCAATGGGCTTGCTTCGCAAGACGAAAAAACCGCTAGACGAAGAGACTCGCGGAACGGATTCTTTTTGTCTTGCGAGGCACCACTGTACCTCATTTTGCTATTCTGCTAATATATATTTCAAAGTAGGGCTAAGCGATATCTGGTTTTCAACATTGAGATATATCACCAGCCAAACATTGTGATATATTGATATCACAATAAGGATAAGGATGGAACGATAAATACAGATAGAACTATGTAGAGGTGAAAAGTCGAAGGTTTGTGTATTTTTTAAAGCAAGCTTTTCAGAAGAAAGTACACACACACAAACACACACAAAGCATTGTGCAAAAAGAACAAATGGCTGATTAGGAGGTTGCTCAGGTGAGCAAAACATGATACATACAGCAGCTAGGAAATTGTGTGCCATTTTCATCAATATTTTGATGTGGCTTTAATATAAAGCTTCTTAATTACTTTGTCAAATCAGAACTTTTGAAAATTGAAATGTTCTTGGTGAATTATTGGACAACTGCCATACAGTTTGCTGTAATGTGTTAAATGGAGACTACACAACTTCAGGGCAATGAGAACTTGGCAGATTCCATTTCCTGTTGCTCTTCTCTTCTTCTTTTGCTCTTCAGTAGTGTGAAATCAGCTTTAGCTTGGTTCTGTTGCAGTTCAGATGCATGTCAACGTGAGCTTTTTAGAATAGCTGGCATCAGTAACTTTTTGTGTGTGTGAAGATGTATATTTTTAACATGAAAATGCCATGCCTAAGTTAACTGCATGTAAAGCTTTTGTGTTTGGACAAATTGTAACTTAAAACATTTCCTTCCTTTTTAGGGGTTGCATGGTACAGTATTCAGATTTAGGAATGCTAGTTTGCAATTCATAACCCTCCTCTCTTTAATGTCCCCACAGCCATGGTTTCTTCAGTTCCTCCTCTTCTACCCTAGTCACTTTGCCTACCCATCCATTCACAGATGATGGGTTAGGCTGGATTCTTGTATTGCCGTAGAGCAGTCTACAGTGGGTAATAGTACCATGAATGGGAAGGTGGGAAGCAGCTGCCTTCTTCTTCACCACTATACTTAGGAAGTATCAAATCCAAAACCAGATGGGCAGTGGAAGTCTTTGATGCTTAGTTTGTGTCAAGACTTTAAATTAAATTGAAAACAATTTGAAATGGGACTTGTCCTCTGTCATTCATTCTGCATGGCGGCAGCAGTGGCGTTGCTTACAAAGGCTATCCAGATGGCACATCTCCTCTCTTTCTGTCACTGTGGAATTGGCAGTTGGGGAGGAAATGGTACCACTGTCAGTTGCTCTGTTGCAATCATCAAATGATCCAGATCATGTAGACCGAAGCCTTCACACATACAGTTATATGCATGGAGACTCCTTTCTTGCAGACACATTTATGTGCAGGTGCCAGGGACTTGGGCTAGTCAGCATGTGGGCAGAGCCAATTGGCACACCCACTCCTGTGACTTATAGAATGCATTAGTGTATCTGCCTGGATACAGCTAATAAGTTCCCCATACAGACGTACCTTGGATCCCGAACACCCTGGAACTTAGACATTTTGGCTCCAGAACGCCGCAAACCTGGAAGTGATTGTTCCAGTTTGCAAACATTCTTTTGGAATCTGAATGTCTGGTGTAGCTACCAGTTGGCTGCAGAAGCTTCCTGCAGCCAATCAGAAGCTGCTATTTGGTTTTTGAACATTTTGGAAGTCAAACAGGCTTTTGGAACGGATTCCGTTCGACTTCCAAGGTACGACTGTATTAGATTAATCCTGATAATGGAAAACAGTCTAGGTTAGAAAATCCCATACTACTGCTGGATTATGACTGTAGAAATTTTTAGGGTAATTTCCATTATTGCACAAAGGCATTATTAGATACCCATGGTGTATGAATGATAGTATGTAAGAAAAGGGTGTCAAACTGCTTAGGACAGTATAACCAAAAACTGTAATTATATAATTCTAAGAAGATGCTATATGCTCGGTGTAAGGTTATGATTATTATTTTTCTAGTAATTCATCTCCTTAGGGCGTAGGCTGTATATGTTGGAATATCAGTGTAATTGAAGTCACATTGCAATAGCTATTTAGAGAAAGTGAACATCACTATTGCATTCCTATTGCCATAAAATCAGGAATTGTTGCAGTTTATTGTACAAATAGTTGAAGCCTACTGGCACAGTTTGGTTCCTAAATCTTAAGAAATGCCCCAGATTTAGAATTATTGTTCAGATACGTATGAGAGAGCTTGACAGAATAGGACAACGTTAATGTCTTAATTACAATTTTTTATCCTAATTGTATACAGTCCATTATTTTGGTCCATTATTTTAAAAAAACCTTATTTTGGTTGTTACATGAGCATGCTATTCAGAACCCTTATACAATGAATATATGGTCGTGATTCGCTATCCTGCATATCTTGCCTGTGACGCTCAGGCTGTCTCTGCATCCTCACCTACTACAAGTTGATTGAGCAAACAAAACTACCTGCAACAAAAAACAACAACCCAAAAAACTCAGGTGGGGCCCTCCCCGCCAACACCCTTGCCTTTCCAGTTTGTATAAGGGAATCTTTTCTATGCCATTTTTAACCTGGTTCTTTTTTTTTTTTTTTTACTATATTTTCTTCTTCTTTTAATCCTTCTTTAATTTCTGTTCCTAAAACTGCATTCAAGATGCCTTTGCAGCTTCTCCTGGTGAAGCCCCTGCAGCAGCTGAAGGGGCAGCAGCACCAGCTACCCCAACCCCTGTAGCAGCAGCTCTTGATGCATGCTCAGGAAATGGTGGGTTCCATCTCATTAGCTAGTCTGTCATTGTCGTGTTTGTCGTACTGTTGAAATAAACTACATGGCAGTATGTTTGTCTCTCTCTCTTTCTCTCTCTCTCTCTCTCGCTCTCTCTCTCTCCCACCACCCTATGACTTCCTTTAATCTTTTCTCCAACAGCTTGGGAGGTAGTTCTAATCTATCAAGCAGCCCCCCCCCCCCCGCAAATCTGTAGACCCCAGAGCATGTGTAGAGAAAATGTGGTTAATTTTTTTCTTTTCCAGTGAAGTTCCCCCCACCCCCTTTTTAACTGAAACATCCTAACAATGCCGAACGTTAAAGGTCAGTCAGTGGGTTTCTTCCTGTGGTTGCTACCATAACGTTATAACAGAGTTACTATAACTTTAGAAGCTTAAAAAAACAACCTTATTTTTTAGGGGTGGGGGTGGGGAAAGCTGTGTTTATTTACCCCTTGTTAAAGATGGTGGAGGCTTAGGTAATGATCTCTTGTGTTTTGTGTGTATGCATAACATACTATATATTTTTTTCTCTCTCTGTGTGTGTGTGGTTTTAATCCACACTCTGTGTGGTTTCTCCCCATCTCCCTCCCTACTGATCCCATGTATATATTGTGCCCTTTCCTTTTACAAGACCCCTTTGCCCCATCTGAAGGCAGTGCAGAGGCTGCTCCAGAGCTGGACCTCTTTGCTATGAAGCCCACCGAGACCAGCGTTCCTGTAGTTACCCCTACAACTAGTGCAGCCGCTTCAGTTCCCGCAACTACTCCTACTCCAGCTGCTGCCGTGGCCCCTCCAACCCCTGCTACTACTGCTACTACTACGGCCACTGCCACTACCACTACTGCTACCACGTCTGCTACTACCACTACCACCACCACCACTTCCTCCTCCGCTCCTACTCCTGCTCTAGATATCTTTGGTGGTAATTTGTTTTTAACTCTTTTTTGTTAATTAAAAAAGAATGTTTCTGGGGGAATTGATCCTGGATGTACAGCATATGCAAACAATCTTTTGCACGTATACTGTTTGTGACAATTGGAAAGAAAAAAAAAATCCATGTTGGAGCTGCAAAAAGTGCCAAGTCTTGTCTCCCAGAAATGAGTTAAAGACATGTGTGTTCTTGATCTTAGATTTGTTTGAGTCTGCACCTGCTGATGCCCCTGCAGCACCTAAGCCAGACGCTACTCCTAGCATAGACCTGTTTGGTACAGGTAAAGAATAGTACTATCCTTTCCCTTAAAAACCCAAACTCCTCCTTCTCTTAATTGCTTTTCTATTTTGACCAGTATTTTGTGTGAAGCATCTCTCTCTGTTTCCAATCTTCATTTGTTTTCTACTTGGTTTTTCTTTGTCTTCTGCAAGATGCTTTTTCTTCTCCACCAACTGGAGCTTCTCCTGTGCCTGAGAGTTCTCTAACTGCTGATCTCTTATCTGGTGAGTGTGCTTGTTGCTTTTTCTCACATGACTTATCACAACCCTTCCCTTCCCAAATTTGTTTCAATACAACTTAGTTTGAGCTGCTGAAGAGTCAGTGGTTACTTTCTTCATCGATACAAAGCTGATCTCTCCTCTGTATGCATTTTCGTCAAAGTTTGAAGCAACTTGTGCAACAACATTTCCCAGAGTACTTGGAAAATTATTTCCAGGAACTCCCATTGGGTTTGAATCTTAGCACCTGCTATGTGTGGCAAGGACAATAAAGGTTGCAAGGAAGTCTGGAGAACAAAGAAGTGGCAGTGCTAAGCAGACTCCACAGAGACCTGGAACTCAATAGAACTCCTGATTTAGTGGGCATCCTTAAGATCATACTGCAGATGTGTCACAACAATGATTAGGATAAGTAGTAGTGGTAGCATGACTTGGTAGATACAGGGAAATTTGGGGGAAGGACTTGTATATGCAAAATTCTCCCTATGATAAAAAGTGCTTTTTGGGTCAGTGAGTTGATTTCATAGATGAGACATTATCACAAGATGTCAGCGGAGTGATAAAATATATTTAAAATCCTTATGGGTATCAAGGAAAAATAATGTATGATAAAGTTTGTATGTATAGAAGATAAATAGAAATGGTCAAGGAACTGTGTATGTGTGTGTGGTGTTAAAATAGTTGCACTGCTTGCAAAATGCTTATTTAAAGTACTATAGTGGAAAGAACTAAATTTTGGATACTGCATGAGAAATGTAAAGGGAACATGTGTGCTGCTATCTCAGAAGTCAATGTTTATTTACTGTGTTTTCATGGATCCAAGGTAGTTGGATCTCATCACTCCTGATTTGCATATACTAAATATATCATGCTTACTGCAGTGGATGCATTTGCAGCACCTTCGTCCCTGCCCACTGCCTCCCCAGCTAAAGTGGAGTCTTCAGGTGTGATTGACCTGTTTGGTGGTGGGTATTGTTCCTTCTCACCATTAGAGAACTTCACATTTCATTTCATTTCAGTTCCATTTCATTTTTCTTCACTAGAAATTAAAGTTCCTTAACAGTTTTGTTTGTTACAGTTTTTATGTTGTTACTGAATATGCATTTAAACTGTTTGCTATAAAATAAACCATTAGCCCTTTTTATTTATTCCATCATCTCTCCTGATTTCAGCAACATTTCATGCATGGAATTGCTTTCTTGCTTAAATAACTTGAATTATTACATTCTTCACCTACAGTGTGTATAGAGTGCTTTGCAGTGAGGCTTTTATATTGCTCGTGTGGTTTCTATTTCCAGCTTTCTAATATCTTTAAGTAACTAGGAATGGAGTTGAGAAACTTTTGTTGATGTGTTTTCAAATGGGAGAGATATGTCAGTTGATCCCACTTCTGTGGAATCAAAGGTCAAAATTGTGGAAGCTTATCATATTTTACAAATTTGAGAATCTGAATTTGACTGTACCTTAATTATGCTTTTTCCATTCAATGCCTGGAAAATATTTCCCTCTAAAATATTTGCATACATGTGTTTATTTTCTGTACAATCAAGCTTTCCGTCACTTTGCCAATGATGGCAGGGAGGGAGAGTTTTTTTTGCAGAAAGCTGAGCTTCCATTTAGACAGAAATGGTGAACCTATGGCCCTCCAGCTGTTACTGGACCAGACTCCCATCATCCCTGACTACTAGCAATGTCGGCTGGGGCTGATGGGAGCTGGAGTCCAGCAACATCTGGAATATCACAGGTTTCTCCTTCCTTCAGCTAGACTGTACCTAAGTGATTTGCTTCAGATCAGCGAACGCAAACTGGTAATTCAGTAGGATGGTATAGGATAGCTTTCTTTTGCTTTCTTCTGGAAGAGCTGTGATCAAAACTTACTAATATCCTTGGTGGTGGTTTTTCTACAGCCATGAAAAATAGCACTTGTCTTGTTTTGGTAGTCCAGGGTTGTGTGCTTTGCCCCAAACTTGTACATTAACCTACTCATTGTTTAAACCCTCTTGCCTTTTATTGCTGTCTCATGGAAATACCTATAGATGCTTTTGGAAGTAGTGCTCCTGAACCCCAGCCTGCAACCCAAGCTGCTTCTAGCTCCTCTGCTTCCGCCGACCTATTGGCTGGTAATGAAAAACAATTATGTGCCATTCTTAACATCATGGTGGTAGTTTTTTTAAAAAATATTTTTAAATATTTCTTTACTTGAGCACAGGTATTGGGTGATCGCTTACAGAAGCAGCAAGCTTCACTTCATTTGGTGCATTAGAAAACATGACTCTGAGCCAGGGGTGGGGAACATTAGGCCTCTGCAGTGCTAAATTCCATCAGGGTAAGGGAAGTGGTTGAGGACCACCTGCTCAAGTGGGTGGAGTCAAAACACACACCACCTCTGTCTGTCATGTTCTCTCTCTCTCTCTCTCTCTCTCTCACACACACACACACACACACACACGTAGAAACATCTTAGCTTGCCTTTCTTGGAACGCAGAGAAAAGAGGAAGTCATTTTTTTCAGTGCTAAAAGCTTAGCTGTAACTCAGTAGAATTTCACAGGGAAGTAGGAAGTAATGTGATGTGAGAAACCTGATATGGAGGCCTAGTAAGCCACTTTCAATCTACAGACCAGAGATTTCTCACCACTGTTCTAAGCCAATAGAATTGTGTTGCTGCTAGTTCTGTTTAGCCAGTCAGGATGAAGAAGATATTTTTCTGTTCTACTGATGGCAGTGGAAAGCAAAGTATTTGCAGAGACATCATTTTGACGCTTTTCGTTAGCCTAAATTTATTCTATGAAACGTTTAATTAAACGAACTAGAGATTAATATCCTAAGAGTCCGCATGGTACCATAGTTAGCATTAGACTAAGACCAGGGAGATCTTTTGGTTAAAATTCCCACTCTCTGATCATGGCACCACCTCCACTCACGCAGCACAGTCTGTGTCACCCAGTTGTTCAGATCAAACGTGGTACATGTGCTTACAGGATATTTGATGTTGCCCCAAATTCCTTGAAGTAAAAATGGGATAAAATGTATTTGAATGAAACAAAGAACATTAAACAACAACAAAAAGCCCTGACCTGAGAGAGGTTTGGCTGATTTGAGGCACACAAAATTAGGGGACGTAGTTATTTGCCTAAGATGCATGTCCAGAACAGAATTGTCTGTATTTGCACACCTCTAAAGAGAACACAAGAAATGCTATTCCAAGGGTGCCTTCCTGACAAGAACAATATTTCATCAAAGCCAACCTTTCATGTTTATAGTATAGAGGCATCCTTTTCTTGTGGAGGCAGTTCCACCTGGACCTCTAAAACGTATTGTAGAAAGTCCTTTCCCACAATGGATCCATTTCACGGGCTGCTCAGTAGCAATGCTCTCCGTTACTCATTATTAGTAGCAACGCCATTAGTAAGTAGCACGTTTACACCATAGATGCAATTGTGCTTGCTTTTTTGTGACTTTGATTAGGCTTCAGCAATAACATAAGTAAAGGCAGAGCTTTTAAAGCATGAAAGCGGAGGTGCCAAACATTTAGTTCTTGATTCATGCAGCGGCAGATATAAAAAGTTGGAAGTGTAGGGAAATCCAGGCCCTGGGTCTGAATGTGTCCCTTCAGGCCTCTCTAGCTGCCCCTCAGAATTCTCCCTAAGTTACACCCCTCAATGGACCCGATAGACGTTCTCCTTGAGGGCTTTTGCACAGCCAGATAGTGCCCTTGAACTCTGATAGCACCTCTTGCTTCCCTGGTTGAAGGATAGAGAGGGGTGTGTTTAATGTGTATAGAAACTAGCCTACTGTACAAAGCTAAAATTTGCATCCATTGCTCTGCCCACCACTAGCAGGTCTCCCCTGGAAGGCTGCCCAGAGGATAATGCAGCCCTTGGGTTGAAGGTGGTTTTCCACCCCTGCTTTGGCTTCTAGTTCTTGAAGGCTTTTATGGCTTTATCAGACCCTTAGTAATAAGACTGACTTAAGCCTTCTTAGCTGTATTATTTTGCCTTGCAGCCCAAAGGAAACACATTACTGCTTCAGCCCTCTTCTCTTGCCTACGGCCAATTGTTTATTTTGCTCAAGTTAATGCAATGAGTGAAAATGGGGTTTATAATTGAAATGTGTGCGCAAATATACCCTCCAGCTTAGATAATTGCCAACTAACTCATGTCTGCTACGCAGATGACGATGTTTACGAATTTCTCAGAACTAATGCACTAGAAGGGCAGTAAAAGGAGTAGCAAAATATTGGAGTGCTCTCTGATTCAGAAAATGTACCTTGATAGTACAGTACACAAATATGTCAAAAGAGCAGGATAGCCATGTGTACCATAATGTGTCCGATGAGATCATATGTCCTTCACTGTATTATTCCTAGCTTGGGACACTTGCAGGCTCCAAACAATGAATAAAGCTGGTCTATATATTTCGCAAGTGATTATATAATTATTAGAGTTTCTTTTTCCCTCTAATGTAGAATCACAGCAAATGGTCAAAAGTAACTTTTGAGTTGTTGGCAGTAAGTGTGCAAGCTCTTACATCAAACCTTATCTCAGCTCTAAATTGATCTTGCAGCAATTAAGTACTGAAGGGAATGAAATGATACAGCAAGCCACTTTGATCCCTAATAGTTTAATCAGGACAAGGGTTTTTTTTAGTATTAAGTCCTACCATAAAGTGTTTTGAGAGGATGGATGTGCAACAGTCCCCAGTTGTTCTGCTATGTGAAGCAAGAAATAGTACCATGTATCCAAAAATTTGCTTTGCCCCTTAAGAGTATTCAGATCTGTGTGTGCTGACCAGCTTTTAGTAGTTATCTAATTACTTTCTCATTTCTCCCTCTTTCATTTTTCCACAGGTTTTGGGGGTTCTTTTATTGCTCCTTCTCCTTCTCCTTCCCCTGTTACTCCAGCTCAGGCTAATATACTACAGCCCAATTTTGAAGCTGCTTTTGGAGCATCACCCTCACCTTCTCCTGGCGGCACTTCCTTTGATCCCTCAGGTGAGTTGGGGTGTTTTGTTTTTGTGAATTTCCAGAACAAAATGCTGATTTCATTTATGAGATGAGATGCTGTTACAACTCTACCTGATGTGCAAAAGGGCATTCAGAAGGATTTCTTTGGAGGCTTAAAAATTTCCTGCCTTGTGCTCCTTTGAAATGGGTAAACGTTTAGCGCAGTGTAAATTGAAGCAAAGTTCCTGTCACGCAGTTGTCTTTCGTAGGGTTTAAACACAGATCAAACCAAAGTCCTCTCTTTGCATGTGCATGTTTGTTTAAAGGAAACCCCTAAAACTGCAGACACTTTGTACTGTTTATTCAGTATATGGATGTGTGGTCTTGCTATTTTTGCTGAGCCTTTTCCAAACGTGCATGGCACAAAAATGTTAGATATAATGGACTTCCAGGGTGTTCTTCCCTTGACATAAAGCTTAACCTTTCATCACTGCTCTGTCGTTTTCTGTTTGTATCTCTTTCATTCTATACTTTCATGCTGGGGCCTTGCTACAAATTTGCAATTTGGGTGAGTTCTGCAACAGAATAAATATAAACAAAATATTTTAGCATTGCTTTGCTTTATTTGATCGCTTGTCGGAGCATAGTGCAAGTCGGCTTACTAACATTGGCATGCACATCTGATGTGAATAGGTGTACTCACCATGTAATTTTGGTCTGGCTTAGAAATTGCTACCTAATTAGGTATAATGGGATGAGAGCCTCTGGGTTGTGGTATATTTTTCCAAATGTGATATTTGAGCTGGAAAAGTTAGGCCAATCCATGGCAATATTATATTCTTTCTGATACCTTCTAAAGCAAAACTTTTAAAGGAAAAAATATAACCCACTATCCTAGCTTGTAGATGTCAGAAATGAAATACTTTTGTGGTTTGGAAAACTTACTGTGCAGTTAGTTTTCTAATGGACGTCACAATAGGCTTATTGATACCTCTGTCCCAGGAATTCTTACTACAAGTTATCTTCTCTGGCTTTCTTACCCTTGTTTAATGTTGAGCAGGTTTTATGTTTTCCAATTTTCTTTGCACCCACAACTATCCATTCTTCCTGACACACTTAATGTGTACTGTTACAAGAACTACCTAGACAATCCCAAGGAGAATTGGCCAGATGTTTGCCATAAAGTATGCTGAGATAGAAATTGGAAGCCAAAAATACTTGTTATAGAGAAAATTCAAGGAGATATTCTGAAACTTCCCATGTTTGCTTGCCAGAAGCAATAAAACAATTGCCATATGGTGTCCCTAATTTTCTCTTCGCCATATGTAAAAACTAAATGTGGGGTAGTTCAGATGTTTTTGAAGGGAGAAAGATTAAAAAGTTGGCTACAGAGAATTAAACTTAGGGATATCATAGTTATTGAATGTAGTTTATGAAAAGACTATCTGATGGCAATTCCTTCCACATCTGCAATTCTGCAGCAATCACAATTCATTTCAGTAGTTACCTAACTCCATGCTTTCTTTTCTGGTCTTAGAAAGCTGATTGGCAAGTGGACTGTGATACCTTGAATTCATACACAAATAGAGGCCTGCTGTCTAGTTCAGTTGTTCTTCCCACTACAGGGAAAAATGAAGGGATGGAGTGTGCAAGCCTGAGACCTACTCCTAACCTCTCCCAAGGACTATCCTGGGGGGAAACGGTGTCCAGACAGACGCCCTGTTTGACATTTCAGAATGTAACAAAGACCCCATAGAAGATTCTTGTAGTATAATAATACGTGGTCTTGTCTAGATTTTTTTTAAAAAAAAAACAACAACCCATAACTTCATTTCTCTTTCCATCTGAATTCATGGTAATGGTATTGGAAGCTAAGCAGTGTTGAAATGCAGGGTATTCTACATCTTAAGAGGTTTCCAAGGTAAAATACTAGTCATTATTTGGATCTCTTCAGATTATTCATTAGAATAAATTATATACAGGATTAGAGTAAGATTCAGTGTGTTAGCCAGATAGCTTGCATGCATGCCTTCCATTGGCATTACATTAACATTAAATCTATGTGATGGTGGTACGAAGATCTGTAGTGATTGTATGTGTTACGAAGTTCATGGTTTGACCATTTTGGATGTCAGTTGCCTCGACCCATGTTAACCCAGGCCGTGCTTTACAAAAGATTGGTGCCCTAAACTACTGCTCTTTTTTAATCTACAGTGTTTGATGGCTTAGGTGACCTCCTTATGCCAACTATGGTGCCATCTGGTCAACCGCTCTCTGCTTCAGGAATAGCCGCCTCTTCTACTTCAGCTGCAACCAAAGGCATTGGAAGTGATCTTGATTCCTCTCTCGCAAACTTAGTAGGGAGTAAGTTTGGGAAACTTCAGTGTTGGAAGTGGGTTTCGCTTTGTTTTTTTCGGTGACCCATGGTGTATCGTACTAATCAGTTGGACATGATTTACACTCAGTGTGCCTCTGTTGTGTATCTCTTCAATAGTTATTGCAGAAGGATGTGTTTCTTCCCCTATAGGAAGACAAAGTGATGAGGTTTTCATTTTCTGTGTGACAGGAAATTCCTGTTCTCGTCCTGAACTTGTGACACTGAAGCATATACAACACTTTTTATATTGCTGAGTTGGCTCAATTCTACAAGTTAAGCAAATCACTTGAAGACATTTTTTTAAAAATTAGATAGTAAATGGAAGAATAATAGTTCAAATAAAATTACTCACATTCCTAAGAGTAGCGTTTAAAGTGGGAAGTAGAAAATTAAATTTGTGGTTACATGTATGGCCAGTAAATGCTACCTAAAATAAGCATTGATTTCTGGCTTTACCTTATGCTTCAGAGATTAAAACTCAGATGACAGTAATAAAGGCCATGTGTTTGCATGAAGATGCCCAGAACAGATAGGATTATGAAATTGCATCTCAGTGTTGCATCTGTCCTTGAATAGTGTGAGAAACCTTTTTGATATATTGTGCGTTATTTTCATTTCAGTCACTTTTTTATAGCTGAATAAATGCTGCTTAAGTTTGTTGACCCTTAATGATTCAATGAGCTCAAAATTGCATTCATTAGTCAGTGGTTTCATTAAGTCAAGAATGGATAACCTGTGGCCTTCCAAATGTTGAATCCCCTTTCCAATAATTCCTGACCACTAGTCATGATAACTGGAAATGTTGGGAGTCCAACACCATCTAGAGGAGAGTTTCTCAAACGTGCATCTCCACCTGTATTTGTACTACAAGCTAGGAGGACCAGTGGTCAGGGATGATGGAAATTGTGGTCCAAACCTCGATCTAGAGAGTCACTGGTTCCTCAGAACTGCTGCTAGATGGCAACTGAACCAAGTCTCCAACTCATAAAGCTGTCTTATACCATGTTCCTATGTATCAAATGAACAGGCATATTTTAGTCATTGTAAGAACTGTTGAAATAGATGTTGATATCTTTATATGCAAGTTGGGCAAAATTGTTTTCAAATTACCTTTCCATCTTTGCAGATCTTGGAATTTCTGGTACAACATCAAAGAAGTAAGTAGCTAGTAAAATCAAAATTCCAGACATGAATATACTGTACTTTTTACTGACTGACTTTGCATTTGTGGTGCTTCTATTTATTAGTAGTATTTTTAATGAAACTTCTGCTTCTGCTTCCCTATAAACAGTGGCAGAGTTTCATGCTCTGGCACTGGGGAGCGGAGAGCAGGGCTGGCGCGTGTCCTGGGGGTGGGGCACGCCGGCCGCAGGGGCAGGGTGCCCAGGGGGGCAGCCACAATGGCACCCTACTGGGTTTGCGCTGCTGGGGGCAGTGCACTCCCCTCACACTCCTCTTGGTTATGTATTCTTTTAAATCCATTCTTTGGAAAGATGACAAAAATAGAATGGCCCTGTCAGTAAAAACCTGGTCTCCTATGACAGAATGGACTGCTAGTACTTCTCTCCACAGTTTCATAAGTGAAAGCTTTATGAATTGCTGTATTTTCCATTGCATACTGAAGATTAAGGAACATTGTACAGGCATACCTCAGAGGTGTTGCGGGTTTGGTTCCAGACCACCACAATAAAGCTAATATTGTAATAAAGCGAGTCACACACACACACAAAATTGTTTCCCAGTGCAGGTAAAAGTTATGCTTGCATTACACTGTGGTCTATTAAGCCAGGCCCCCAAGGCTGCAGGAGGGGGGGGGGGAGGGAAACCTGACTCCAGCGCTATGCCAGCTGCACTCCCATGGCCAGAAATTGGCAGCGGTAGCAGGAGGCTTCCTTCCACTGGAAGTGGCAGGCTGCCTACAGCTGCACCCGTCTCCTTTTAAGGAGCAATATCTGCAATAAAATGCAAAGTGAAGCACAATAAAATGAGGTATACCTGTATTTCATTTTGTAATCTAAAAACCAGTAGTAGTGCAAATCTAAACATTGCTTTTGTTCCAGCCCAAAATATTGCACTATTTCCAGTTCTGTCCCTTAGCTGGCTGGTTGGTTGATTGATTAGCATTCAAAATCATTGTCTGTTTTAGGGGAGATCTTCAGTGGAACGCAGGAGAGAGGAAGTTGACAGGAGGAGCCAATTGGCAACCCAAAGTAGCACCTGCAACATGGTCAACTGGCGTTCCTCCAAGTGGCCCAATGGTATGTAGTGCTGTTGATACTTCTTATTTTTAGTGAAATGCATATGAATTGATCAGCCGTTTCAATAGACTCTGCCACAAGCAAGAGCTTTGTCACCCTAGAAAACCATTATTACGGGCTGGATTGTCTGAAGTCTGTTTACACTAACGTTAGAAAGTTTAGGAAATGTATATCCCATCCTACTATTGTTTAAATTATGTAGTTATCTTATCATTTGTTCCGGGAGCATAACACTTCCTTAGTGTTTGAATGAAAGCATGTTTTCAATTTATGCCTCCTGTACCTTTAGTATAAATGCTTTTGTTCACTATACCCAACCTTACTTCAGAGTATAATCCAGAGTGCTAACAAACCATGGGAAGCTAGAATATTTGTTGAAATCACTGTTGTTAATAGTGTTGTTGGTTGTTGTGAAACAATCCACCACCTTGGGACAGCAGTCTGAAATATAAAAGCTTTCAAATTAAACAAGAAAATATTCAGCCAATATTCTAAAACAGTAAAGAGACAGGGCCTGGCAAATCTCAATTTATTCTGTGGGGTAGGCACCACTCCATAGAAAGCTCTGCCTCTGGTTGCTGCCCACTGCCTGACTAGCCTCACAGGGCTGCATAATCTGAAACAGAGTGTCCAGTGATGATCTGGGGAAGAACATATGGGAGAAACCGTTTGTTGTGGTCCCCTGCCCCCAAGTCATTTAAGGCTATAAAGCACCTTGAATTGAGCCAGGAAATGAACTGGCAGCCAGTGCAGTAAAAACAAGATAAGCATGGTGTGATCAAAATGCCTAGCTACAGTATCCTAGTGCCACATTTTGCACCTCTTGTCATCACATGGCGACAGTATGGCCAGTTCAAGGCCCAGCATGTTTCAGAGTTCTAGATTGTGGCAGTTTAGTGGAAAGGGGTTGCACCCAAGGCGGGTACTGGGGCCAAAGTCACTGTGTTCGGATCTGGCTATGAGCCTGTCTGCTTGAGAAACAAGCGAATAACGTAGAGAAGTTGAATATTTTCAAAGGTAGCTCTGAATAAACCCAGAACTTTGTAACATTCGACAAACTAAATTGATGACTGTATGTTAGGTTTTTTTTATTGTATAACTAAATCCTTGAGACTTACGTGAAAGGCGAGTTAACAAGGAAGAGGAGGATAATTGCTGGATGACAGCTTTTAATACAATTAGTCTGTCCTGTGTTGATTTAACTTTGGCAGGATGTGGAAATGGCAGGATGGGCTTCTGTAACGAGTGTTGAACAGTGACTTAATGTTGGAAGTGAGTGTGTGCGTGCGTTCATATCTGTATAATCTGTAATCAGTGTCTGGTGTTTGTTATTCTGGTTTCTAGACAGGATCTGGAGCTCCAGCAGGTGCTGCCCCTCCTACATCAGGTGCCCCCCCTGCACAGCCTGCACCAGGATTTGGGATGGTGAGTGACATTTAATAATAGAGATTACATTTGATCAGTCATTTTCTTAAAAAACAAAACAAAAAAACAATGACAGGAAGGATTACCACCACCTGCCACTTAACCTTTGCTTCCTTTTTAAGTTGCTTATGGCCAAGACTTGTATATTTTGCCCTTTTTTTAAAAAAAAAAGTCAGCATTCAGCAGGAGGAAAAACAGAAGTCAGCCCACATTACCGTTTTTGTAACCTTGCTTAACTTGGATATTTTGCATGCTTCTGGAAGGAGCAAGAAAACTATGCAGACTCTGAAGCTCTGCCCCAGGAATCTTTCCTCGGTCCTCAGACATTTGTCACACACTGAAGTTTATCATTTGAACCTTGAAGAGCAGGAACACGTTCCCTTTAAAAAAGGATACATCTGATGCCCATTGATGCACCGAACACCAATTTCTATGCTTGTCACTGCACAATACACAGTGCATTGCATAAGGAGTTTGCTGGGGTTTGCTAACAGATTGCAAAGGGTGTTGGTCTTCATCTGGTTGGTTAGGACTCAGTAATGGATTACAGCCTGATCTAAGGTGGCAGCACTACCACCATACAGATAGATAGATAGTAGTAGTAGTAGAAGAAGAAGAAGAAGAAGAAGAAGAGGAAGAAGAAGAAAATAAGTCCCACAATGCATGCTTGGGTTAAAGGTGAGTCCCAGGTCTGAAAAAGTTGACAACTACTGGCAGTAGGGCATACAACCTACCTGAAGTGTGCATTGAGATTTGATTTTTGTATAGTGGAAATCTGGCACACTCATTGGACTGTGCATACCTGAAAGGATGGAGGCTAGCAGTACCTGTCTTGCCAAGATGTTGTCAGTCAGCTAAGACTCAAGCTTGCCTTGTTTGTACTGCGGGCATCATTCATTGTTCTCTTAATACTTCCCAGCAACCTCCTGGATCAGGTGTCCCAATGATGCCACAGCAGCCAGTTATGTACGGACAGCCTATGATGAGGCCGCCATTTGGAGCAGCTGCAGCAGCTGGTGCACAAGTAAGGGCTAACAATTTCTCTCTAGAAGGTCTTTTTTTTATTTTTTGAGCAGCTTAGCTTTTATGTCTCCTCTTTTGACCTGTGACCCTCTCCTGTATTTTCAGCAATTTACCTTTTAAACTCCTTTGAGTGTTTTAAACATTTAAATTATTACTTTGCTTTTTATATCGGTCCTGGAGGTTTTGCTAAATATGATTAGAAAGGACCAATTGGTTAAAGGTATACAAGTCGGAGCTAAACAGTACAAATTGAAAGCATTTGCTGATGATTTGGTATTGACATTACAGGAGCCAGAATCTAGTACTAAAAGAGTATTGGAATTGATTCAAGAATTTGGTCAGGTTGCGGGATTTAAGTTGAATAAGCTGAAAACTAAGGTTTTAGAGAAAAATTTAACAGTGATTGAGAGAGAGAGGTTTCAGAAGGAGACAGGATTAACATTGGTTAAGAAAGTGAAATACCTAGGGGTTAACATGACTGCTAAGAATGTGAACTTATTTAAAGATAATTATGAAAAATGTTGGACGGAAGTGAAAAAGGATTTAGAAATATGGTCAAATTTGAAGTTATCATTGCTAGGCTGAATTGCTGCGATAAAGATGAATGTATTGCCAAGGATGTGGTTTTTGTTACAAACACTGCAAATTTTGGACAAAATGGATTGTTTCAAGAAGTGGCAGAGAGATATTTCTAGATTTGTCTGGCAGGGCAAGAAGCCTCGAATAAAATTTAAGATACTAACTGATGCTCAAGAAAGAGGAGGATTTGCCCTGCCAGACCTTAAGCTTTATTATGAATCAGCTGCATTTTGTTGGCTGAAAGAATGGCTGTTTCTTGAAAACACGGACATTTTGGACTTAGAAGGTTTTAATAATGTCTTTGGATGGCATGCATACTTGTGGTATGATAAGGTCAAAGCACATAAAGCGTTTAAAAACCATATTGTCAGAAAAGCACTGTTTAATGTCTGGATAAGATATAAGGATTTGCTTGAAAACAAAACTCCAAGGTGGTTGTCACCAATGGAAGCAAAGGCTCAGAAAGAGCTCAATATGGAGGCCAATTGGCCGAAACATTGGGAAATTTTGGAACAAGAAGGAGACAGATTAAAACTGCAGAGTTTTGAAAAAACTAAAAAACAAAGTGCGAGATTGGCTTCATTATTACCAAATAATGGAGGCTTACAATTTGGATAAGAAAATTGGCTTTCAGGTGGAAAAATCAAAATTGGAAATAGAACTGTTAGACCCTAAAACTAAGAATTTGTCAAGAATGTATAACTTGCTGTTGAAATGGAATACTCAGGATGAAACAGTGAAATCTGCTATGATTAAATGGGCACAAGATGTTGGACATAACATTATGATGGCTGACTGGGAACAGTTATGGACCACAGGTATGAAGTTTACGGCATGTAATGCCTTAAGAGAAAATATAATGAAAATGATCTACAGGTGGTACATGACGCCAGTCAAGCTTGCAAAAATTTATCATTTGCCGATAATAAATGTTGGAAGTGTAAAGAGATTGAAGGTACATTCTTTCACCTTTGGTGGACATGCCCAAGGATTAAGACTTTCTGGGAGATGATTTATAATGAAATGAAAAAGGTATTTAAATATACCTTTCAGAAGAAACCAGAGGCCTTTCTCCTGGGAATGGTCAGCCAATTGGTGTCAAAGAAGGATAGAACTTTCTTTATGTATGCCACAACAGCAGCAAGAATACTTATTGCAAAGTACTGGAAGACACAAGATTTACCCACCCGGGAAGAATGGCAGATGAAAGTGATGGACTATATGGAACTGGCGGAAATGACTGGCAGAATCCGAGACCAAGGAGAAGAGTTGGTGGAAGAAGATTGGAAGAAATTTAAAGTTTATCTACAGAAACATTGTAAAATTAAGGAATGCTAGAAGGATGTTGGAATGAAGTAATGTGGTTTTAGCAGAAATGATATAAAGGATTAAGTAAAAATGGATTGTTAATTGGTGAAAGAACAAAACGTTAAATTATAGTATATTAAGATAAATCATTAGGATAGAAATAAAGATGGAAAGGATTTGCTGAAATATCTAATTGAATTAGAATACAAAAGAAGGAGGTGTGAGGAGGTTAAGGAAATAAGCAAAGGAAAGAAAGTTATGTAAAGGATTGATTTTTTTTTAATTATCTGCATCTTTTTTTCTCTTTTTTTCCCTTTGTTTTTTTCTGTTTAAATATGTTCTTTATTTTTTCTTTTTGTAACCTTTAAAATCTCAATAAAAATCTATTGGGGGAAAAAAACACCATTTAAATTATTACAGTCGTACCTTGGAAGTCGAATGGAATCCGTTCCGGAAGTCCGTTCAACTTCCAAAACATTCAGAAACCAAAGCTCGGCTTCTTGATTGGCTGCAGGAAGCTCCTGCAGCCAATGGGAAGCCTTGTCGGACGTTTGGCTTCCAAAAAAAGTTCAAAAACTGGAACACTCACTTCCAAGTTTTGATCGTTCGGGAGCCGGAACATTCGACTCCCAAGACTCCCCACGGTACGACTGTATTACAATATATTTTGGCTTCCATGCAGAGCAGTTGCATTTCTGCAGTAATACAAAAGCTTGCATGCCACTTTCCTTTAGCAGAAGAAAATGGGTTTATCGCATCCATTTTCTTTTGTGATTGTAGTTGCTATCCTCAATACAAGTTAGGTAAATAAATCATCAAGTAAAAATATATATAAATAGTAAAATGCATTAGTTTGTACTCAACATCATCAAACTGGAGAAGATAAAGTTCCTTTCTAAACAAAACAGTGTTCTGGGTCAGGGAGCTCCATGAAGCAGGTGCCATGTTGGAAAAGGCCCTGCCATCCTCCTAGATTATACTTCTATTTCAAGGGAGCACTAAAGCAGGATCTCTGTTCCAACGGCTGGATTAAATGTAAACTACTGAAAACTTCTTCTGTTGGATATAAACCACTATCTCCTCATTTGTCTTCAAACTTACCTGCCAGTACTGACTGCAGGCAGCACAACTTAAGTGCAGAAGTATACCCGCTACAGTGTGTTCCATCCCTATATATGCTTAACTTAAAATGTGTCTAAAGTAAGTTACATCTGTGGGACAGGTGTAACATTGGAATGGTTTTCATCTTCAATCTATTGCATCTTAATTTTGTTCGTAGGTGAATCCTAATATTTATCTTACCGTTGTCCTTATACTCTACTCTTCTCTTCTCTTCTCTCTCTTTTTTGTTTGTGTGTTTGTTTCATGCTCTTCTTGACTGATGGGAAACCCGTTAAGCTCTCTCCAAGTCCTACACCTGCCACTCAGAGTCCCAAAAAACCACCATCAAAGGACCCATTAGCGGATCTTAACATCAAGGATTTCTTATGAACTGTTTAAGGTATAGGATTGCCGGACCTATTTACTTACTTGAACTTTCTTTTCTGGCATTTGCTTAGGTGACTGAAGTCAAATAACTAATTTTTCTTAAGTTTGGAAGGTTTTAGCAGTGGGCTTCCAAATATTACTGGTTTCTTGTGCATCGGCAACATTTGGTGTCCCCATGCCTCTCGCCTTCCTTCCCAAGTCATTGTTTATGTTAGATCTTACAATGATTTATGTGGAAATTATTCAGTTTGGCTGTGTATTTTTTTGATGTTTTATTTATTGTTTATGACTACTTTTGTTATGTTGTAAATGTATTTTTTTCATGTTGTAAGCCGCCTTGACCATGGTTTGAACTATGGAAAGGCGGCATACAAATAAAAATTATGTTTGTATCTTGGTAATGCCAGATCATGAAACTAATTCAAATGCTTGTTGCTTAGTTTTTCTCTTTTGCTCTCTCTCTCTCTCTCTTTCTCCCCCCCCCCCCAACTTCCACAGCTGTAGTTTTCTGTCAGGATAACTGAAGATGCAAGCTTGGAATCTACAAACAAGACTTTTGTTGCTCGGAGTTGTCCAAGTGAGCCACCACTACCAAACCCAGTGCTTACAGATTTCTCTCCTACTTCCAAAACGTGTAGCACAGCTGTGAAAGTGAACATTAGGAATGTGTACTATCTTAGTTGTTATCCCTCTTCTCTCTCTCTCTCTTTCTCAGTTTGTGTACTTGGGTTATTATTTATGTGTTTTACAACTTTAAACAATGGATGTATGTTTCTGATGCCTTCTTAGTGCTTTTCTGAACCTATCCAATAGGGGCAGACTATGCAGCTGTTGTGTGGTGAGCCATTTGGAGCGATGTGTCTGTGTTTCTGGAGGTCTCCGTGTAAATAACTTTGGCAAACCTTCTAAATTTTCCCTTTTGAAGTCCAGTTTCTCTTGTATATCTGTTATACAAAATAATAGTGTGATGATACCAAGGTAGTAAGAAAAAAACACTCTCAATCCTACAAACTCTTTTTGTGTGGAAAACGCCCCCCGCCCCCCCCCCAATGCAGGATTCTGAATTTGTTGTGGAATATGTTTTATTTTTGTGGCACTGTACATGTTAAAGATAATTTTAAAAAGTAATATAAAAGAGAGCTCCCATTTAATACATCTTCTTTCAAGTTGATTTGCAAAGAATTTTTTTCAAAAAAAATATTGAACATACCTTATCAAATTTATTTTAAAATATTTAAGGGACTTTTGTTTCCCATTTTAAAACCAGCTTATTTATCAGCTCTTATTTTAAATGCACTGAAAATATGTAAAGGGCAAGTTCCTTGCCATGTTGCTAAGAGTGGGGGGGGGGGGAATCCTAGCTGGGCAGACATTTTAAGGATTGTCAGGTTAATTAGGTCACTCAGTGTATCTGTTGGCAAATCATGAATAATTTTTATTTTATTTTTTATTTAGCTTTTATGTACATCAGTTAGTTTGGTGCTTTTCTGTATGAGCCTTGGACTAGTAGTGTTTTTTCCATTCCCATACACCGCTGTGTATCTTCCGTACTGTCTGTGATTAGAGGTTGCACTAAACTGGAAAACTGCACCCTTTACTGTAAACAGAGAAAAAAATTGTGTTCCTTTAAACGTTTTAGTTTGTTCTCTCATACTGTTTGTGCTGATGGCTTGGCTTAAGATTTTTGACTCCTTAATAAGGTCACTGTTGATCAGTGTTACAAGTGGCTTGGCAGCTCTTTGTAAAAGCATATTAGGTTGGAAAGATGTTCACCTAAGTCTTTCAAATTAACTAATCAATATATGGTACCATTTTTAAAAAGTGGTTGTATCTGAACTTATTGTGGGGATAACATACACTGTAATGGCAGAGAGTTAGAGAGAGAGAATTTCAAAGTGGGTTTTCTTTGTATTTTGATTTGAGAAAAACCCAGTGCATGTGTACCCTCTGAGATGCAATAAAACACCTTGATCAAAGTAAATTAAAACACAAAAGTTGTGTCCTTTGATTGTTGCTCTGACTTCGCCATTTGCTGCTTCTCGTAGGGACACAATAGCTGATGACTACAGTTTGACATGTTTGTTCAGAGCAGGAGAGGTCTTGCTCTTTGAGTCTGCTGGCATTTTAAATCTGACAGCTGCTAGAGAATTCTCCAGCCTACTAAAGCAATTGTGACTGGCAGTACAACCATATGCCTTTTTTGCTCAGAAGTCAGTCTTGCTGTATTCAATGAGGCTTACTCCCAGGAAAGTGAACCAGAAGAAGGTAAGAAGGTGAGGAAAAGGGAGGTATATGAGCAATAGTGAGAGAGAGTGCGATCTATGGATGCATGGGGTGTGTTTTGAGAGTGAGAAGGAGCAACTATGGATTTGAGGGGCTGGGTCTGACCCAAATCCACTCTAGCTCGTGGATCACAAGGTTCTGTCACAAAAAAGTCCCATAAGCCCCCACCATCACCCCCCAAAAAACCCCGCACCTTGGTCTATAATAGTATCAGAGAATACAGTGGTACCTCGGGTTAAGCACTTACCGTATTTTTCGCTCTATAAGACGCACCAGACCACAAGACGCACCTAGTTTTTGGAGGAGGAAAACAAGGGAAAAAATATTCTGAATCTCAGAAGCCAGAACAGCAAGAGAAGCTGCACAACAGCCAGAAGCTGCACAGTGAAAGCAGCAATCCCTCTTGCTGTTCTGGCTTCTGGGATAGCTGCGCAGCTTGCATTCGCTCCATAAGACGCACACACATTTCCCCTTACTTTTTAGGAGGGAAAAAGTGAGTCTTACAGAGCAAAAAGTACGGTAATTCATTCCAGGGATCCGTTCTTAAACTGAAACTGTTCTTAACCTGAAGCACCACTTTAGCTAATGGAGCCTTCCACTGCTGTCGCGCCGCCGAAGCACGATTTCTGTTCTCATCCTGAAGCAAAGTTCTTAACCTGAGGTACTATTTGTCAAACAATAGGATCAATACGGACCGTCGTGAATGACCTGTGAATGCAGCTTCAAAAACTAGCACTGGATATGAAGTAAGTGGTAATGTGAACCCATAGTGACCAGAATTATATATACATAGCTATTGTTCAGTCATACAATATATTATAGAGACATTATGAGATCGATTGTTTTTGATGCCTTGCCAATAGCAGCTGCATATTGAGTCAACACTTCCATTGCACTCTCCACCACAACCCCAAGATACCTTTCCTGATTAGTCTCACTGCTAGCTCAGACCTCCCCCCTTCCTCTTCTCTGTGTATAAAATCGAGGTGGGGGTTAGCCCCATGTGCATCACTGCTCATCTCTTAAAGTATGAACACATCAAAAGATGTAGTCCCAATACAGATCCTTGGATGAACCCCAATTCTATCTTCTGCTTTGAGAAGTTTGCATTTATTCCTACTCCCTGCTTCCTGTTATTTAACTAGTGAGCAATCCATAAGAGGACTTCTATATTTATCCTATGACTTTTAAATTCACTCAGGAATCTTTAGTGAAGGACTTTAAAGTCCAGGTAAAGAGTGTCCACCGGTTCGATCTTATCCATATGCTTGTTGACACTCCTAAAGGTTAGTGAGATGGGTCGGGACTTTCCAGAAGAACATGTTGCTACTGCTTGATAGTTTTATCTTAGCACTTTTCACCGAAGCTTTCCTTAAACAATGTTTTTCATCAGAACAGGCCTGTAATTGCCTGGATCCCTTTTTGAAAATCGGCTGCTTTCCAGTCCTCTGGTGCAGAGGAGAATGTAGCATCAGAAGCTGCCATTCTGTTCAATTGAATGATCCAGTAACGCGCATCTCAGGCAGAATTTAATTTCTAGGTAAGTAGCTAAGGCAGCAACTCATTTTCAAGTGGGAAATTTTCTATAGGGTATAGATTATTTCACACATTCAAGTGAGAGATTATGTGACTGTAGTAACTATTGGTCACCATAGTGTTGCAGATATTTCTGCGTAAAGCTAAGCCATGCACAGAAATGGGAGAGTCAGTGAGCAGGGAGATTCCCAGGCCTGTGCTTAAGAACCCCAGAGTCCAGGCTGTACCGTAAGAGGAGTTATTGGAGAAGAGGTAGGTTCGGCTATCCCCAGGATGAGTCTGAAAATTGTATTTTCAGGCTGGTGATTTGGGGACAATTTTGGGCCTTGAAGACTTCGTTTAATGCTCAAAATTAAACAGGTCTGTTCAGGAACAAATCTCCTTAATTTTGGTGGGCCTTGGTTTCTAAGTACAGACATCTATGATTGACACCTTAATCACGATTTTTCTAAATAATTCTGCACTGCTGGGCTATGTAAAAATCAAAGGGAAAAGTTATTTGTGTACGTGTTAGGTGAAGGATACTGTGGAGTTCTTGGACATTTAATCCCCTTGGTCAAGTCTGGACATGTTTAGGTTGCATTATTGGGAATTACTGCAAAGTGTTGAGAGCGGACCTTCTTAGCATACTTCTATTTTAATCTTGAGATAGGTTTTCAAGATACAGCTGGAGTGGTGTTTCTAAAAGTCTGGCTCCCAATGTGCTCCTGGTTCAGTCATGTAATGAGGGGCTCCCCCCTTTTCCTGGGCTTTTCGCCCAGTCAACAGAAAACCATTGCTGTTGTGATGCCGCTTTAAAAGACTGGCTCGCTCCCTCTTGTCTTTTCCTTCCCTGTATGGTACTCTGTTTAAATTGGGTGCTTATGCATATATTGACATTAAAAATGAAACATAAAATATAAACTTGCTGGCTGATCTGTTCTTGCGTTTTCTGCTGCAGAGGACTTGAAAGTGGGGTTAGTTTAAGTGGACAAGTGGTCCTGTTTCAAAATGTTTGAGAAGCAGTGAGCTCAGAACAGGCTTTTGGATCTAAGGCTGCCCTCTGCTGGGCATATAATAAAAATACTTAACACAGTTAAGGTGTGAATCTCCAGGTTCCTGGTTCAATATTAATCCTGATTTGCTTGCACAAAGCTAATGGTTAGAAAAAGGGGTGTGTCAACACAAGGTCCTTAGGCTGCTCTTTCCATGTGTGTGTTTGTGTGTCTTTGTGTACATGAGCACTTTCCATTTATGCCTCCCAAATCTTTTTTGATGGTTTCCTATTCACATTAGTGGCTGCTGTTTGAGGGGATATATTTCTGTGGTGTGGTATGGTGTGTAGTCACCTCCCCTAAATTAGTATTTCCTCCACCCACAAACATGTTCACCAGTGTGCATGACCTTTTTTAAAAAAAGCTACCCCAAAACATGTTTTTTTCTGCAATTCAAAGTTTTCACTCTATCAGATTTTCAAAGAATCATAGAATTTCAGGGTTGGAATGGTCCCCAAGTGCCATCCAGTCCAATCCCCTGCAATGCATGAACTGCAGCCAAAGAATCCCAGACCTCTGCTCAAATCCTTCCACCACTCTCCAGGAGAGTGCCCCCATCATCAAGCAGCTCTCACTGAAATAATCTTCCCATGTTCATCCAGAATCTCCGCACCCCCCCGGACCTAGTTTCGCCCCTGCCATAAACTATAATACCACAAAACAGAACTAAAAGAACCGTAAATAATAATTTTTCAATGTGTGCGTATTGCTCCAAGTCAGGAAACCTGAACTGAGCAGGGGGAAAGTGGGGGCTAACACTTCAGTGAGGAGGATGTTATGTGGACACTATGGAAAAAAGAGAGAGACAAGCAACTTCAAATCCACATTAAACTCTAGTGTGGATGAGCCCTAAGTCTGGTTTTTCTTGAGTACAGTAATACCTCGGGTTACGAACTTAATTCGTTCTGGAGGTCCGTTCGTAAACTGAGACTGTTCTTAACCTGAGGTACCACTTTAGCTAATGGGGCCTCCTGCTGCCGCCACGCCACCAGCGAGCGATTTCTGTTTTCATCCTGAGGTAAACTTCTTAACCTGAGGTACTACTTCTGGGTTAGAGGAGTCTGTAACCCAAAGTGTTTGTAACCTGAGGTACCACTGTATTCATTCTGATGTGTTTATGGAGTAGTTATAGTAAGTATACATTTTTATTTGCATGTGGGGTGTTTACATATCTTCTTGTTCATTATTTATTCACCCATCACATATTAATGTAAGTAATTCATCCTGTCACTTTCTTAATTTCAAAAGGCTGTGGTATTTTGTTTGAAAGCGGATTTGTCTCTCTCCAGGGCAACAGAGCATTTCCCCCACTTTAATTGCGCAAACCTACATTTCCAGCATACGTTTGAATCCCTGCCACAAAATAGTGACAGCCTCGAGGCAATCTGTATGTTGCTTCTGTTTTACCAATGATTTTCTTCACAATACTAGAGTTACAAGAAATTCTGGAGCCAGCAGGTGGCAGTCTGGAACTTGCCTTAAAACTGAAGTTGCATATAGACAGAGCCTAATAACTCAACTCTACATGTAAATGTGAATACAGTGGTACCTCTGACTGTGAACGAGATCTGTTCCGGAGCCCCGTTCGCATCCTGAAGCGAACACAACCCGCGTCTGCACAGGTCACAATGCACTGCATCTGCGCATGTGCTTGAGGTCATTTTGAGCGTCTGTGCATGCACAAGCAGCGGAACCCGGAAGTAATGTGCTCCGTTACTTCCAGGTCGCCACAGAGCGCAACCCGAAAATGCTTAACCTGAAACTACTTCAACCCGAGGTATGACTGTATGTTTGCAGACTTCGTTTTAGTTGTTGTGTGCTAAAATCAAACCTCAGTTCTACCCATGCTTGGATGACTGGTGGAAATCTGGTTATCTTGCAAAGATACGTAAAACTAAAACTGGAATCAAGATGTTACTTTGTGGTATTCTGCAAGAGAAATCCCAAGAACTTTATGACAAGCAAGAGTACTAAGTCTAGCAAAGCAATAGGGAGGTATCACCATCTTTCTCCTTACCCTATGAAGACCTAGCTCAGCCTTCCCTCATCTGGTGCCCTTCAGATGTTTGGGATTTCATCTTCCATCAGCCCAAGACAGTATGGCCAATTGTCAGGGATAACGGAAATTGTGGTCCGAAAATATCTGAAGGGCACCAGGTTGGATGATCTAGATGATCCATGAGCCACATTTCATTGTCTTGATCCAGCTAGGGGCTGTGTGCAGAAGTATATTTCTATACATGCATCAAAAAGAAGAGGGTCCTTTTCAGTTGTGCTCCACCCTGTGAAAAGCTCTCCCAAGTGAGGCCTGCCTGGTGCCAACACTAACAACTTACTTTCTTCTTCACTGGGGTATTTGCTGGTATTTCAAAAGGATTTGAAGCTGATTGTAAGTTGCCTAGAGATTGCCCTGTGTTAGATGACAAACAGATTTAAATCACCATCCTAATACAGTGGTACCTGGGGTTACATATGCTTCAGGTTACATACGCTTCAGGTTACAGACTCTGCTAACCCAGAAATAGTGCTTCAGGTTAAGAACTTTTGCTTCAGGATGAGAACAGAAATTGTGCTCTGGCGGCGCGGCGGCAGCAGGAAGCCCCATTAGCTAAAGTGGTGCTTCAGGTTAAGAACAGTTTCAGGTTAAGTTCGGACCTCTGGAACGAATTAAGTACTTAACCTGAGGTACCACTGTAATCAATTAATAGGTGATCATCAGCTAATGAAATTGAGTCTTGCTCAATAATTTCAAAATCACTTAAGGACTTCCATTTGCTCAATGGGCTTTTCATTTCACCCTCTCTTCCGCACACATTACCTGAAATTGGCTTCATCATAAAGAGGAAGCAGGGAAACCAGAGCTCACTGTTCCTGCCTTCTTTGGAGCACTGATAAGGGTGGCCCTTGGGTGTTGTAGTTTTTTCAGAGCAGTAGCTCTGAAAAGCTGCTTAGGTGGAGAGATTGGTATTCCTGTTACTGAAGGCTGGTTTATAAATTGCTTGAAGGAATATGTTTGGTCCCTCATCATCCTTTCTCCTATTCCTCAAGTGCTACCACGATTTATCTTAGGTGGGCCATATGCATACAATCCCAACAAGAACGTATTTTATTGGGTTATAACTCTGAGGTCACATCCACACCACATGTTTAAATTGCAGTTAATTCACATGACTTCCCTCCCCAAGAATTCTGGGAATTGCAGTTTATAGCTCACAGAGCTACAACAGCAGCATGCTTAGCAAACTACCGTTCCCATGATTCTTTGGGGGAAGTCATGTACTTTAAATGTATGGTATGGATATGATCTGAATCTGAAACCAGCACAATTTCACCCAAGGTTTTTGGCCTGAAGTAAAAGGCAGGATTCTGTGAACCTGACATGCAAAAACCAGATTTACTGTGATGCTATTTCAATATGCAGGCATCTAAGACGCAGCCTTTATAGCAGATTGGATTTTTCACAAAGCAGTTGGTTTAAGTGTTGTGGCAAGAGTCCATATAACTTAGCTGTTTGTATATATCTCAGGATCTTTTGGACCTCATGTGCCTTTTGCTCATAAGTTAATATTATGGTTTACTTTTATCCTACCCTGTAATTTTAGTATGGTTTTCAATTTTTAAAAAAGTTTTTTTTTTTTTTGGACTTTGCCAACAGCTAAAAGATGGATTAGGTTTGTTTTGAGGTATTTTTAAAAGCTGTTAAAGAACACATGAAATTCGCCAACATATTACTTACAAGCTTATAATTGTCAATTCTTTTTTTGGGAAGGGGCGTGTTTGCTGCAATGTGAGGACATCAAATATAGTCCTTGCTGTCTCGTGTACTGTTCACATTCAAAGACAATTTGGTAGGCAGGGAAAAGTAGCTCAGTTTCTTTATATTGCCAGTGATATTTGATGTCAAAATGAGAATTTACATATGCATAAATCTGTTTTTCTTTAATTGTTTTACCTCACATTGCACAAAGTTATGTTTTTGCAATGTTTGAACATGTGTCTGGATTGGAATAGTTTCCTTCCCTCTTTACCCTTTGACTGTTGTTTTTAACATATTCTGTGTTTTAGTGGTGGCACATTGTTGCTGCTGTTATAATGTTATTTGCGTAGCTAACAGCACCTAATAAAAAAATCACACCATTTGCTCCCAGAGCAAGCAGGAGAGGTTCTTGGAAAACAACCTATCCTTTCCTCTTCTGTAGAACGAGAACCAATGTTGTGCCCTCCAGACATTGTTGGACTACAAGTCCCATCAGTCACTGCCAGTAAGGTCAATGGTCAGGGGTAAAGGTATTCCAGCCACATCTGGAGGGCACCACTTTAGCTTCTCCTGAACTATACAAAGAAGGGTAAAAACCAGAGGATTCAAAATACATAGGCCAACAATATAGGTAGAAGCCATGTCATATGCAAGTTCTAACAAAATAAACTAAACAATGTGAGAAGTTGCCATGTGGATATTTCTGTATGTATGTATGTCAAAAGTGTGCTACAGGGTAGTTTACAATAGAAAGACGATGTAATGACTCAATCATGCTTTGACGGTAGCATAAAAACCAGCCCTAACTCCTATTAAAATGAGCATGGCAAGCTGTATTGATTAAAATCATGTAGGCATCTGAAAGTGTGTTTGATGGTTCAGAGGGCTTTGAGACATGCTTACATTTATAATTACTCCCAAATGAAACTAAGCAATATTGGTCACTATTTTGAAGTTTGAAAATATTAGGAATGCCATGTTCAGAGTGTCAGACATTCTTTATGTAATCCTTGTCCCTAAGTGATAGTAAGTGGTCTGAAGGTGTGGACATGTGTAGTGCTTTGTGTTGTCATGGTCAGATCACCATCGTGAAATTTGGAATGGTTGTGGGAATTCGCTCAGCAAAGATAACACGCTCATTTGAATGGTGTGCATCCGGCGACTAATGGATTGCTCTGGGGCAGGGCTGGTCTACCTATGAGGCAAGGTGAAGCAAACAGCCTCAGGCTACAGGATCCTCAGGGGCAGCAGATCCCATCTTTATTCCTCACCTTGTTCCTGATGTCAGTTTTCACTCACCTCTTCTCCCCTGGTGGTGCCAAAATGTCTTGGATCGGCACTGCTCTGGGGATTTTCCAGCAGAGAAAGCAGTAATCCTGTCAAAGCCCAGGTCTCACTGTAGGACATTGAGATGAGATGGGAAGTTGACATAATTGCTTCTGAACATCTTCTCCAGCACTGTGTAGTCTTATCGTCTCCCTGGTATTCTGGGAGGCTGTGGGTTATGAAACTTACAGATATCCGACGACTGCAGCAGAAATTTACCCTTTAGGCGAGTGCCAACCATACTATCTATTTTTAAGAAATAAATAGGGGGTGGTAAATAGCATTGTTTATGAACAAAGCTTAAATTACTGAGGCATATTCCTTGAAAGTACTTTCTGAATCTATATAGGGTTCAGATCATAGGAAAAGGATTGCGCTGCTATAAAACTATCAACAGATCCTTGCTTTCTGAATTATGCATGTGTTCTTCAGTTGTATCACTTAACATATTCTTTTTGAAATTACATTGTCTCTCAGGATGTCCATGGATGGTTCCAGACTCTAGCAGAAAAGTTAGCCTCCAAATATAGCCCCAAAAGCAGACTCCAAAATGAATTTGGCCCTGGGTTCTGCAGATGTCGCCTTGCCAGCTTGCAGCTGCTAAGAAGAGCTGTCCACTGTGGTCTTGACACAAGCAAAGTACATGGCTGCACCCAGCTGTTAGAAAGCCATGTCATTTTCAGTCCAAAGCAGCCTATAACTGATGTGGTTAGAGGGGCAGACGCAGGGCCCACTTAGACTTAGCCACTTGTCACGTGCCTACAATGTTGTCTCCACCTTGTATGTTAAAATTAAAGGCTGGCTTTTCCACTTTGGGGTGAGTACTTCAATCTGCTGCCATCTGAGTTGCTTTCACTGACTTGGTACAGATGTAATGCTTTCCGAGATTACCGAACCATGGTTTGGTGACAGGGAGAGCCTTGTGGGCTTGCAAGTTCCATCCTTTCTTCCCTTTTGTGCAAAAAAATGATGCTTTAACAAGACTGGGATTTATTTGACTGGACTAACCAGAGAATGAAACTAGGGAACAGTCACCATAACCATACAATCAGAGGTGGATTTAGGGGGCATGTGACGGTTCCCTCAGTGGCGTGCAGTCATTTCACCTCTGCACATACAACCCTGAGATTCTTTCGTATGAGACCTTCAGGGCAGGGTAGCCAACTAAATCTCAGTATTGCACAATGGGTGAAAGAAATATGTTAAAATTTAAGAGATTTGTGGGATCTGTAAGCTGCTCAGAGCCAGTCCATATCTTTGCCATGCTTCACATACAGAAGGCATAGCTGGAAGTGAAGCAAAGTTGCTTGGCACTGGGGGTGAGATAGCTCCAGGACATGTCCCTACCTGAAGGTTGCAGCAAGAGGAGCAATAAACAATTGGGAAGTGGCCTGGTTACTGCATCCATCTGGGAAGTGACTTCCTGTCTGCACTTGTTTAGGCTTCAGAACGTGGACACTGAAAGGGTCTAAATTGCACAAGGAGCCTACACAATTACAAAAAGCTCCCCACTGCAGAAGTTGTGCCACCAATCTGTGGAGGGTTAAGGGAACAGCAATAAGGGAAGAAGGAAGGTAGAGCTAGCATGCTTGTCTTCACTCTTCACCTTTGCACAAGGCATTTAGGATATCCAAGCAGGGCTTCGGAGACCTCTTGTTGATACAGACTACCCTACCTGTCTCTGTTGCACCCAACCTCAACTGTACAGGAGGCAGGCCTGACAATGTGGCTTCCCATTGAGAACCAAGCCTCTGTTGGTAGAAACAAATGGTTTCTCATGAGTTCTCCTTCCAGTTTATGAAGGAGCTGCTTATGCCTGCAAAAGGTGGCTCCAACATAATAAATGGTGTGTTCTGAAATGCAACTATTGTCGTATTGGAGGTTCTCTTCCTTTCTGCTGTATGTTTTTAGTAACAGTTTAGTAACAGCACAATGGGCCTAGCAGTGTAAAGGTTTGAAGTCTGAGGCATTTTATTGGTATATAGAAATGAAGGGTAGCCATTTAATGCCTGTTCTGGAACCTGTTTAGTTTCTTTTATTATTTATGCCAAAGTTTCTTTCTTTTTTTAATCACTCCTCTCCTCAGAAACCAGATCCAGATGTGGAGTAGGCTTCGGTGAGTAATCTAGAGCTGCCTTTGGCAAGCGTGTTCTGTACAGAAGTTTTCACAAGATTTATGTAAATCTAGAAAAAATAAACTAGCCAGTTTAAAGCCACCCCTTTTAAGCATTTATGAGGTCAGAGTAGACTCTCTGTGTACTGCTATTTCCCCATACAAAATGCTTAATCAATGCCCTTATAGTTCCATTAAATCTCTAGTTTTTTGCTGCCAAAAGCAGCAAGCTCGAAGGGATCAGGCGAGGTAAAGGCTAGTTAGTGTCAGAGGGCTGCCATTCTTTTCACTCTGTATTTAACAGCTGCATGACAGGCAGAAATCCAGCATCTGAACTTCCTCCCGCCAATGCATAATTGGATCAAAACTATTTCCTATAAACACACACACAAACTTTCTCACACACACACACACACACACACACACGCACCAAACTTTCAGTGCAAAATTAAAAATGTACAATAAAAATGTGCCTAAAATGGACACAAAATCCTGGCAAAATAGATTCTTATTTGAATCTACAGTATTTAAACATGCATTTTTATATTTACAGTACATGTTTGGATTAATATAATTCCTTGCCAGTTAATTCAAGGGAATTAAGACAGTCTTAATGTTCTGGTTAAGGCTCTAGACCATAATAATGAAATTTGTCTATGGATAAATGCATATCTACCAGTAAGAGAATGGCACCTTCAGACTGTGCGGTCTGTGTCCATACCCCATTCCACCACTACACAAAAAAGAATATATTTCAAGCCTAAAGCATCAGTCTCATCTACGGTAAACTAATGCAGTTGCCTTCAGTAACACTGTGTAAACCTGTATACAGTACAGTATTTTTAACTCTTGACAAAGAAGAAAGATAAGAAAAGGGAAAGGCTTCTTTTCATTGATGAGTTGTTTTGTTTCTCTCAAATTAGACCTAATATTAATGAGCTTACCTGACAAAAACAAGCTCACACCTGTCACTGAGTTTGTAAATATACGTAGAGGCTCATTTATAATTATATTTTGGGAACAATTCATGTTCTTATGTGGCTGCATTGTTTTATACTTTCTGGGTGCCCCATTATAAAGCAGTTGTGTTCTTTGTTATAAATCCAGCACTGCTACGAGTTGTTTCTTTTTTGTTTCCCAGGGCACAAGCATATTTTTTATTCTGAAAGTGTGGCCCAGAGAGAAAGGTTTGAGAATCACAGCTCTATGATTTCTTCCTGAAATGGCTGCAGCCAACCAGAAAAAGGGAGAAAAAGGCAAAACTGATTTGTTGAGATCTCTCCTGCTCCCTGATTTGTCTGATCTCTCTCCCCTTCCCCTTTCCCTTCTCTCCCTGCGTAGTTTCTGCCTGGAAATGGCTGCTGCCAACCAATGTAGTTACAAACAAGTAAGGAGGTATGGAAGTGGGAAAACTTGAGTTGTTTGGATATCTGAATCTGTGGCGTCTATAGTGAGATTTGGGCATAATGGGAAGGCAGACAGTGGGACCTGTGTGTGAATTTTACATTGGTGTAATAGGCTAATTTATGCACCACCACCTCAAATCTCCATCCTTCAAGCAAGCAAGATACGCTATCAGAGATCTCCCACTCAGGCAAAAACACTCAAGCAGGACAGGTGAGGGAGTATGGCATAGAGCATGGGTAGGCAAACTAAGGCCCGGGGGCTGGATCTGGCCCAATTGCCTTCTAAATCTGGCCCGCAGACGGTCCGGGAATCAGCGTGTTTTTACATGAGTAGAATGTGTCCTTTTATTTAAAATGCATCTCTGGGTTATTTGTGGGGCAAAGGAATTCATTCATTCCCTCTCCCCCCCCCCCCAAAAAAATATAGTCCGGCCCCCCACAAAGTCTGAGGGAGAGTGGAGCAGTCCCCTGCTGAAAAAGTTTGCTGACCCCTGGCCTAGAGAGAGTCCTGAGGGCCAGACAAAGGGATCTGAAGGGCCGCTCCTGAGTAATCCATGATGGTGAAACGAGTTGGCAGAATTGTGTTGACCTAGTTGGAAGCTCACATTTTCCCTTCTGCACTTTATCTGCACTTTATCCAGCATTTGTAGGAAACTTGTATGGGAAATAGAACTTTATCTTAGTGCAGGATACAGATAATGCTTCCACGTCGCCACATATTATCATGCAGCATCGGTGATTTCAGCCTGTCTGCATGTTGAAAGCTTGCGTCACTTGGCCTTTAATCCTGATATACACAGTTGGCTGTGCTGCAGCAAGTTATTATCGTTGAATATTTAAAATGGAAAGTTTGTCTTTTGCATTAGATTATGCAGGAAATAAGTCTTTAAATTAAGCAGTGATAAAAGTGGGAGACCGATTTGTACTTTCAAATAGATGTCTGAATATAGGGTAGACAGAGGCCCAGGACGAAAACATGGCTCCATAGTCAGTAATGCATCAATTCCTAATAACCTCAGCGGCAATTTGCTTTTGGCACAGAACTAATTATTAAAAGCATTGAGTTGCTAATCAGAAATGTTATGTAGGCTTTCAGTGTGTTTTTTCTGGATTTTTACTGGGATAGAAGGATAGCTTCCACTAGATCAAACTATTTATCCACTTTGGCTCATTATTATCTAACTGGCAACAACTCTCCAGGGGCTCAGGTCTTCCATATCCCTGGCTCAGTGGTGGCTGGTCCATTAGGGAAACTACAAAGTGAAATGGCTAGCAATTTTTTAACCCCCACACTGCCCCAAATGTCAAGGCCGCACTGTTTCCTGTCACACACATCCTTCTAGAGAGTCTTGGATACTTTTATGTCAATCTCCCATTCTCAGGCAGTCAACAATATGCACCACACAGACAATATCAGTCAAAAAGAATTGTTGTGTCTTGGAGGGTCCCATCCATCTGTCCCGGGGCCTAAAGGTTTATTTGTATCTTACCAGCAATTTGCCCTACTCTGCAGTTTTCTTCTCCCTCCTGTTTTCATTATGTGAACCCAACTAATGTGGATAGCTTGTGTGTGTTGCAAGAAAAGAAATCAGGGCTTTTAAAAAAACATATAAAATGTGCGATAAATTCCTCCCTGCTACCCTCATGAATCCACCCCCCCAAAAAAATATTTTAATGGTTGTTTCTAGAATATAATAGAACTGTGAGTCAGGTACTCCATTTCTCACCAGGTGGCCAGGTTAAAACTTCCACTTTGTGTGCTCTGCAGCTTTAAGAATGAGTGCCTAACACTGCAGGGGAAATTAATTTAAAATAATTTAAAATGTTTCCATATAAAGCCACTTCCGGGCCTGCCCCAGGAGGTGGGGTTGCGGGCTTCACGCCCACCCCACGTGAGCGGGGGCTGGTTCCAGCCCCCGCGAGAGCAAGGGAATCCCCGTCGGGCCTGCCCCCCCAGCCAGCCAATCAGCTGGCTGGCTGGGGGACGTGGCTTGCCCTATTTAGGGCCGGCGCGGAGGGGGCTCGCCCTCTTTTCGCCGGCTCGCCCTCACGTGGGCCAAAGGCACGCCCCAGAGCGGTGACCCGGGGGAGCTCCTAGTCGACGTGCCTCGGCAGGAGACTCCCCCGATATAAGGTTATCCCTTCCCCGTGTCTCCAGCAATCGGGCTGGAGCCGGATAGTCGTTAGGACCAATGCCTAAGCCAATGCCTCTCATTCCTGAATTCAATAAAGTTGTGGCCTAATTCGCCCAATTAACCTTAAATTACGTGTCTCGTGTCTTTATTTACCCTGGTGGGGGCGGGAACTCGCCACGCAAATGCTGTGAACTTTGATAACAGATTTTAATTTTGTCTGGGATGCTTTCAAATGCACTTTTCAATAATAGAAATGATTTTAAAAAGTGGATTTGCAAGTCAATGCCAAATTTAATATCCCCAAATAATTATATACACAAATGGTGTTTTAATAATATCTCATTCACACAATATAGAGATGATTTGTAAAAATTTTGGCCATCAATATATATTTTAATAGTCATTTATTTTTTTAAAAAATCTTTGTTCTTCCACACTGGTGGGGAAAAAAATTGATCAATACAGTACAAGTTAAAAACTGAATTACTGTAATGCTAATAAAAACCAAGCTTATATGGGCCTGGAGTATGCATCTTAATGTTACATATTAAACAGCATCCTGACAACCAGCTTTGTCACAAAGAACTTTCACATACACTAGTACATTTGAAGCAGGAAGCTCAGCTGATATAATTTTTTAAAAGCTACTGAAATGTGTAAATTTGCAATACTTAAGCTCATGTTAAATACTTTTCTAGTAAAAGTCGAGGTTCAGAAATGAACATGAACCCAGTTGGTTTATTGCTATATAATAAGTCACCTAATGTATTTACATAAGAATTTAACCTACATTTTCCAAAAGGTTGAAACATGACTCAGCAAACAATTATCCGCTTTTTGTAATTCTTGATGCTGAGAATTAACACAACTACCCAACCCACAAAGCCATCTGAGGAAAAGATAGTCTGTTGGATAGTCCCAATTCAATAGTCATCTCAACTATGTGTTTTGGCCTTGTTGTAAAGGCTTCCCCATTCACTTCAATGAATGGGCCAGAGTTTTGTATTGAAGAAAAGAGAGCTGCCCTACTCTCTAGTAAGGTGAATGGGGGCTGCCCTCACTCTCAAGTGCATATGGCCTCTTGGGCCTATAATCCCATTTTTTAAGACAACTTTATTCATCTTTGGTGTGTTTAGCTCTTTTTAACCATTGTTTCCAAACTTGAATTAGTAGTTGTCATTGTTGCCTCTTGTCAAAAGTAACATCACTTGATGCTGATGGTTATATTTTTAAGGCACTGATTTGTTCAAAATAGTGACAGGTTAAAACAAATACACATCTAATAATCTCACTTTTGCATATCTTCTAAAACTGAACTTACAGGCATTAAATTGTACTCATATGGTTCCTTTTCCCCCACAAACAGAAGACATGCTACATTCATTAAGTTCCACTTTGCTATTTTAGAATTCAAGGAAAAGGAATTTGTGGGTTTTGCATATGATCTAAACTAGGCCAACTTGGCAGAGGCATTTCAATGTGACGAGGTATTGTCTACAGTAATAAGGGTTATGGGAGAGCTTTGTTTCTTGTCTTATCCCAGTGTTTCACAATTGGATTCTCCTGCAGATACTGTACAATAATGGATATGCAACCTGTGTAACAGGAAGAATAGAAAACATACTGGAGCAGAACCCTGAGACAGGTAAATAAGTTGAAAACAAAACAATCACATAGTTTAATAGTACCAGTTAAAAGAGAAGACACTTCTCCTTAAAAATGCAAGCAAACGGAAAGAGCCATTAGTTTCTGTTCCATAATATGAATGACTCGAATTTACCACAATTTAAAAACAATAAATACAGTAATACAATATGGGGCTTTAAGTGCACGTCATATCTACGGTCAACTTAAACAACTCAGTCGAAAAGAAATTCTGCCAAATGCTGTGTAAATGTTTTCAGCATATCAGAAAAATGCTGGTTTCAAGTTCAAATAAAGTCAGATGCAGGTCATTGTACGTTCAGCATTTATTTTTGCAGGTTCTTCACTCCATAGCACTGTCAGATACTAGAGCTGATCTTGCATCGGCTGCCATTAGCCCTGTGCACAATTGTCATTGTTCCCATGTATCCAGAGGCAAATCTGGGCATATTTGGCAGGAGTAATTCGAACGGCCACATTGTAATCCTGCTCTTCCCCATTGACATCCACCCACTGGTGACCAGAATAAATGGCAATAATTTTGCGCTTCCACTTCTTCTTGTTGGGCTCTTTAAGGCGAAGGTAGATCCCCGATCCAGTAGAGCCAGACTCAGCATCACAATACTGGTAAAAGAGATCGCTGGATTCCTCAGATACACTGCAAAACCGATAGACCAGTTGGCCAGATCGGTCAGCGTCGTATCCGGAAAAGTGGATCATGCTTCCAGGCATTGTTTTGCTAGCTGGACTAATGCCCAGCTCCATGTATTTCTTCTTGTGAGGACGCTTGAGTTCCAGGACTGCGTAGTCGTAATCCACTGCAACATCTCCAGTTATGCCCCTCAGCCAGCCTTTGGGGATCTGTGTGCTTTTAACTCTGGTCCACTGGAAGGAAGGCTTACGCTCAGATTTCCTCTCATTCAACCCAGATGCCTTTTGTTTCCTGCCAGCTCTCTTGCTGGGACCTTGTTCCAGCTGTTTGGCATCAGTGTGGTGGTCCTTGACCTCTGACACTCCCCTCTTGCTCCTCTTGGCTCCCCTGCGTCTCTTGCCGTCCCCTTTGGATTTCAGCCTCAGCAACCCCACCCTCAGCTTCTTGCTGCCTTTGATGTAATCGGTGCCGTCGTGCACACAGTGAGCAGCAGTGAGGACATGCTTTGGTGAAATAAGGATGCCGCTGCAGCCCGTGGAGATCTTTACAGCGGTGTTGAAAGGGAAGTTGGTCAAGAAGCGCGTGTCAGAAATGCTGAACCTGCTGTCAGTGCCGTAGACCTGCCTCTTTCTCCTGGAGCGCACCTTGGCGGTGGTGTTTGCCACTGGGTCAAGATCCGCTCCCAATACATTCACCTCAGTCAGGGTCCGTGTGCCGTTCTCAAAGACAGTCTCGTAGGAGAGGAGCTCCTTCAAGTCTGACAGGCGTGGCACCGGGAGAGTCCTTTGGCATTCAATCCCACACACTCCACTTAGCTCCAATTTGGCATTTGCTTCAAATTTAGGAGCGTCGAGGAGGAAAGTTTTTTCTTTCACTATCTGTGGTACTTTTCTTAACTGCCAGCTGAAATCTTGTTCTGCATCTATTCCATTCACGAGGCTCCAGACAGGAGTGGAAAACAGCAGTAACAGAAGAGCACGGTCCATTATGTCTCTTGGTTTTCTGTTAAAAACAAAACACAAGAAGTGTTTGTTTAAATGTTGTAGCGTCAGAGATGTTTCCATTTAAAGGATGACATAAGTATTATACTATTTTTGTAGCATGGTTAAGATATTTAAAAATAGCAACAGCACTCTTAGAAAGACAATAAACTGAATAGGTAGGACAAGGTACTCAGACCACAATCATTATCTTTCTCTATTTATAGATCTTTGCAATTGTGTCCTGTATTTGATTATAGAAACATTTAACAATATTGTCATTAATTTGGCTATGAAAAGCCAAGAAGATTCATGAAAATATTTTTCTTTCTGTTCACTCTGCTTTTAACCACTCGACTTTGAAACTATGATAAATCGTTAAGTTCCTACACAGCTTAAATTCCAGCCCTGCTCCCAGACACACAAAAAACAACCCTTTGCATGTTGCCTGAAAATGACAGATTAGGGACATCTATGCAGCTCCACACTGCATTTCTATCTACCTAAAGGCCAAACTAGATGAGATATTACTTGGAAGATCTGTCACAGTTATCTTAACTTCTAGGGATCAATGACATGCTTGATCTGTATGGGAAGGGGATGGGAATTGCTTCTCACAGGAATAAATACCCCTGTTAATAACCTTCACTTCCATCTGGCATGATTTTCAAGCAATGACTCCTTGATGCCATGCCTTCCTTGCCTAACTTCCCTCATTTTATTTCCTTTCCTTTTTCTATGCTAGGCTGCTTTGCTTAGGAATCTTGTGGAATCCTATTATCTCCTCCCTTTATAGACACACACTCATGAAGACCCTTCCTTACTTCCTTGTTACATCACACCAACATTAATTACTTTCAGGTGTGAGGTCAAAAGCATTTCTTTTCCACTAGGCCTTTAACTGAGCAGCACCGGCCAATATTGCTTTTAATTTTATCTGCTGTAACCCATCCCACAACTGTTTTATGGGGAAGGGCAGGATATATTTTTTTAATGAATAGATGAATACCAAGGTATTTTCATGGACTAGAACAGAGGTGGGCCTCTGAGGGCCATATGCAGTACTTTGACAGGCACGTGGAGCTGCTTGACAGTCGGTGGGGAAGGACTTAATGGGGGGGGGGATGGGACACCAGCATCTTCTTTCAACCTTCTGTCCCGCCCACCCACACTTTAATCTGTCCCCTCCCCAGCTGCATTGGCAGTGCTGGAGAACACAAGCTTTAATGTGCAATCCCCAGCAATCCCAACGTAGCTAAAATAGTTGTTGCCACATTGCCTATCAGGATGGGAACAGTAATGGCTAGTCATCTGGGCAGTAGGGGAAAGTGGACAGGGTTCCCTGGCACTTTGTGGGCCTACAGAGAGCTGAATGGTGTTTCCCATAGGTGGACTAAGAACATCTAAAGATATAAATGAAAGATGGGTTGTTTTGTAATAAAGTATGCTACAGTACAGTGGTTAGTACATAAAGTGGTGGCATGAAAGGATAACTGGGCCTAGAGGACATACTAATATTTACTATTGGTAGTGCCTAGAGTTGTCAACTTAAATGGGGTATTTACCGTATATCTTCACTGTTTCATTTGAACTTGGAGCACTAGTAATTTGTGATGTAAAAGAAAAATCAATGTTTTAAAAAAGAACAACTTCCCTGACTGGGCATCTAAGTACCATTCTTATCACTAGTGATCAGGTGAATAATTATTTGCAAGCCTGACCCAGGCATTCCAAGTAAGTTAAGGAAGGAGAAAACCCAAGGTATCCTGAAGTCAAGTAGCATTCTTAATAACTTAGAGTAAATCATGCCCACGCCTGCTGAATGCCAGTGAACTGTGTAAATGGAACAAACATGACTTTTTACAGGTTGAATTTGATGCATTACAATATTAACAAATGCAGTGACTTCTGCCATTTGGAGAATGGAGCTTGCTTTCCTCTCCCACTTTATACATTCACCACTATGGAAGCCTCAGACATGTGTGGAAATGGCAGTACCTCTAATTATACTTTAAGAGTTAGGCATTTAAGGACATGCATCTGGTTAGACTCTATGGTTCAATATTGTAATTAAAGTGCAGATCAGGATAAAGAGCTCTCTTTTCTTGTTATTATATATACCAGAGTTCAAAAAGGGCTGAAGTCTACATTAAAGGTTTTTTAAAAATAATAATTGTTTTCAGAATTAAAGGCTAAAGAAAAGGTGAAAAAGATGCAAAAGATGTGGCTCAAGTTCTAAAAGAAAGAATAAGGAAGATAGTAGCTATTATTGAAATGTGGGTTTGATGATAGTTTAATTTTATGGCTTTTAAATTACCTGGACTATTTTCCTGGAATAGCAATACAATCCAGAAATGGTTTGTGTAGCTACAGCAGTTGGCAAAATCCCTTCTTCAAAACATATCTGTTAGTGCAGCAAGCCTAAGGATCTTGCTATGTGAATCGGGGTGTACACATGTCTTTATTTGATGGTAATCCACATGACAAGACAGGCCTCTGCAGGTAGATCTCTTGTAGCAAGGACACAGCAGTCAGTTGTGAAGCAACTCAGCTTCCCTCCCCCCAGTCCGGTGAGTGGTGTTTAAATATTAGGCAGGGCAGGAGATCATTTTAACAAACAGCAGATCCCTTCCCGCCTTCTCTCCATGCCCTACTAAAGACTCCACTTCCAACAATGTCAGCAAGGAGGAAGTTGTGGGCAAAGAAAAATGCCTCTATCCACAGGCACCAGGTCTAGGGGGCTCTGGGTGCCAGGGCACCCACAATGCAGGACTCCGATACAACTTCCGGTTTCTACCAGAAGTTGCATCATAGCACTGTCGCGACCTCCCAGACCACGTTGGAGGCCCTTCCAATTGCGTTGGAGGTCTTGCGAGGCTTCAGATGTGACCTCTGAGACCCCATGAGGCCTCAGAAGCATTGCTGATGTCGCAGGCGTCACTGGGCACCCATAACCTGGGCCCCAAGTCAGAACCCCTGCCTATAACCTTGCCTTAAGCACTGAGGTCCAGCACCGAGGGCCTTCTGGCGGTTCCCTCACTGCGAGAAGCCAAGTTACAGAGAACCAGGCAGAGGGCCTTCTCGGTAGTGGCACCCTCCCTGTGGAACGCCCTCCCACCAGATGTCAAAGAGAACAACAACTACCAGACTTTTAGAAGACATCTGAAGGCAGCCCTGTTTAGGGAAGCTTTTAATGTTTGATGTATCACAGTATTTTAATATTCTTTTGGAAGCCGCCCAGAGTGGTTGGGGAAGCCCAGCCAGATGGGTGGGGTATAAATAATAAATTATTATTATTATTATTATTATTATTATTATTATTATTATTATTATTATCTGCAGAAAATGACATGGAAAGGAGTGGGGATTTGAACTATGGTATACCAGTCCCTGTGGGACGTGGGTAGCGCTGTGGGTTAAACCACAGAGCCTAGGACTTGCTGATCAGAAGGTCGGCGGTTCAAATCCCCGTGATGGGGTGAGCTCCCACTGCTCGGTCCCTGCTCCTGCCAACCTAGCAGTTCGAAAGCACGTCAAAGTGCAAGTAGATAAATAGGTACCGCTCCAGCGGGAAGGTAAACAGTGTTTCCGTGTGCTGCTCTGGTTCACCAGAAGCAGCTTAGTCCTGCTGGCCACATGACCCGGAAGCTGTACGCCGGCTCCCTCGGCTAATAAAGCAAAATGAGTGCTGCAACCCCAGAGTCGGTCACGACTGGACCTAATGGTCAGGGGTCCCTTTACCTTTATACCAGTCCCTAGTCCAATGCTCCAACCACTGTTCTGCACTGGCTCTAATCCTCACACAAATTACTCCAGAAGCAGCAGCAGGAACTTAAAGGTAAAAAAAGTAAAGGTCCCCTGCAGCATTGGGTGCTCCATCCAGCTGGAAGAGCAGCTAGGTCTGCACCATACAGAACAGTTTCAAACTTCTGAACTACCCCCAAGTTCTTCCTAATGAGGGTGATACTATTTGATTGGGGTTGTTAATGGTTTATTTTCCCTTAGAAGGTTTTTATAGTAAAACAGGCTGAGTGTTGCAACTCTTTGAAACCAGCCCTGACACTGCCACAAAGACCACACCAGCTTCTTGTATTGCGTTGCGGTCTGTTAAATATATATTCCCTGCTTACAGCAAACTCAGAAAGGTAACTTGCAATTAGCTTCTGGCTGTTTGGTACATGTGATTTAATGGAGACTCTTAGTGTTCCTCAGCTGCTCTAGCTGTAGCTCCTGCCTCCCTCTTTGGCCCTCCTGAGTTCTCCTTCGTTTGGCCCCAAGAATGGAAGGAAAAAGCATCCAGATCTTCCTCCTCCTCCTGCTCAGCCTTGTCTCCCAGAAGCAAAGCCCTGAGCAGTGTCTTTCTTTGGCTCACACCCACACTTGCCATATCAAACAAGCACAATCTTTTGGAGAGTTCTTTAGCTTCTTGCTGAACCTCCTAGACTTTGTGCTGCCATGGCAATGGGGCCAGAGCTCACCTTGCCACTCACTTGACTCTGGTTTGCAGGTAGAGTGATTATATGCCCCATTCCACCGTACATAGTCCTCTGTTTGGAGGGCTGCCAGGAGGATAGTCCTCTTTTTCATGGCATCCTCTATATGAAGGGCTGTCCAGCCTAAGCCTGGTTTAAAAATAAAGAACCATAAGAAGAGAGACTGTCGGCCTTGAAGATGGCCATCAACATTTGATACCTTGACAACAGACTGAGCTCATCTGGACATAGCCTTCCCCACTGTCTTCCCCCATATTTCCGCTTAATTTTCAGTCATTATTTCTAAATTTCAATCTGTACATATCAATTTGCATGAGCATATTATATGCAAATCTGCACCTGCTCTTTTTTTTTTGTCATGCCTTTCCTCTCTTTTGGCAGTGGTCACCATAAGTAGAGGAATGCACAGCTTCTTAAAAGGGACCACACATGTATTCCTGCCCAGTTGTGGGCATTTTGATTTTGATGGTGAAGCTTCTGGATCAGCCCCACATGAATGGTATTGAAAGTTTTGCATGCTAGTAAATATTTAGTAGTTTATTATTAAAAAGTAATCATGGAACTTATTCTCCTTTGCAGTTCATCATCTGGAAACATTACAAGACTTCTACTTAAGGCAGATTGGGAATACATTAGAGGTAAACTGGGAGCAGGCTGTTAGTGTTTAATTTAAGATGTTTAACTAGATTATAAATTTGACAGTGTCTCTTATATTTGCTTTTCAGCCTATTCTTACTGGTTTTGACCCCTCCTGAAGGCTGAGTTGACTAAGAACTAAAGTAAATAAATACTGCTTTTCTTCCTTTTAACTTTCCTTTCATATTTTTAAACATGCAAGTATGCTTGTGGTGCTGCCACCAGAGGGCAGAAAAATCTAGACATATCCAATAATAGACTTTATGAATTCCCTAGAAGGCTGAAACTTTTATTTTTTAGACTCCTACTGTACTTCATTTGAGTATACTATTACCAGAATATGGTATTCTCCTCCAGGGCAGCTTCTTGTTCCACTTAGCTTGCTGTGTTGTTTTCTTTTAGGGGGCTACACTTCTTATTTTATCTTTTTGAAAAATGCTTAGCACACTTCAGACTATTCCCCCCCCCAATGAAAGCACCATCTTATTTTTTCAGAAACTTACTGTAACATTGTTATAGGATGGCAGCTACCCACCTTAGGATCCCTTCATCTTAAAAAATAAATATTTATATTTATATACTGCCTACTGTAATTGGTTATGGTGCTACCCTATTCCAAGATCTTTGGGGAATTTCTCTATTATATTATATAAATTTGCTTGTCAAAAAAGAGCTCAATACACAAAATACTTTACCTAGGTTTGCCCTTGGAAGATGGCATAAAGGTGTTGTGTTCTTTATAGCCACTCCAGTAGCCTAACTATACCTGATTCTCTTTTTATATTAGGGTACCTAATACTTGAAGGCATGTGGGTGGCGCTGTGGGTTAAACCACAAGAGCGTAGGACTTGCCGATCAGAAGGTTGGCGGTGTGAATCCCCGTGACGGGGTGAGCTCACGTTGCTCGGTCCCTGCTCCTGCCAAGCTAGCAGTTTGAAAGCACATCAAAGTGCAAGTAGATAAATAGGTACCGCTCTGGCAGGAAGGTAAACGGTGTTTCCGTGCACTGCTCTGGTTCACCAGAAGCGGCTTAGTCATGCTGGCCACATGACCCGGAAGCTGTACGCCGGCTCCGTCAGCCAATAAAGCAAGATGAGCGTCGTAACCCCAGAGTTGGCCACGACTGGACCTAATGGTCCCTTTACCTACCTAATACTTGAGTTTCCAAGTTACTGTGTTCCAACCCTTCCTTAGAAGCCAGCCTCCTAGTTAATTCCTTAAATGAACCAAAATTTACATTCCATATTACAGCCCACTCTCATAAAAGTACTGAGGCTATACAATGGTCCAGAGTATTCATAATTCTAAGCCGACCTATGACTCAGCAAGAACAAACAAGTATGCTGGTAACCAGAGTGAAAATCACAGTTTCTACACTCCTCCTCTAGTCCTGTGGTCACTGCACTACCCACCCAGACCTAAGCCAAGGTTTGGCTTGGTTATGTGTAAACTTGGGCTTGTGATAGTATGGACTTTAACCAAGGTTTGTTCTTGGATTGCCACTTGCAGTTGAAGGAGACAAACCAGGTTCACATATAATACTTGTCCAAACACGACTCAGCTCTGTATAGCATGGTAGCAACAAGGCCAGAAGAGGAGCAAAGTGGCTACAAGCTTCTAGGTACCCACTTGCTTGCTCTTGGTTTGGCTTAGCGTTATGTGCAAGCGAGGCTAAATTATTATTTCTGCAAATTATCTTTGATGCCTACACTGCAAAACAACCTCAAAAGCACACCAAATAGGTGGCAAGAAGATTATGGGTTGTAAGCACCAGAATTCTACTCAGTTACGGTACATATACGTAACCTATGCACGAAGACACATTTTAGCACACACAGTTATTTTAAGGAATCAGTAGAAGGGTACCTGTCACCAGACAACCACCCTTTTGACAGGCTTATGCATATAGTACTGCTAAATTCATGGCATGTTTCAGAGAGGAAGTATTAAACACTGAAGTCTGTACCAGAAGGTGTACTTTTTATAGTTTACAAGGTTATTTGCAGGGAATTCCTGGATCTTAAAAGCCTTCAATAAATTTCAGTTACTTCCCTCCCTCCCCAACAACTTATGTTCCAAGTATAATAAGAGTGGTGAGTTTCCAAAACAGTGGCTCAAAAGCCACAGGAACTTTGTGCATGGGTCATCAGTGTCCAGTTATAAGCATATGCTACAGTGGCTGACGGGGGAAGGCATGGAAATTGCAACCAAACTCTCAGTATGCAGTTGACAGGTGAGTCCCAAAGGAAGATGAATTTCCATTAGTAGATCCCTGAAAAAGTCTGAAACCACTGCAAGAAGAGAAAGAGTTGCTGTTGGCAAAGAAACTGTTATTTCTCTGTTTCTGGTGACGGCTTCATTACGTTCTTAAGGTTAGTGCTGTCAGCGCTAATCTCCTTACACTTTGCAATGTAAGAAGACCTGTGATGAAGTCTCTAAGGAGCATCCTTCATAGGTTACGAAGTAACTTTCTTTTCTAAATTCTTCTGCCTGCATCCACGGGAAGTAACATACAGCTGGGTAGTTGTTGAATTATTTACGATCCAAATGCTCATTTGTACATTATCTACTCATTTGTAGATCTTTATTATCAGCTCTATTACATAGAATAAAATATAGGAGACATATATAAAACATGGCACAACTGGACCCATTTTGAGGACTTCTTCAACTTTTGGAACACCATACTGTATAACCAAGTATCGGTACCTAAGCACGAAGCTTATAAAAATGACCTTGCAAGAAGACATAAATAGATGGAAATTGGCTTTAACAATTCATATTATTCATTCTGCTTAGTGTTCTTTGAACTTGCAGAAACCACAACTCATTCCAGCCAAAGGCTCTAAGGGGATACACAGCCTCACATTTACTCTCTATTACAGACTAATCAAAATCCCTTTGTCATTTTTATTTAAGTGTAACCGCTCTTTAGGGTTTTCTCCCCCTCTTTCAGCTTCTCCATCTCTTTCTCCTGAGCTCATTTCATTTATTTAAACAAGGCTTCCGAGGCTGAAAACCAAATAAGTAACCTTAGTCAAGAGACTTTTGTGATTCCAACACACAGCTTGTCAGTGCTAGAAGCAGCAATCTGGATAAAATTAGTGTCAGTTTTCCAAAAAGGAAAGACATGGCTAGTTCTGCGGCTGGTTCTGCATTTAAAAGCTGGCTATTCCAGAGCAGCAAAATCGCTTGCAAGGACAAAGTTGCACAGTAGACGCTTAAATCAAGGCTTTTTGGCTGTCAACTGCGCAAAATGTAGCTATTGATAAAAATTAGTGTCTCTCTCTTATGCATAAACCCTACTTAGGAGCACACGCAATATATACAGCTCCCAGGCTTCCCCCTGCTGCAGTCTAAGTACAAACTTTTAAATTCCTGTTCACTCTCCTCACCATCGCCCTCTTAGGAGTCACAGAGCGATGCTCTCCGTTCCTAGAATGCTGTCCAGCAGCATCCGCTGAACATAAAGGATTGATGTCTAGCTTAGAGCCGCCACTCATTTGGGCAAACTCTAGCACTGCCATGAAGCGGAACTTTGATGGGTCTTTGAAACGTCCCTATTAATTTGCTGGAGGGTGGAGGGAGCTTTTAAATTAACAGTTTGCTCCTGGGCATATTGACTAGAATTCGATGACACACAGAAGAAAGTGTGCATGGATGGGACTGCAGCATCATTTGCTGATGTGCAATTTCATGGTATCCCCCCGAAGATCTGGAAACCCCCACCCCCACCTCCACCACCCTTTTATTAAATATTGCTTCCCGATCAAGATCAAGTGTATATCCGTTTCACCATTGGCTCCAACATAATCAAGAACTCGTTCATCGTTAGTATCAACACAGAGAGACCATCCACACAAACGCAGCCCCAGAAGGTGTGCCAGTGCCAACGGGTTTAATCCGAAGCGAAATCCCTTTCGGCTCAGCGGGGCTTCCCTCCCTGCCAGGTGTCGCTTTGGGGATTCCACGCAGGAGGAACCGCTAACCTCGCCTTTCAGGTGCTCCAAAGAGCAACACGCCCTTGGAACGAAGCCCGGGCCATCGTCATACCTGCCCCGCTCGCCAAGCCTCTTGCCACGACGGTGCTCTTCGCGAGCCGACCCTGCAGCGAGCCTCTTCTGGAAGCCCAAAGCAGAAAGCCAAGATGCCCAGGAAGCTGGAAAGGACTTTCAGCCCTCAACGGAGGCGGCAGCAGCAGCAGCAGCCTCTCAGCTTTGGACGAGGCTCCTGACTGCAGGCGGCGGAGAGGGAGCCGCCAGGGTCTTTCCCTGCCGGGTGGGCGGGGAAGGGACGCGCCAAAGGAGGGGGAAGAAAGGCGGCCTGGAGGGAGGAGGCGCGGGAGAAAGAGGCGGGAGGACGGGCCGCGACCGCCAGCCGTGAAGGGGCAGCAGTTGCTGAGGGAGGGAGCAACAGGCAGAGAGGGGCACATTCCTCCCATACCAGCTCGAAGCGGGCCAGAAGAGGACAGGCGTGGCCCAGGCTTGCCGCGCCCAGCTCGCTTGGCGGAGGGGATGTTGCTCGAGGGTCACGAGGAACAGGGGGCGCCGTTTCGCGCGGGGCAAGATCGGTGGTGGTTGCCGACCCTCCCCCCCCCCGCGCCTCAAAAAGAGAAAAGTATTCCATCAAAATATCAGTCATATAATTTCCTTATATTAAAAGTAACTTTCATTCTTGTTGCCCGTAAACGACAAAGGGCATTTTTATTACTGTAATTTTATATCTCTCCTTTCCTCCAAGAAGCTGAACGTGGCTCCTACTCCGCCTCTCCATTTTATCCTCACAACAAACCACTGAGGCAGGTTAGGGTGTGGAAGGTTGGTTGCTATATTTCAAAGTTGTTGAACTAGGGTTTCACACACACACCCCCCAAAGTTGTTGAGCTTTTTTTAGTTTTGGCCCCCCAAATGAAGTTTTTGAGCTATTTTAAAGGAAGGTCCCAAAAATGACACTGCCAACATAGGTTGCCATACATCTGGATTGTCCTGAACATTTTATAGGAATTTTTGCCCAGACACTGCTTCCTAATGCAATATTCCAGATATGTCCAGGAAATTCCTCAAGGTCACCCAGTGAGCTTCGTGGTTGAATAGATAGATGGACTCTGGTTGAACTCGGTGCTGGGATACTTTAAAGATCAGCAAATCATCTAGACCGCAGTCTTACCTGAGAATAAGCCTAACAGAAATCAGTGGGACCTGCTAAAAAGAAGTTTTGCATAGAATTGAACTGTTGAAAGCTGAAGGAGAAAAGTGGTTTCCTATCCTTATATGCATGTCCTAACCTTTCTTGGTGAAGGGAAATATATTAAAAGCATACCTTTGCTCTTCACAAGGCACTGAAGGCAGACAAGAAGTGAGTGGACAACCCAACGTGAAAAATGGAGTGTGAACGGTTGCCAAGTCTGTTGCCAGCATGGTCCGATTCTGCACACGGAATGCGACTGAGTTTCTTCTTTGCATAGACAGCAAAAGGTACTGGGGAACAGGGCTGGCCCACATACTAGGCAAGGTGTGGCAACCGTCTCAGATGGCAGGATCCACAGGGGCAGCAGAGCCAGCCTCTAAGCAATGCATTGGTCATTGCTGCTTACTGCCACAGTTGCAGTGACGGTTGTGGCACACTCTGTGGAGGCCACATCTGCCTCCTCCTTAGCAACAACCTCTTCAGTGTTGCCTCTATAGGTGACACTGCTGGTCTCCTCCCACCCCTAGGGAGGAAAAGGCATGGGCTGCTCTCTGAGGTCTCCTGGGCTCTGCACTCTCCTGGTGTGATTCAGAGCAGACCCCTTTCTCCTCCTTCGATTCGCACTTCAACCATCAGGTGAGGTTGATTTGATTCCCCACTTTGTTCCCTATGTAGCTCTTGATTCCCAGCTTGTTCCTGGTATAGATCTTCACTCAAACTCGAATTCCCTAGCAGGTTGGTGCCATTTTGTGATTTGCCTGAGGTGTCAAAATGTCTTGAGCCAGCCCTGACTGGGGGCCTCCCTCATCTCCCTAAGTGACACCCCTGTCAGCAGGGTTTCATTTGGAACGAGGTCCTTGTAAACAGTTTTTAATGTCAGAGCCAAGCTCAGCCTTGTAACATTTACAGGACAGAACTGTGTTTTCCCCTCAGTAACCACAACCCACAAAGGGCCTTGTCACATCTGCTAAATAAGTCCCTAATGACAAGCTGGAATATTGAATTGGGATGAAGCTATGTTAAGCCATTTTAGGAGTATGGTTGAAGTGGTTTGAACACATATTCACAGCCTTAAAAATAAATGGCTTGCATTGCTAAAAATTATGCCCAAACCACCATCAACTTCTTTCTTGTGTTATATCCCAAATCAACAGTATCCATACAGGTCACAAGCAGCGCAAGAAGCATAAATGCACTTTTTGAATATAATGTGAAAATGGAATCATATCACCATGTATTGGCTAGCCAATGGGATGGAAGCCATTAAAAATCATATCCTTTGATTAGCAAGTTCCATCCTCTTGTTTTTACTTAGCGTATTCCAAGACTGATCTCTAGCTTCTGTTAAATATATTCTCAACACCCACACTATGCTTTATCTTAGCTTTGCTTGCATTTCACATTCAGTGTTAACACAGTGTTTTCTACAAGATTTTGTTATCATTAGTATTAGTATTATTATTATTGGTATTATGAGTTTTAGCTTGATAGCAGACTCATCTAAGTGAGCCAAGCAGAATCCTCTCCAAGTGACATTCAGGGAGAAAATATGGCTGAGGTATGGCAGATAGGCAAAAAAAAAAAAAAAAAATCATTTGCAATAGTATCTCTTTTGTCACCCATACACCCAAAAAGACACCAAAAATGAGTCACATGGAGATGGCTAAGCTGTAGACCAGGGATGGGGAACTGTAGCTTTCCGGGTGTTCTTGGACTTCAGCACCCATCAGCTCCAGCCAGCACAGCCTATGGTCAGGGATGAAGGGAACTGTAGTTCAGTGACATCTGGAGGGCTATAGATTCCCCATCCGTGCTATAGACAAATGATGTAGAGGCAGCATCTTCAGTAAATGTTCTCTGCTTTTCTTTATCCTCACAGCTAGATGTTAGCTGAGTCCAGCACAGTAGAAGAGACAATTAGGCTCTTTTACTTGCTGTCTTATATTTGGTATTCTGTACACTTGAAGTTCAGTAATATGAAGCGACAGAATTTCCTCAATGTCTTTTATATAATGTGATAAAACACAAGAAGTGTCAAACAACAAAACCATCACAATGAAGAGTTTCCAAACTAAACAGGAAGAGAAAGGAAAACATGTTAAAACAAAGTGGTTGTGTTTTGGAAGTATCTGCTATGTTTTGTTATTTCTGTTGTGGGTTACTGACATTTTTTGGTTAACATCTCTTCACTGATGATACAAGAGTGCTCAGTGAGTCATTCTTCCAAGTCAAGCTCATATATCTTTCTTGTTTTTGAGTGCCATAAGACTTACATAAGCTTCCATTATAAAACTGGCTGTGTAAATGGGAAGATAGTATGTAGTGGTCTCACCTTTATTGAAGAGCAGGGACATACCTCTCCATGCAATTTAGTTATAGTATCGCACACCACCCCATTCTCTGAGCAGTGCGAGATTCCAAGGGTTCCAGGAGTTTACCCAGGGTCTAGTTTCCGTGGAATAAGGGACAGCAGAGACTGTGGTGTCTTTATTATATATGGTTTATTTACACTTGAGCCTATAATGGAAGGGCTCACAGCATTAATACCCCAGAAGGTCTTGCTTCTCCCAGAAATCAAGCATGTCTCCCAATCTCACGCTTCTGCTGCCTTCTAGCTCAGCTCTCACACACCACTCCAGCTATTATCCTTCTCACTACCTGCCAGGTGAGGGAGGGAGCCCATCCATTTTCTCTCTGACACAAAGCCATTTCCTTTGTTACCTTAACAACTCATACATAGGGGCCATTAACTAACCAAAAAAACTAGCATCATCTAGTTCAACCCCCTGCATTGCAGGAATCTCAACTGAAGCATCTATGTGAGATGGCCATCCAACCTTTGCTTAAAAACCTCCAATAAAGGAAAGTCCACAAACTGCTTTAGAGTTTAACCCTTGCTGAATCCAGTAATTAGAAGGGACTCCCTGACCTGCGCCCCCCTCCAAAGGAAAAAAAATCACAACTATAGGTATAGATAATTGTATTACATGTGATGTTTTACAGTCTTTTTAATAAGTTAATTTATAAAGTTACCTGTTCTGTGGCCGAGTGACTGATGTAATAGGAGGCATCTTGGCCCCCTTTGCTTCTGCCAGTGCCTAGTAATTCCATCTGTCATTTTTATATTAAAAAAAGCAGTCTTTCTTCATAGAACTTACATCCAAATAAGCATACGTAAGATTGCACTTTTATTCAAGGAGTAGCTAACCTGACATTATGCTATCAAATAGAGGGGCACACTGTTGTGTTCTGGTTTCATCAGGAATATGCAACATACAGTAGTGCTGGCTATAAATACCTAATTGCCACTGGAATCCTTCCAGCATCCAAACTTAATTCCTTTGAAAGTAATTTTATCTCACTAGAAAATGAATGAACCCCCGTGCTATTTTAACATGCCCCCTGAAATTGATCTGACACTAATAAACAGACATTTGGTTTGTAGTGCATTTACACAAGCTGGTTATCTTTTCAGATCACCTAAAGAAACACAACCAAACAATTCACTCAAAAAAAACAAAAACAAAAAACCTATTAACTTTCTCCTAACTTTCTTCTTGTTGATTGCTTGGGACCTACACATGTTAATGTTCATGCTAGAAAAACCCATGCTACGAAAGCCACAGCATATAATAGCTCTTGGTTTTAAATTAACATGTGGACATTTGGTTTGAATTTTTAGTTACCATACTCCTATTTTGTTTTTAATAATTGTTTGGTTAGTGGCTCCCATGCTAAGACAACTTGCAAACAGAATTTCCGTCCTTTTTTCCACAAGATTTAAATGTTTGGTATATACCCAGTTATATTTCCTTGGGAGCAGTGTTGTATTATTGATAAACTTAATGGTTGTTTTTAATTGTGTATGTAAATCACCTAGAGATGTTTTGTATTAGGCAATAAATAAGCACAATTATTATTATTATTATTTAGGGATAAATTCAATGTCACACTCTTCTAAGTGTTTCATCAGCAAGCATTTCTACTTTCCAGACTGAACAATTCCCCACTTTCCCCGCCATGCCTTGCTCAGTGGGGGGCGGGGAGGTTCTCCTGACCCTCCAGAGCAGATTGGAGGGAGAGGAAGGAGGTGACGCCCCACTGTGCTACCAGGAGCCCTTGCACTGGCTTCTGCTAGTGTACCACATTAGCTGAATCTAGACTAATAATAAGCTATGTATTTAGGATTGCAGTATTTAAGTATTTTCAAATAACTCTTTAGCCCAAAGGACAAAATATTTTACCTGGTTCTTAAGTACATCAGATTCAGAGCCAAGGAGTCACACCTAAGGATGCATCTTCCCAAGCTGGGGTGCTACAAATTAAAATGCTTGTATTCATCCTCCATACCCCACTTGCCTCAACAAATGTGGGGGGCTCAGAGGTGATCCTCCAAGGATTATCTTAATATTTAGGTTGATTGTTGTGAGAGATCATTTGAGATCATTGCAGCTACATTAATTTGCAGAAGCTGCCTGTGATAATTTTTTTAAAAAATCAAGGTATTATTAATGCAATAATACTAATCTTCTTTTTCTTTCTTTTTTGGCAATCACTCGTAGCCAAGTAAGATTGCCTTCCATAAACACGGTTTAACAATGAGTCCGTAAGTGACTGTGGAGGCCAATTCTGGATCCACACATCCTTCCACAGTGGGGACATTGGTTTCTGGGCGAGAGTTGATCACAGTGTGGATTTGCCAAGTGTGCCTTCCTCTTAACACATTTCTCCCTTGTGTCCTGAGTTCAAGTGTCTTCAAAGCCCATGACACCTTTGGTAAAGGTTGTTCTCCAACTGGAGCGCTCGCAGGCAAGTGTTTCCCAGTTGTTGGTGCTTATATAAAGCTCACACATATTTATTTGCTTTTTACCTCATAATCCTCTTCTTTGTATGTTTTGCTTGCATTTATTTATGTATGTATTACATTTATATTCCACCTTTTGTCCACATGCTCAGTGTGGTGTGTCTGGTTCTCCCTTTCCCCATCTGATCCTCTCTAAGACTCTGTGGTGTAGATTAGGCCACAAGACAGTGATTGGCACCAAGTGACCTAGTGAGCTTCATGGCTGAGTACAAATTAGAATCCCAAACTCCCAGGTCTTAGTCCAGCGCTCTTATCTCTGGCTCTATTTGCTTGTTGCTGTGCAATAAAACTTGTATTAAATGCAATGCTTCTCTTCTAAACAATCAGAATAAAGTTTTGTGGCATGGATTTCAATGTTGTTGGCATGTTCCATGAATCTTTAATGACAGCACTGAGGAATTATCTTAATTGTGACAGTGGTGGATGATTTTTTTTTTGTACTGAGCCTGTCAGAACAGAAGTTTCTTTTCTTTTTATATTATTTTTTAATTGACTATTTTGTCAGAACGAACAATGAAACAAACAGTGGTAAAATTACAAATTGCAGATATAGTCAAAGGTGTCAGATGAAGTAAATATTAGGAAACCGTATCAAGTACAAAGATAAAAAAGGACCAGTGTTTATGACACATCAGAAGATAGCTGAGTTCAAAGAATCAATCCAAAATGGAAAGTGATCAAAAGGAGGCAGAAGTGTCTTGTCCCAAGATTTGCATGAGAAATAAATAGAAACCAAACCTCTTCGAGCTTGTACGGTATCTGCATTTTTCTCCCCAGCTTGCCTACATTCTTGGGTTAACCTATCATCTAGTGTCAATTGCCAAACTCTGATGAAGCAGGTTTTAACTGAAAAAAACTTTCCAGTGTTAGGCAATCAATAGTTTTCAGAGCAACAGTATCAAGGAACATACTGACGTAAAATCAGGCATTGCAAGTTGTTCCTATGGAAGACTTGTGACTATTATGCCTCCTTAAAGGGTTTTAAAGTCTTCAAAATTTAACATGACCTTTTCCTACCACCCAGATTATTAAACTTGCATATTTAGGGTTGTATTCAGTGGCTGGGTGAGTGAAAAGAAGCTTATACAACTGATGTTCTTCTTTTCCTTGCCTCCATGGCCCTCCTGAACCCCCTGAAGACACACACCAGAGGATGGGGGCTTCTGGAGCATTTGGGTGTGTGTAATACAGGTCTGTGGTTGGGCAGTGAGAGGGGACAATCACCTGAATTTTGTGCACGTGAGAAATAGAAAGATCTGGCTACCTTCTGTTCATATAACCATTGGATACAACCAACAAACACTTGAAATAAGCATAATTTTCAGTAATTAATGCAAACCCAGCTTCTCCATACTATTACAGTGGTGCCCCGCAAGACGAATGCCTCGCAAGACGAAAAACCCGCTAGACGAAAGGGTTTTCCGTTTTGGAGGTGCTTCGCAAGACGAATTTCCCTATGGGCTTGCTTCGCAAGACGAAAATGTCTTGCGAGTTTTTCCGACTTTCCCCCCCTTTTTCTAAGCCGCTAAGCCGCTAATAGCGCTAAGCCGCTAAGCCGCTAATGGGCTTGCTTCGCAAGACGAAAAAACTCGAAGAGACTCGCGGAACGGATTCTTTTCGTGTTGCGAGGCACCACTGTATGTGTTTAGTATCTCAAGAATCCAATTTAGTCCTAGGTTTAATAGCATCAGTTTGATTGGATGCATGTTGTGATATTAAAAACAAACTTGGTGCACAATTGAAATTCTGCACACACATCAGAATTAACTGATTAGGACTGTAGTCTTGATTCCAAACACATTTGCCCCAATATAGAATTCCATGTGTGCATTAGTGCAAACAAGTAATACTTGCATGAGGGATGACTATATTTACCTCAGTGGAGAATAAAGATAAGTTAGACAAGATAAATGATTGTACCTCCTTTCTGAAAGCCTCTTCAAATATCTGATAACATACAGAAATCCAATACTAGCTTTTAATAGCTATATATAGATATAGATATATAGATAACATATTTAGTAACCTGATTTAAGTTCACCTATAACTCTGCTTCTATATTACAAATGCAACTTAAACTGGAGCTTTTAAATTTTTTGCAGTAGAAGGGTGTTGAATATTGGCCGTCCTAACAGCATAGTTGAGTGCTTAGCACTGTGTTAAAGAAATGAAATACTGTATTGGATTCTTTTTTCTTTTATGTATTCTTATATGTTTTCACAAGAACCTTTTATGGTACACATCTTTCAAACTGAATTCATTGTGTTCTCATATGGCTGATTGATAATAGCAGGAAAAGTGTAGCTCATTCTTCTTTCCACATGTTTTCCTTTGAGGCAACCCATACATTTAATAGTAGATTTTGAAGTGAGGGAATATAGCATATTGGTCATTTAAGCAGTTACACTTTGTCCCTTTTTTGTACTATTTCTAACCCAACTGACGAAAAGTATATTTACTGTTGCTGTTAATTGTGTGTGGCGAGACATCCCACTTTCTATACTTAATATGTGAGGAGTCCATCTTCTATTTAATTCTGATTCGCCGTGTGTGGAAGGGTTCCTGCCTTACACAACTGTACATAAATTCAAAACCTAACTCCTTCTATCATTTATATATATATATATATATATATATATATATATGCTTTCGTAGATTTTCACGGGTACAGGAATGCAGGTTTTGGTGTCCTCGGGTGTCTTCCCGTGTAAAAGTTGGGGTGTCTAGGCGACGTTTCGACGAGGTCTCACTCGTCATCTTCAGGCTGGTGCTTTCGGCTTCTTGTTACTGGAACAGAGCAGGATCTCAGTGTTTGAGTTCCTATAAATACTGTAGAGGGGGTGTGGTGTATAGCCTCCAATGTTCTGGGCAGAGAGGAAGTTCCCAGGCTAGTGTGCCTTTTCTTAAGGAACAAAAGAAGAAAAGGCACACTAGCCTGGGAACTTCCTCTCTGCCCAGAACATTGGAGGCTATACACCACACCCCCTCTACAGTATTTATAGGAACTCAAACACTGAGATCCTGCTCTGTTCCAGTAACAAGAAGCCGAAAGCACCAGCCTGAAGATGACGAGTGAGACCTCGTCGAAACGTCGCCTAGACACCCCAACTTTTACACGGGAAGACACCCGAGGACACCAAAACCTGCATATATATATATATATATATATATATATATATCCTGTTTGCTAAAGTGTTAATCTATAGCCTAGTACCAGTGGTATTTTAGATGTGGTGCAAAACCAGGCAGGCAGGCTTTTAAAATAAAATAAATGTTACAATATGTTCTTTATTATAAATTATGAATGTGAAATAAGGTAAAGACTATACTACTGCTGTAGACTTTGTTTCCTTGAGCCAGGATTTCAGGAAGTTCTCACTCTGGTTAGCTCCAGAAGTTCCTCTGCCTCCTCCATTCTTGCCATTGTTCCTTTCCTCAGTCCCCAACCTTCCCTCTTTTGCACAGTGAAGATCTGTAGGAGGCTTCTACATATATGTATCAGTGTTCCCATCAGAGTAGAAGTCCCCTGAAGACCTTCACCATGCAATGAGGAGAAGTTCAGAGACTGGGGATGTGGAGAGCACAATGAGCTCAAGAATGATGGGAATGAGATTTTTGTGCAAGTTCCAAGCTCTCTGCACACGTCAGCATTTGCATTTTCATGCAAACACCTGAACACGCCTCATGTAGGACCCTACTGGATGACTCTAGCTAGGCCCAGGCAATAATTGGATCTGATGTTTCTAGTTAAATCCTAAGTGTGTGTATCTGTGAGTGGGGAGGCACAAATCAGGTGTTTCTAACACCAGAACAATGCCATTGAAGTCAGTGGGATCCCTCCAGCAAAAGTGGCTTTAATACTTAAACCCTAACTTAACAAATGAGAAACAGTTGCCTTGAGTTCACTATGATTATCTTTGAACAAAGCAAACTGGGATAGGGCAGCCTCTTAACACTGCAACAGAGGTTTAAGAATCACATTGGTAGACCACCCCATGTAACGTTAATGTTTCCTGCGGGGTTTGTTATGTAGAATTTCCCTCATAATTCCTTTATGGGTCTAAATTAGGAGACACAGACATAGATTAAATGAATTCCAGGGCCTAAGAGAAGGCTGTTTACACACATTCCTTTCTCTCCCACATGCAGCATGAAGAAAGAAAAGAATATCCCAACTCTACATTCTGAACAATTTCATACTGTAGTTTTTCAGCAAAGCTACAAGGAAGACCAGACTCAGTGGAATTAGACCAGCATGAAATGAGTGGCTTAACAGGTTTGAGGAAAACATACTTTTATGAGTGAAAACAATTGTTTTAAAGGTACAAGTGCAGCAAAATCAAGACAGCTGCCCAACACAAATAAGTCACATTATAAGTCAGGTTTTATTCTTGTTTTTGTAAATTGCTTTGCCCTACCTCCCCTCAAGATGTTCAAAACCATACACAACGATTAAAAATACAGATCAAATTTAAAAATACAAAACCATAAAACAGTTCAACAACTGAGATAGTCCAAATGTCTGCATATCCACACCCCCACTGTCACAGCTGACTGGTACTATGTTAGCAACTTGGAAATTTTCACAAAACCAGTCCTATGTTAGGTAGGAGAGAAGGCAGCGACTGATTTATGCTAACAGAGACTTTGTTCGGGAGTCTGTCAAAGCAACAATCTACTATTGGGGTGCGGAGGTCAGAGAAAATCTACAACACCCCTGATAGTGGGCCGCTCATTGATGGATTTTTATATGTTTCATGTCTAGGCATTAGCACTTGCAGTTATTTTGATACTTTGGAAAGCCAAAAGATGTGCTCATATTAAGATTCCTGTCTGTGCTGAATAAAGACTACCACAGGTAGAAATGCAAATTTCCTAATACCGTACTGTGGAAACTTCAGTTCTTACCCTGTGAAGAATTTCAGATATGCCTAAGGCTACCCTCACAAGTCTTTGCATTAGAGTCTGGACTGTGGAGCCAAACAACTGGGAAAAGCTTCTCCTCTGTTGTTTTGCCAGGAGAGTTGAGTCATAACTGTGCTAACAAATAAAGTATGTTCAGAAAATTATCACATCACATTTCACCTCCTTAATACAAAATTGGACATATCTTGTGTCTCATAAAACACAAGTAAATTTTCCATCATTAATATTATGGGGCCACAGGAATAAATTTTTGCGTGCAATCCTCTTATCAATGACCTTTTTGGGGGTCACAGAACAAGCAAGGCCATTTAGAACCCCACCCTTTCCAAGACAGAGAACATCTTGTAGCTGGTTGTAGCATCACAACAGTAACAGTTATTACTATATTAACTGCTGGCCTTAATTTATCAAGTTATAGTACAAACCTCTGCATGTCCACTCAGAAATAAATCCCATTGAGTTCAGTTGGATTTACTCCCAGGTAAGTGTTTTAGGAGTTCAATCTAAAAGTTTAAATTGCAGATTTTGCACTCTAATTTTATCAGTCCTTTGGGAATTAATTTTCAAATTCTCAAATGTATTTTGCTGGCAATCCTAGACACACTTACTGGAGAGTAAGGCCTATTAAATTTAGAGAAACTTACTTCTGAGAAAGCATATTTAGGACTACAATGTCTATCTTTTATTTGTTGGAATTTATTGCACCCCTAAAGATTGTAGTGCTTAAACTATTTCTCACATCTGTTAGAAGATCTTTTTACTGTGGCTTAAATTTTAAAAAGCATTTCATGTTTTAATTTTTTTTTTAAATCCTCTCTCTTGTGGAAAACGCTCATTGTTCTTGAGCAAAGGCATTGGTATAGGGAGCTCAGGCAAAGAAAACTGTGCACTACAAAATAGTGTTGGGCACTGTTGCTGATACTGCTTAAAGTTCTGCTTATACATGGTTTACACTTGAAATCAATGGGCTGTAAGAAGCCAAACTAGAGGAAAGATTACGGTCATTCTGAATAGGGAATGCACTTTTCCTTCACTGCCAAAATTAACAAGCTGGTACATGTAACACAATGGCTCAAGACAACTTGAAAAGAAGTCGCAGCTTTGTTAGATGCAGTTGTCTTGAAAATCAGACTTAGGCTATATACACGTTATCAGTTTATCAAGTAGGGCAGGCATGGCCAAACTTGGCCCTCCAGCTGTTTTTGGACTACAACTCCCATCATCCCTAGATAACAGGGCCAGTGGTCAGGGATGGTGGGAATTGTAGTCCCAAAACATCTGGAGAGCCAAGTTTGGCCATGCCTGAAGTAAGGCATACTTTTTCTCAATTTGGATTGAAGTTGCTTTGGGGAAAAACACAGCAAAGGCAGTATTTTCTGAGAAACAACGGGATAGATACAGGGCAGCTATGGATTGTGGCCAATGTGTATACACTGCTTCCCGAACCAATGGTGGGAACACACTGGAGTGTGTACATAGCCTTGGACTTAAAAAACAAAGAGAAGCAGAGTAATGTTAGCTTCACATATGTAATGAAATAATGGCTTTCTACTCTGAAATAAATTAGCAGTAGCCTTTGCTGCTTTTTAATATTAAACAAAACTCACGTTCATTTCAGCGTCTTCAGAAAAATCACTTTCCTTGATGCTCTGCAATATGTAAATATATTCAAAATATAAAATGGTCGAGCCATTGATTTTGTGATTCAGATAACAGCAAAACATAGGATTACAGCTTGTTTTTGGCAGTGCTCTGTGAACCTTTAACAGCTGCCTGATAGGGAAAAGAATTCAGCTGATGAAACTTTTCCCCTGGCTGCATCTTCATGCTGGGAAAGGCATTTTTGTCTGTCACTCCGGCTCTTAAGGACACAAGACCCCTGCCAGGAAAAAAGAGAGTTGCTCGTTTTACAAGGAAGCTGTTAAATTGTTTGGTACCCATAAAGAAATAAGCGATATCATTTCATGGTAACTTAAAAAACACACACACACATCAACACATCATCAGGTGCTATGTGACCTGGTGAGGATTATATCATTGCTGTTTGCTTGTCTAATCAACCTGTTGTGAAATGGATGCACTGGAGACTTACCCCACAATGCTTAATTTACTTCCTTGAGCTGTGCAAAAGAGTACTAAGAGGCAGGCCTTTGGTGATTTCCACATGAGTGGGGGCTGCAGAGACCAGTGTGTTAGCTGCATCCCCATTGCCATTCTGAGCACCCTCAATTAGTTGGGTGTCAAACCTCTGAAGTGGAGAGCCTTCCATGAAGACATGGTTTTTAGAACTCTGATTTTCCGGGGGTTTTTATTTGTTAACTTAAGAATGTATATGCAATAAACACATATTTGGCTTCAAAACAGCAAAAGAGGAGTGGGGATATGTTCCCAGTTGCTTCTACCATGTTTCTTGCAGAGAAACTCAGCTAGCTTGTGTTATTGTCCCTTTAAGGTGGCTAGTATGAGACATTACCACAGGATGGGGGGAGGTTGTGGGAGATGGTTCCTGTCAGTCTACATCAGGGAGTAAGGAAGCTGCAGAGCATGTGTGGTGCTGAAGCTGATTTTATATAGCATCACCTGCAGGGCACAACCTCTTCCTCCAGCACAGTCAGTAGCTAAGAGAACTCTACAGAAGAGACAAGGCCTGTGGTGTATCGACTGGAAATGTTCCAAATTTGATTGCAGGCCTAAGCTGTAAGGAAAAACTCTAGAGCTCCTCAACATCACCAGCAGGGGGAGTTACATAGTGTTCAGAGGAAAGAAGATCATCATGATGTCATGACTAAGGGTTTGCTCAGGACTTCTGTTGTATTTAGTACAGTCGTACCTTGGAAGTCAAACGGAATCCGTTCCAGAAGTCAATTTGACTTCCAAAACATTCAGAAACCAAGACATGGCTTCTGATTGGCTGCAGGAAGCTCCTGCAGCCAATCAGAAGCCACAGAAGCCCCGTCAGACATTCCAAAGAACGTTCACAAACCGAAACACTCACTTCTGGGTTTGCGGCGTTCGGGAACCAAAATGTTTGAGTCGCAAGGCATTCGTCAACCAGGGTATGACTATATACATAGTAACTGCTGCACTTACATGTTTGAACTGGAAATAATTTCCACGGTGTCTGATAAAAGTACATCATGTTTGCATATGTGATGTGTCTCTAGCCTCTTGAAGAAGTAATTTTGTGACTTCATTATTAAAGCTGTTAAAAAGAATTTGGAGCACAAGAGTGAGACCAGACAGTGTCATTGACATCATTCCCACTCCTCCAAGAGGAAGAACTGGGTAATAGCATGAGCTGTGTAGCCAGAGTCAGTCCAAGTTACACTTGCATCATCATGTGTACATTTCTCACTTAAACTTGAGTAGCTTTTAATACTTGACTTAAAAGTGTGAAGCTTTATTTAATCAGCTCTATGCACAAATACATGCTGGACCAAACTTTGCATTGAAAGGACTGGCTTTCGATAGGACTGCAGCAAGTAATAGAATCATAGAATTCTAGAGTTGGAAGTGACTCTGAGGGTTTTCTAGTCCAATCACCTGCAATGCAGAAATTATGGTCACAGCTGTCCCTGGGTGGGCTCGAACCACCAACCTTCTGGTTAACAGCCAGACACAATGGTCCATTGTGCCACAGGAGGGTAAAAGGATTAAAGTTCTCCTCCCTATTTGTTGCAATTCTAGTAATCATCACCTGCCTGTCCTGCAGATGCTATTTGCATTTTTAAATGTGCATGGAAATGCAAATACACATCATGATGATTAGTCCAACAGAACATGCACCCTGGCTCTAATAATCATTTAGCTTCTATGTGGCCCTCTTCACATAATCAATTTGTGTGTAAATTCAGCATGAAGAGTAAGGTTCTTCCGAGATTCTAAATAATATGGGGATTCTCCACAAATGCATGTTCAGAAATAATAAACCCGCATCCCGATTCAGAAATACACCCTCCATGGTGATAGGGAGATAGCTTAGCTCACTTATCCCTAATCATGAATTGGTTTTATGTATCAGTAGAACATCTGAAAATGGCTTATATTTCTGTTCATTTAGCTTCCTTTCTGAAAGCAGATCAGCTCTGCTTCCAGTTACTGCATATATGCCTTTTCCTTCTATTTTAAGGTAGCCAGATCCCAGATCCCTAAGTTAAGTAGCATGGTGCAATTGCTGAGAAGGAAGGACAAGGCATTTCTACCAGCAATTGATGCATTATGGAGATGCTGCCCATGGCAAACATATGCCACGTTTTTACCCCACAGATTACATTCAACAGGCATCTGGGTATTTTGCATACTTTTATGAAGTGCCACATTCTTCAGGGTTTTCCTATGTATTGCACCATGTTTCTTAGCTCTGTCCCAAATGAAATGGATCCTATGTGCTCTCTTAAAAGTCAGTGAGAAAACTGATTTAAATGGAAGCAAAAACACAGCCTAGTGCTGAAGGGTTTTGCATTTCTACTTTGTTAGGCAGCCAAGCAGCTCCTTTATAAAATCTAGACATTTTACTAAATTGTTCAAGTCTGCCAAAAAAAAAAAAAAAGTATAAGAGCTGGAACTTCTCTAACTTTACAAGTGAAAACTATGTGTGAAATATTTAATGGTGTTGGAATACAAGAGTACATCAAAACATTCAGACTATCTAGGGGATCAGGTTTCTAAAAAGCTGAAATATAAAGGCATAATTCTATGTAATTAGACCACTGACTGGTATTAATTGCTGGAACAATATAGGTCTTTATAGTCACAATGTTACACCTCATAACTGGAAGTTCTGTTGATAAAATGGTATCATTAGGAAATAAAACCATTTGGCAGGTGTTTCCTGGAAAACTGCTGTGTTGGAAATATTGCCAAGGGAAAACAAACTAGAAAAAAAGTTCTATTTGGAATCCTGTAGTAGAATAAACATATGCTAGAATTTAGATTAGGTTGGCCTGGTTTGCAGGCAATGCTGCACCTCATTCTCATGCTATATGGGTGAGCATTCATAGGCTCAAAGGAATTATCAGGCTTGCATGAGTCCCCCTTCCTCCTCTTCCTCTGTTGCCAGTGACTTTTGCAATAATAAATCAATGCAACTGTTTCATTCTGATCCTTGGGTAGTAGTTTTCAACTAATCTTTGTGCAGCCAGAATGACTTCCACTTGCACAGTGAAACTCCTGCCTGCTTGCCAACATGCATGCTGTACACTATGCCCAAAACTACTCCAGAGAATTGGGGGAAAGCAAAATTTAGGGGGCACATAGGGGGAGGAGAGGAGGACTTAGTGAACATGTGGGCTTCTGAAGGGCACTTTCAGGCACTTTGTTCCTCCATGATCTTTTTTACTCCTGCACTGTGCTAAGCCAGAGTTTGGTTCAGCATATTGTCTGAACCCTGAGCTCATGCTTAAGGTCTCTCCCTACTAACCATCAGTTCTAGCCAAGGTTTATTGAAGATATTAAAAATAAAAATTGCCCCATGGTATTGTCAACAGTTCAAAATGTATTCCAGCAGCTTCAGTGTGTGAAACATCTGGCTGTGGCCTGCACAGTGACTTAATGCACAATCCACCTATATTTACACCAAGTGCATGAGAGCCAAGATGTAAATATTTCCCGCTCAGGAGATGTAGGCTGCAATTACACCTAGGTGTAAGGCTACTGAGCTACTTGAGTGTGTGTGTGTGTGTGTATATATATATATATATGTATGTATGTATATGTATATATATATATGTATGTATATTGGTGCTGTTAATGGGGAAAACATGAAGGAGGAGATGTGCCCAGTGGGGAATAAGAACTTTCAATAAACGTTTTAACAAGACATCCCCAAAAGGCAAAAATAAGGATAAAATAGGCATGATATATCAGGGACCAGCTCCAGAAAACATAAATGTCCCTGGTAAATGGGAACAATCTGAGCATACCAGAAGATTTGAAGCCAAATGTAGTCTTGGTAAGTTACCACTGAGAATTCAATCTAGAATTTATGTTTAAGTAATAACTGGATCAGATCCTAAAAATTCAGTTCCAAAGGAGCATTCCTATGTCCAACCAAAGGTGTAGAATTTATGCCCGGTTTTGTATGAGTGCAAGCTATTCTTTATTGTAAACAGAAGTTATGTCACAATTTAGAAATGCATTTTGTCATAGCAATTTGTGATGTGTTGTTTAGAATAAAACAAGCGAGACTCAAAGTAGGATAAACATTACACATAATGATGTGTTGTATTTTCCAAACACTGGTTTTAGTGCTACTAGCATGAAGACATGCAATGGGCAATCCTTAAAATGTTGCTGTGGGGCTGCAATCCAAAGTATACTTGCTTGGAAGTGAGATGTACCTCTGACTGAGCTACAGTTTGGGCCCAATATATTTTGCATCTCAAGCAGCTGCATTACACCATCCAAGAGGGGCATCCCAGAATCTCACGCACTGTCACACTGGAGTGTGATTATTTTCAAACATTGTGTGCCCATGCATGTGTTGCAGCATCCTTTGCAACAGAGTCTTGGGTACATCTCTTGGATCAATTGCTTTTTTGCTGCCCAGAGTGAGAGACTGGGTTGCCATGTTCTGTGCGTTTCAAAGTTGCTTAATGCCAGTCTGTGTGAGAGACTGACCCAGTTGAGAGTACAGCTCTACCTGGGTGAGACACAGGGAGGGTGCGGTTATGCTGCTGTGTATATATTGTCCTAGTTAGAGGTGGGAGAATGATTTGGTTGTAAATTGTGCTTAATGCATTTTTATAGACCAGACATTTGTGGTGTCATAAATGGTTGGGTGAGGATCATCTATTTAGTTGCTAAGGATGTATTTGGGAAAAGCCCCCTCCCTCTCTCTGTGTGTGGTAGAGTGGAAATGTGGGTGCAGCTTCTGTTTCAATTTTATGTAGTTGCCAGGGATGTTGCTTATTAGAGTTTGATTGTATTTTTGTATTTGTAATGGTTTTATGATTAAAAGGATATTTTGTTTTCCTGTTAATTACGCTGCTTTAAATAGTTTTTTGTTTTGTTTTGTTTTAATGCAGCCTTCATCGGTAATGATTTATTTTGATATTTTGTAATGCTTTATTTGTTGTTTTAAGTGGGGTTGTAAACTGCTTTGAGATTATAAATTTTAAATGTAAAGTGGTATAGAAATGCTTTAAAATGAAGCAGCTTTATAGAAGCCCCTAAAAATGTTGCTGCTTCAAGAAGCCACTTGGATTTATTGGACAGCTGAGCCATTCTGGATGATTTTGCCTAACATTACGGGCCTAGCATAGCCCAGAAGAGAAGGCTGGAGTAAATATGTGCCATTTGCTTGCACCTTCCAGTGGGCTGGCAGGAGGGAGAAAAACACGTGTTTAGCTTCAAGTGTAGCAACTCAATTTAGAGAGCAAGAGCCAAAAAAAGCACAAACTATAAGGTCAAATTCAGTCCATGCTGTGTAAGAGTGTGTAGTTGTATGTGTGGCTGCCATTGACTGTAATGAAACTTGTGTAGACAAATTGTGAAAGCTGAAAACTATAGACAAGCTGGCCCCAAAAACCTTTATAGCGTGTCTTTTGTGAAAAAGTTTCTAAGCTCTGGAATGTGTTGCAGCCAAAAGGACTTTCCGTTCTCATAACCTGCTTAAACTGCTGCACATGCAGTTAGCTTAACTAATGCTATACTGCAGTTGCATATATACTGGCTGGGCAAGCACTTTCCAAGAAAGTTCGTTTTTGTTGCTGCTGTGCTGTAGCTATCCAAGTGAGGCATATCTGAAAGCTGTTTCAGTTCACACTTGCACTGGGAACATATAATGTGTTTTTAAAAGCAGAAACATTTCCAGCTTTAGATAATTTTTTTCAGTAAAATGGACCACATTGCTTGCTTAGTTTATTGTGACTAGTAAAATCTAATTGGAACTTTAATGTTAAAGAAATCACACATTGTTCTATATGGGTCTGTGAAAGTTACATTTTTACCCTTTGTTGTTGTTTTTAACAACACTTTGTAGCATTCTGCTGTAGTGCTTTAGCATCTCTTTAAAACTGGAGGGTTGTCAGTGGGCCAATTTTACCAAAGCCAAACAATTTTTTATTTTTGCGGGTCAGATACTTTCAGCAGAGGTCCAATGCTAGATAGTAAAAGTTTAAAATGTTAGCATATTCTAAAACATATACAGTGGTACCTTGGGTTAAGAACTTAATTCATTCTGGAGGTCCGTTCTTAACCTGAAACTGTTCTTAACCTGAGGTACCACTTTAGCTAATGGGGCCTCCTGCTGCCACCACACCACCGCCGCGTGATTTCTGTTCTCATCCTGAAGTAAAGTTCTTAACCCGAGGTACTATTTCTGGGTTAGCAGAGTCTGTAACCTGAAGCATCTGTAACCTGAGGTACCACTGTACATGAATAAAAAACAAACCCTTTTCTTTTCTTTTGGAGAATCTCTATCAATGAAAGTTATAAGCAGCAGAAATGGATACTGCAAAGCAGTGCTCCCTTATGATCATCTTCTTAGAGCAGAGGCCAGCAAGGTTTATCTTGCCTGGGCTGGATCGGCCCTGTGGAGATCCCTCTGTGGGCCAGATCGCGCGTACATGACTTTTGCCGTCTGCGCAAATGTGATTTTTGGTGCAGTGGAAGCAAGTCCATATGCTGTGCTGTGCCGGTTTAGTGCAGCACGAGAACGGGCAGCTCAGTTTGGGGGCTGCTCATGGGCCGGTCAAAGACCTCTGTGGGCCGCTTCTGGCCCATAAGCCTTAGGTTGCTGACTCCTGTCTTAGAGCATTAGGATCTAGAGGACAACGGTCTCCTGACTAAGAAAGAATACAATATTAGAATTGAACATATGGCTCACAAACAAACAATGCTTTTTTATATATAAAAAAGGTGTGTACTGGTTAAAATCAAATTAAAAAGCAATAATTCCAACAGAGACAGCATAAATGCCATTAAAGGCAGGATATAAATATTATGTATATTTTCTCTGAGTGGATAAAAAGCTCCACCTGTGGTGCTGAATATATCACAGAGAAGGGGCCAGGTGGTCCTTCCTTAAAGAGGCTGATCCTGGGAGGAAGCCCAAGAAAGCCAAGGTGGGAAGCTGTGCTGGTTTGTTGTGGAACTGGAAGGTAACTGCTCCTGGGTGAGAGCTTTAGGTGGGGGTCAAATCTGAACATTTTTGGGAGGGAGGAGAGGTTTGACTATGGTGCTAGTGCCTCTAGGTGGACAGCTCAAATGGCTGGTGAGTGTCTTGTCTCCTCACCAACAAGAGATGATTGGTTAGATCCTTTTTATATGTATATTCCATTTGTACTGTGGGGAGAAACCAGTACATTTGTGATTTTTTGTCATTGGTCGGGTTTAGAGAAAATTTACCGGGGTTCTTATGGTTGGGGGTGGTGCTGCTATCTCCAGGGTTGACAAGATGTGGCACTTGCAGCCTAGTGGTGTTGCTGTGGAATGCCAGGTCTGCCTGCCACAATGAAGCATAACTCATTCCAGATTTCCTTGTGGATGAGGGCCTGCACTTCTCATTTCTGTTGACAACACAGGGACAGACCAGCATAAAAATTTATTTTTTATTTTAGTTGGCAATTATACTTAAGAACTTGAGAGTACAAAAAATCCATGTGCCTTGGGATCTGGCAGCTCCCGCTGTAAAATATAATCACCATAAATATTTCGGTAACATTTGTCTTGTTCTCTGAGGACAAATGCAAAGTTAGCATACGTGAGCCTGGAAATAGCCCTCTGAAGAATATAGTGTTGTGATATATTGGGGCAGGGAACTTGTGACCCTCAGGGTTGCTGGACTACAACTCCCATAAGCCTCAACCAGCAAATTGAACTATGTGCAATTTTATAATATATATTATACTAACAGGAAGTGCTCAGCGCTGCCCAGAAATTCAAAGAAACCTAAAAATACTGTGATTTTTAAATGGATAGTGTAAACTGTGAGTTTTAGGCCTGTGTGTGCGCACACATGCATACCGCCCCACCCCCTGCACCGAGACTGCCACCTTCACCATGGGAACTCTCATGTAGAGTTTAGAGATGATATCTCAAGAGGCATTCAAATTAGTGCAGGTTTGAACAGTCATACTAAATTGGGCAACAGTATATTCAGAGCTGTCCAAATTGACACAAGCTGAAACCATCATGTCAAATTTAGTGATATCCATCTCAGGAACCCTCATGCGGAGTTTGGCAATGATCTCTCAAGAGGTGGCCAAACCTATAGGGAAGAAGCAGACAAACTACTTTCCAAAATATATAGTAGATAATAAATACAATACAGAGGTTATTAGTATTATAGTATTTTAGCCATGATGTGCCATAAAACACACACGTACTTGGCAACTGGATTTCTCACATAACAAGTCCCACCAACACAGGTCTAGAATCATGCAGGAGATTAAACACATACACATCACTATAGCTCAACTAAGAAAAAAAAGTTTGAGTATTATTTGCATTGCATTTGTTTAACACAAATAATTACGTACACCTTGTGAAAGGTGCTTTTACTGCACATATGCCTCAGTTAAATATGTTGGTTGAGAAATAAATGTTTAAAATAACTAAAGCTTGCCTGTGCACAGATGGAATGTTCCCACACAGATTTGCATGGAGGTGTGCTTTTTCTTCCATGTGTACAAATACGGGACAGCTCTAGAGGTCTCCACACCCTGTATCTTGGCCAACTTCTGGTTTGTTTCCTTTACAACCCCATTAATATGTTCTCCTGGGCCTTCTTAGAAGAGTTGGAAATTATCTCAACTAGAATTGATGTGTTTTCTTGATTCAGCTATGCATGGAAATTTAAATTCTCTTGAAATGAAATTTATTTCAACCACTTCACTCATTATCTTGCCTACATCGTTCAGCATGGGTGTTCTATTTACATACAGTTTAAAATGAAAGGTTGTGTATCTCAACAGCGGTGGCAGTGGTGGTGGATTACAGCAGTGGTGTAATCCCTGTGGTACATTTTTAAACTCCAGAGATACTGTGTGCTCTTGATATGTTATGAAGTCTTTGCACATATTATAATGAGGTTGCTTTTTTCACCATTTGGGGACCAGTTTGCCATTTCTCTGCGGTCATTGGCATTGGCCTCATGAGTTCCCACAACTACATCAAGAAACATTAAGCGTGAACTGGGTTGCACATGGATACCCACAAGCAAACTGGGATGAATGCAAGATTTTCATTGTCAGTAACTGCCCCATAAACAAATAAAAATAAAGACCACACCCTTTCGAATGACATACTTATTGAACAGTCAAATTTATGCAGAAGTTAGATTAGATCCAGTCTTTATTGAGCATACATTTTGATTTGTTTGAAAGGAGTTATATGACCGTGAGCATTCATTTGCTTGCAGGTTGCTTACATGTCTTCATTTGCTGATCCCACACTTTTCAATTCATCTCTCTGTCACTTTCCCAACTGCAAAAAGTCAACTTTTATTTAAAAGTGGATTTGTTGTGCTAGGGCAATAAAGCCCTTTATGCACTCGCTTCTGTCCCTGCAAAATACTGACAGGCTGGACACAATTCTAGTCTACCACTGCTAAGCTTTATGTAAGCAAATTAGGATGAATGCTGAATAAACAGGTTGTCTGGAGCAGCTCTGTAAAGTGACACTTACCCATGCCACCTTCCACATTAGTTTGACCAGAGACAATTGTGCAATTAAAATAGCAGCTTTGTCATGGCCTTTGGCTAGTACAATAAAATCTTATTTACAGATATAAAATAGCATACACAATTTGTGTCATGGACATGTGCCCTAACTCCTTTAAGTACTTAGCAATACTCCTGTACACACGAATAAAGACTCTTTTTGTGTACAAAGGCTACTTCCTGATCAGCAGCTCTCAAGGCAAACATCTGTTTAAAACTCAGCAGTTTGGATATCTGCTGTAGGAACTACTAATAGGGAAATGTCAAAAATAACTTCAGTTTATGGTAAGGTTACCAGATTTTTTTCAATGAATCTGTGGGCACTTTTCAACTTCAATTGATTTTGTATGGGGACTGATTAGTAGAAACAGGGACATCTGATAACCTTAGTGTATGATGCAAGCCTGTGCCTCTCCATTGCACAAAACACTTGAAATTTTTTCTATCTGTAATCCTGGGTGTAGCCTCTTGAGGTGCAGAACTCAGTACATTACAAATTGCTTTCCACCATGGAATTATTACATGTTTGTGAAATACTTCAGATAGGAACAGTGTTAGCCAAGTGCCAGTTGTTAGCTTTGGATAAGGTTGTGTATGATCATAGGTTTCTTGATATTGCAACACTGCTAATCTGCTCAGTTCAATTGCTCAGCTGATGGGTGAAGCTTTTCACAGTGTTGAGAAAAGGATTATCACCAGCTAGTGTCTCCAAATCAAGCTGCAGATTCCGTTTTTTAAAGAGTGGTCAATCTATGGGATTAAGTAAGACTCTACAGGTGCAAGCCTATGCACACTTACAATTGAGTTCTGTACCTTCTGGGTAAAACATGGATAGCATCAAATTGCAGATTACATAGGTAGTAGTAGTAACAACAACAACAACAACAACAACAACAACAAATTTTATTTATACCCCGCCCTCCCCAGCCAAGGCCGGGCTGAGGACAGCTAACAACCAATAATAAAAACAAGTTGATTGAAATACAACTTTAAAAACGTGATTAAAATGCAGCCTCATCATGGGAGGAGAAAGGAAAAAAGAAAGAGGGGGAGGGAATCAAATTGACTCCAAGCCAAAGGCCAGGCGGAACAACTCTTGCAGGCCCTGCGGAAAGAGATCAGATCCTGCAGGGCCCTGGTCTCATGAGGCAGAGTGTTCCACCAGGCTGGAGCCAGAGTTGAAAAGGCCCTGGTTCTGGTTGAAGCTAATCTAACTTTCTTAGGGCCCAGGACCTCTAGGGTGTTGCTATTTATGGACCTTAAGGTCCTCCGTGGGGCATACCGGGAGAGGCGGTCCTGTAGGTACGAGGGTCCTAAGCCGTGAATAATAGTACTACTACTACTACTACTACTAATAATAATATTTGTACCCCACCCATCTGACTGGCTTGCCCCAGCCACTCTGGGCGGCTTCCAGCACAAACAAAAACATAATAAAACATTAAACATTAAAAACTTCCCTATACAGGGCTGACTTCAGATGTCTTCTAAAGCTTGTTACTTATCTCCTTGATGGAAGGGCATTTCACAGGGTGGGCACCACTACCGAGAAGGTCTTCTGCCTGGTAAGGAAACCATGCAAAGTACATACAGTACACTTACTGGGTGCCACTACAGAACATAGCAAATTTTTGGCTCCTCAGCTGTCCTCATAAGCAAAACAACTAGAGGTACATATTCAGTTTAGTAATGGTTTCATCCCTCTCAAATGATGCAGATAAATAAGTCAGTTAAAACACATACATAGGGTGGGAGCAGGTTAAACATAGATCAAGGATAAAAAGTAGAAGGCCTTGTCCTTTTTTCAGCAAGCTACCCTATGAAAAAGGTTTTAAAGGGAAAGCAGGGTGGGGATTTCCCCTTCTAGTTTCCTCTCATTTTTGTTAGCTTTAAAAAGAATTCTGCTTGTCCTTTTAAACCCTTTTCACAGTTAGATGTTTTTAAACTCCTATATCTTCTGCAGCTTGATCCTATGCCTATTTACTTAGCTTGTGCGAGTTTCTTGGAAAGTAATCCTCTGGTCCAGTATGAAGTAATCCAGTTGAAATCCCCTTCTGCCTTATATTGTCTCGGGGGGGGGGGGCAGGGGGCGGGGAGCAACCCAGGGTTCATATTCCACACTAAGAATGTCAGGTGGTCATACACTGGAGCGAAGGAGGTGGGTGCCTTACCTCTGGGTGTGCAAGATTCTGGGAACAAATGTCACTGTAGAATAGAGGCCTTGAACCATAAAACAGCAGTGCATGCAAAATTACTGGCAGGAAGCACGTAAAGGACAAATGGAACAGTTGTATTGTTATGCTCCTGCCAATTCTCTGAATGGTGAGAAATTCAGGCGTTGCCAGGGTTACAGCCAACGGTGATTTAAGGGGAAGTTGCGCTTTGGCAAGGGTTTCTGGGAAGAAGCAGGAAGTGGGCTAAACACCATGCGGGGCTGAGGAAGCCATCACCACGAGGTACGGGCAGTATATTGATTGATGTGCTTGTGGAGCTGGGCTGGCTGCTCTCAGGAAGGCAACAAAGGACTCTCTTGTGATGTGAATGCTCTGGACCTCTCCATCTAGATGCAGCTGTAAATATGTGTTAATTAACCATTGGCCTGATCCACCAGGCTATAATTACGTTCATATGTTATTACTGAGTATTCTTTTCATGTGCTAGTTTACACATCACATTATGTATCAAAGGATTATCCAGATTATGGGTGTGCAGTAAACAAATATATTAAATTTCATAAGAAATGTATCTGCATGTGCATGACTGGTACTAGAAGCTGAAGATCTCTATACTCTTATCTTTGTTAGCTGATGTTATTTTGGAGCGCAAAGAGAGCAAAACTTAATTTGGGAGTTTACAAAAGCAGGTCATAATACTGAGTGACCATAAACAACCATTAATCCTATGGTTATTTACCACAGTGTACATGATACCATATGAGAAGCAAGACCTAAGTGTATGATTTTTATCCACTTGCACCCAAGCAAAATACTGTATGGAAACCAGGTGTCATAAAATGCCTTTGGAAACCAGTTTTCCATACCAAGTAAACAAGTAATTCATCATGGGGGTAAATGGCTATCAGTAACCATTTTGGAGACCTATTTTTATCTTGTTCCATATAATGGAAATTGTACTGCCAAAGTAGCAAGACAAGCTCCCCCTCCCCTTGTCAGCTGGTAGTCGCCTTTCCTTCAAAACAAGGCAAACAAGATGAACCAGCACAGCTATTTGGCAGAAAAAGGCATCCAAATCCTGATTGAGCAGCCTCAGGATTGCATAAGAATGACTTTTAGTTTAAAGTCATTGGACTCCTTAACTATGAAGTGAGATAGTATCACAGCAAAACAAACAAAACCCCAAACCCACAAATAACTCACTAAATAATAATAATAAAACAAAAAAAGTGTGGGGGTGGATCTAAGTCTCTACTTAATTCACTTAATTTGGAAGTAAACCACAACTGAGCTCAGTCCTTCTTTGTAAATGGTATTTAAGGTTGAAATATAAATTATTATTTCTTTAAAACACTTCTAGGGTGAGGTAAGGAAAAGAACATGCCTATTTTTGGTAGCCTCCATGCTACTTTATTCTTTTCAAGTATTTATTCTTGATACAAGCAAGTGCAACTTTATTTCTTTTTGAGTATTTATTCTTTACAAGCAAATGCAAACAATATTACTCAAGTATTGTTCTTCAGGTGGCTAGAATATGTAGAATACATATCCTGACTTGCTTCATTATGAAAGTTTATATTTTAGTAAGTATAGACTTTCAGCTTCACTGACATAATAAGGTCAACACAGAAAGATTAAAGACATTTAACACTGCTCAAATTAAAAGTCCAAAGGAATGTTGTAAAGGTCTTGTACAAATCTTGCTCTTAAAGAAAGAGGACAAATGGATTGTTGTTTTACAAGGACCATTTCCCATGAAACCCATTTCTTTTATTTATTTCTTTTAAAATATATTCTGCTGTTCTGAAAAAGTTGCATGAAACGTAATATGAAAGCATGATTTTAGGGTTGCTACATTATATAATTAATAGAACTATTGTTTATCATGCCTAATGCAAAGTGGCTAAATATTAAAAAGCAAAACATTCTACAAGCACGTCTCTATGGCCAACTCAGGATTATTCATCTCTCCAGTGACTGCCTACACAGTCCCACAGATTTAACTCATCCTAATTTCTCTTTGTTTCCATCTTGATGTGGGGGAAGGTTATTCCACAGCCATGCAACAAATAATAATCAAGAGGATGTTGCATTTGAAAAGATCTGCTATACTGCTCTTAGGAAAAGCAGTTGTCCCATTCTGAATTCCATTATTTCTACTATCCTTTTATTGCTAGTAACCCTGTGAAACTTGGGTGAGTCTTCACAGTGCGCTTACCTCTGAAAGCAGAGGCACTTGGGGCAAGGCCTAACCTGCACAGCACAGCTGCTATGGGAACTCACACAGGGAGATACGGTTTGAAAACTGTAGGCCAAGATCGTATGGGATAGCCATTTCTTTTCTATGAGAGAAAAAATTAGGAGAAAGGAAAAGTAGTTTAATCTCAGGGGACCTTTTAAGGCTGTCACTAGAGAAGTGTGGTTTGAGTTTTGGAAAAGTGGTATTTTCCTAAAACGTAGGCAGAAGTGTAAGGAACATCTGCTTTCCTTTGCATTCAACTTTGTCTGGAAAATGGTCAGGTATAGCAGTAACAGTATCTCATGCTTTTCATTTTGCACCTGTCAGCCATGCTAACTGCCTGATACAACGCCCCCTTTAATAATAAAAGTCTAATCAAGTTTTTAGACATGGAATAGTGAATGCAATCCTACACATGACTACTTAGAAGAAAGTCCCATGGAGTTCAATAAGACTTGCTCCCAGGTAAGCATGCAGCCTCAGAAATGTGCCAGCCTACTAGCTTTCTTGTGGCTAAAGTACCCTCAAGGTGCCTTACTGGTGGTGCAACACTGGTGAGTCAGGAGGTCTCAATTCTGGTTCCTGATATGTCATCTGCTTCCCTAATTCTGGGCCTTGCAGTAGCTTAACATAGCACCTTTGAGGATATTTGGTGATGTTGGGTATGGTTTCTTCTTACTTTATGTAACCACTTTTTAACATTAGCTCCCCTGAGGAAGATTAGCTTTTATTGCTATTATATATTACACTTGAACTGACATTGCAGGATTAATAATGTAGAAGCCATTATTCAGATGAAATCTATGTAGACAAATTCCTGGACCTATTAGGAATGCAGGTGAATACCAGAGGGGCTGCTCAGGACAGCTGTGGTCTGGGTCTGCAGATATATTTGTGCAGAACTGTGCAAAATTGTCTGAAAACACTGTCATAAAAAAGAGAAAACACTTTGTTTTATTATACTTAAAGGTTAAAGTCCGTACAATGTGCTGATGCAGGAAATGTTTGATAGCATATGAACAACAGTGCAAAGAACTTGATATGGTCAGCTGCCTTTGATTTTCATGGCTCAATGGATAAGCAGCAAAATTTCTGGGTACAACAGGAATGGGGGGAGTCCATAACCCTCCAGATGTTGCTGGACTACAAATCCCATCAGTCCTTGACCTATGTCCGTGTTGGCTTGGGATGACGGCATCTCAAGTCCAAGAACATCTGGAGGGCCACAGGTTTCCCATTCCTGGAATACAAGATTCAGTTACTGCATCTGATGATTGCACAAGATTGTTTCCAGCTGTTTGCTGCTCTCCTGTTTTCCTCATGCTGCAGGCAGATACAAACCATTTGCTGCTACTGTCAGTGGACTGGCAGTGATGAGCGTGGGCACTCACACTGTCCTTGTGTGGCCTGAGGGTGTCAGGCTTGCTGACTAAGCTTGTTGGTCACTTGTAGAAGCACCACTGTCACTGGGACAAACAGCTCTCCTGAAGCATTCTTAGTGTCTCACATTGCTGCTGATGCTGTTCTCTTAAGAAAGTGCCAAACAGGTAAGACACTTTATCAAAATGCAAATCTATTCTGTAGAAACGCTAAATCCACCAATACTTTCCTTCTTCTTTGCTAATGATAATCAGAAATTGCTCAATTTACACAGAAACATCATTGTACTATTATGAAAGTGTATTTACAGGCAATTCATAAAGGACCAATGTTTTCCACATTCAGGGTTTGAATAAAAGCCAATTAATTATTATTAAATTCATCATGCGAAAGGCTGGGCTGGATGAATCCCAAGCCGGAATTAAGATAGCTGGAAGAAATATCAACAACCTCAGATATGCAGATGACACAACAGATGGCAGAAAGTGAGGAGGAATTAAAGAACCTTTTAATGAGGGTGAAAGAGGAGAGTGCAAAATGTGGTCTGAAGCTCAACATCAAAAAAATGAAGATCATGGCCACTGGGCCCATCACCTCCTGGCAAACAGAAGGGGAAGAAATGGAGGCAGTGAGAGATTTTACTTTCTTGGGCTCCATGATCACTGCAGATGGTGACAGCAGTCACGAAATTAAAAGACGCCTGCCAACAAAGAGACATCACCTTGCCAACAAAGGTCCGTATAGTTAAAGCCATGGTTTTCCCAGTAGTGATGTATGGAAGTGAGAGCTGGACCATAAAGAAGGCTGATCGCCAAAGAATTGATGCTTTTGAATTATGGTGCTGGAGGAGACTCTTGAGAGTCCCATGGACTGCAAGAAGATCAAACCTCTCCATTCTTAAGGAAATCAGCCCTGAGTGCTCATTGGAAGGACAGATCGTGAAGCTGAGGCTCCAATACTTTGGCCACCTCATGAGAAGAGAAGACTCCCTGGAAAAGACCCTGATGTTGGGAAAGATGGAGGGCACAAGGAGAAGGGGACGACAGAGGACGAGATGGTTGGACAGTGTTCTTGAAGCTACAAACACGAGTCTGACCAAACTGCGGGAGACAGTGGAAGAAAGGAGTGCATGGCGTGCTCTGGTCCATGGGGTCACGAAGAGTCGGACACGACTAAACGACTAAACAACAACAACTATTATTATTAAAGTACATTGCTCTGTCTCAAAATACTTCTGTACTGAATGTTGTAAGATTCCAGATAGTCAAAAGCAAGTACTTCTTTGCACAGTACATAGTTATTAAACTATGGATCCACACACCCCTCTTATGAAGTAGTGATAGCTAGAAATTTGAATGGCTTTAGAAAAGGATTAGACCAATTCATGGAAGAGATGCGTAAATTCATGACGCTGGGAATTGCAAGTTGAAAGAGACTGTGGAGTGGGGTGAAGATGCACGGTTGTTGTTGTTGTTGTTTTTTTGGCAATATCCACATTTCCTCACCCCCAATTTAATTGGGTTTGGAAAAATCTGTTAAAAAACAACTGCTGCTGCTGTTTTTGTGATATTTAATTGATTGTTAACAGGGTCCTGCGTGGAAGCCCATAATATCTGAACAGATCTTTCAGATACCACAGAACAGATGTTGGCAACTGTTGTTGTTTTAAACGATCTGATTTTTCACAGCAGTTGGCACCAGCATAGGGGCCAAGTTGGCACTCCTGTTAACCAGCATTAAATGGGGGGGGGGGTGTGCTACCATTTTGATACCTCTGATGTGGCATTGATGCTGAAAAACAAATAAAGAAGCAAACTTGCATGATCCCACAACAAGCGCCAGTCTAGGAGACTCCTCTCTCCCCACGTAGGAGCTACATGAAGGGGCTGACCCTGGAACCTTCTGCCTGCAAACCGTGCTCCCAGCGCATGCTGTTGGCATTGACCTCATGTGGCAGGAATCAAAACCCCTGCCTGAGATGGGCCTAGCCCCGGCGAGGCCTCGCCACTTGATTTCGGTGCACGTCCAAAAGGGGGCCAGCAGCAGTGCGTTGCCATAAACGGGCGAGGAGGTGGATGGGAGGGAGAGAGGCCTCCTTTACCACGTACCCTCACAGGCTACGACTGTCTTTCTGAGCTGACCCGACCCGATTTGCCTTACAGCCCCCCACGCCCAGCCTCCCCCGCGCCCTCAGCGTGACTCAGCGGCTTTCCGTGCCCCGCTGACCCCTGCGAGGAGGCGGCTTGTGAAGGCTCGTGCCTTCTCCTCCTCTTTCCTCCTTCCTCCTCCTCCTCTCCCCGACAGCCTGTCCTCCCAAGAGGCGTCCGCAGGCACAGGAGGAGGCAGCAGCAGCAGCAGCAGCAGCCACAAGTGAGCGCCCAGCACGAGCAACAGGCGTCACCACCAACCGCCCGGCCAACCGCCTTTCCTTCCCGCCTCCCGCTGACTGACCCCAGGGATGGAAGGCGCCGCCGCCGCCGCCGCCGCCGCCAGGAGTCCCCCCCGTGAGCGGGAAGACCTGCCCCCCGTGTGGACCCAGAAGAGGGGCTGCGAGGTGTTGAGGGACCCCTCTCTCAATAAGGTACCTTAAATGGAGTCGGCCAGTGTGGGGGGTGTGTGTGTCGGAGGGTCGGTTAACGAGGAGAGGCGCGAAAAAGCCGTGAGGGGAGCGGCGTCAACTTACACATCCTCCCGCCACCCCACACCCTTTTTGCACGAGATACCTGTAAATATATATATTCCCCCCTTCTCCCTCGGAAGTGAATCGTGCTCGGTTCAGTGGGCTGGGCTTCCCAGGCAGTTTGCAGGGCTTGCGAGCGCAGCGCCGGGAAGTTTTCGCCGGCGGAGGGAGGCTTGTGGTGTTGTTGTTTTTCGCCCTCCACGCTCGCTCTCCCTCGCCGTCGCTGTAACCGAGCCGGTTGGCCTTTTCTGCCTTGGCTCCGCCCCAGCGCTCGGCTCTCGCCTTTTCCTGCAGCCGTAGGGAGAGGAAGGGAAGCGGGGCAGCAAAACACCCTCCTCTCTCCGCGCGCGAAAGCCCAAACCCACGCTGGAGTCCCCGGGGAGTTTTATGCCGAGTTATTCGTCCCTTTAATCTTTTCACTCCCCATCTCATGTTCAAATGCAAGCTGGACATGGCGCGGTGCTGCTGTTTGCTTATGCCTTATAATCTGTGCAAACACACACACTCATACACACACACACAACACACATACAAAAACATACTGGTCAAAAAGTTTCATAATTGTCTACACTCGCGCAGGGTTGCCAACTGGTCCAACAGCAACCGCCCCAGTTTGCTTCTCTGTCCTTGACAGGTTTATGATAGGCGCTGCAATCAGAGGGAGATGGTTTTCTGGCAAAGCAAACTGCTGTTCAAGGGACAGCCACTTCAAACATTAAAGAGGTGTCTGCCCTGACCCTTAGGACACAAGCACCTTGTTCCTTTCCTACAGCCAAGCTGTTCGGGCCACTGGCCACAACGTGATTTCCTCATGTGGAGCAGCAGTTTGGCTCTAGTCAGCTGTCTGTTCCTGGCAGTAAAAATTGACTCTTTCAGCAAAATCTGCGAGTGCCTTGGTCATGATCAAGTGGTGCTATTGCCTTTCCAGAGTCTGACCACACTATTTAATAGGAGACACACTTTAAAAAATCCCTGTGCCATTTCTCTCCATTACCCACTGCCTTCCAGGCAACACTGTATAGTGGCTCCAGCTCCACCAGCCCATTGGATATGAATGGTCACAGTTGTCGGGTAAGTTCTAAACTTGTTCTAAACTGAACAAGTTACAGAAAGAGAGAATTGTTTTAAAGATGTATGGGGTGTGTTGTTTTAAAGATACATGGAGTGTGAAATCACTAAAGGGATATGCTTCTCTGATATCCTTATTTTGGGGTGCGTGTGTGCAAAGAGAAGCGTATGAAATGCACAGAAGTAGAGGAGTAGGACGTTACAAAAGGAAGAGAGAATCAAGTCCAACTTAGCTGTTTTATCAATCAAGAAGTTAAATATCTTTTCAAAGGTCTTAAACTTGTCTAAAACATTTAGAAAAGCACCATAAAGGAAATTATTATTCAGGAAAAGATGGGTAACAGCACATGGTGGATTGTAAAAAAAGGGGTGAGGAAGAAAAGAAATATATACCCATTGAATAGAAGCATCTTTGGAGTACTTTGGGGAGTTACCTTGGGGCCACTTTTGTGCATTACTTCAAGGTGGTGGGAAGTTGGATTATCAACATAGTCTCTGCATGTTTTCTTGGAAGACAGTAGTTCAGCTAGAGTTTTAGACCCTCGACTTACTAGTCTTATGTCCCCCTTCTGTTTTCAGACAGCTATGTGCATGGCTTTTGGAAGGGCTGGAACTGAAGCTCAGTGGTATAGCATCCGCTTGCATGCTGAAGGTCCAAGGTTCTTTTGTTTCAGATTGGACTGGGAATGTCTCCTGTATGAAACCCTGAAGAGCTGCTTCCAATTAGAGTAGACAATAGCAAGCTAGATGGACTAATGATCTGACTTGGTGTAAGGCAGTTTCCTATGTTCCTAATGGATGGCAAAATGAGTTGTGAAGCACAGATTTCGTACCCCCATTCTGTGCTTTACAACTGCTTCTAAAGTCCAAATATGTTAGAACCAACCAAACAAAAGTTTATCAACCCTGATAAGAAAGATATACTTTGAGCATGTGCAGATTTGCATGGTAATCTCAAACCATAGCACTATCATGACTATAGGGACAGACTGGTGGTGAGGTTGGAGTCATGCAGTTATGCTGATAGGGCCTCCTCTGACCAATCAAAAGTTTTTCTTATTTCACAACATTTATATACCGCTTGATCGTAATAAAACCTCAAACCAGTTTACTTTTTCCATGGGGATGCTTAATATAATATAGTTAATACAATATAATATAGAATAGGACAGAATAAAATAGTAAGTGCTGTTTAGAATGTGGTTCTGCAATTCAGTACTGCCTATAACATCACTGGGAATGAATGGCAGTCTCTCATGCTCAAAATCTGTGCCATTTGATAAACACTTGGAATCTTCTCTATTTTATTTATACCTGTGTGCTGCCCTCACACCTTCCATTAAAAAGGGGTGGGAGTATAAGTTCCCCTTGTAGAGAGTTTTTAGCCCTCTGTGCATTTCATAGATATTACACAGGGCCAACCTTATTGTTAGGCAGAGTGTAGCAACTGTCTCAGGCAACTGATTTTAGTGTCATGAAAAGATGGCTAATTTTTAATTTGATTTATTATTACAGTACTATATTTTTACTGCAAGGAAAAGGCATTTCTAGAATTTTCCATCTTGGGTGCCAAAATAACTTGACTGGTTGACTGGGGCGTGAAACCATTTGCTGCTTGGGCCTCTGCAGCAAATGCCTTGGGCAAGCGGTGACTAGTTTGGATTAGAGCTGGCTCTACTATGGCAGTTAAGATAAAATCAGATGTTGCTGTTTTCTAGAAAAGACCTCTGTGTAAGATCCAACAGTTACCATTTTAGCTATTTGTTGTGGGTTCATTAACTCATAACAAAGGAAAGAACATTGGATACTGGTTGTTCCCAAGAAGATAATGAGCTGCCAGTCATTTAGCCCTGACTGAGGGTTTTGGAGGGTAAGGAAAAGTAGAAATAACAAACCAGTATCCAGTAGAAAATTGATGAAAACCGGCCATTAAAAAAAATTCTCTTAAAAAAGTAGATGGTGTTAAAACTCTTGATCTAAGAAGTAAAATGGAATTCTATTTATGTGTAGTTTAATATGGGAAGCTATTGCATGTAAAGGAGAAATTTCAGCTAAAAATCTTTGTGAAAAGCACACCTGCAGAGTTGCTATGTTAGACTGGAGGACAGTTATGAAATTCTGGGCCCTGTTTAATTTTTGTTTGTAGAAGTGATTTATTTGATATACCGTACTTTTCCGTCTATAAGACGCCCTCATGTATAAGATGCTCCCTATTTTGGGGGGCTTAAATTTAAGAAAATGGGGGGATGCAAGCAAAATTGCCGAAGCGGCAGGCAATCCAAAGCAGCCCTTGCCACATCTGCTAATAACCCGCCCATTTGACAAAGCAGCAGCCAATCCAAAGCAGCCGTTGCCGCATCCACAAATAATCCACCCGATTGGCAAAGCAGCAGCCAATCCAAAGCAGTCATTACCGCATCCACAAATAATTGATTGACAGCCCTGAAGGAGGTGAGGAAGGGGCACTGGGTGGGAGGGATCCAGAAAGGCTGGCCTGGGGGTGGGGAGAGAAGCCAACTGGATCCTCAGAGAGAGAACTTTAGCCTCCCTTTCTGCCCCCCCCCAACTCTCCCTTCACACACCCTGCATACTCGTCCCTCCAATGGCAATGGGTAGATCACTGCCAGTTTTTTAAACTGGGTAGTAGATTGCAGCCTGGTCTGTTGCTTTCATTTTATGGATCAATGGTCTCGTTAGATAGTAAAATTCATGTTAATTGCTGTTTTAGGGGTTGTTTTTAATTGTCTGGAACGGATTAATCCATTTTGCATTACTTTCTATGGGAAAGCGCACCTTGGTTTTGGAATGCTTTGGTTTTGGAACAGACTTCCAGAACAGATTAAGTCTGAGAACCAAGGTACCACTGTATAAGTTACAGGTGCCTTAAAATCTGTGGACCTTACCGTGGGATAAGTCCTCTTCAAATGTTTTGCTAAAACATTACTGCCTCTTACAATCCCACATTAACTTGTGAAGTTGTTCTTTACTGGATTATTATAGTGCCATCTCTTTGTAGGCCCCATTATTAGGGTCAAATTACATATTCATAGTAACCATATGTAATATTGACTACAAGACTGCTTTTCCAAAGTGGCCTTAGACAGGGAAGTAAACAAGAAGCCTGAGTGTGAGCAGGTGGTTAGACCTATCTGACTTGCTGCTTTCCCCTTGAAATCTCCCCTTTTACCTTTTTTTTGCTTGGAAGTTTCAGGCTGGATCCACAGCAGTTGTAAAAGTGCCTGAGGGGGAAATAGAAAAGGTGAACATAAGGCTAGTGTTCCATGTACTGTAGATGTGTTGGCCTTAATATGATTATCAGTATTGGAGTATAGGAAGTAGCCTATTTTCTCATTTTTTCTTTCTTCTAAGACCCTCCCTAGGATCTTCATATACTGATTCATCTCTACTTTCTCTGTTTATCTTTGCTAGCTGCCAGGTTGAGATAAACAATTTTTCTAGGTTTTGTCTAAGACTTTACCTTTTTTTTTTTAAGATGGAGGATGAAGGTATCCATACTTTATGATGTATGTTCATATGATGTATGTTCATATGATATATGAGAATACAGTGGTGCCCCGCAAGATGAATGCCTCGCAAGACGAAAAACTTGCTAGACGAAAGAGTTTTCCGTTTTTTGAGTCGTTCCGCAAGACGAATTTCCCTATGGGCTTGCTTGGGCTTTTTTTTAAAGCCGCTAAGCCGCTAAGCTGTTAATAGCCGCTAAGCCACTAAGCCGTTAATAGCCGCTAATAGCCGCTAAGCCGCTAATAGCCGTGCTTCGCAAGACGAAAAAACCGCAAGACGAAGAGACTTGCGGAACGGATTAATTTCGTCTTGCGAGGCACCACTGTAGAATCTATCTACAGTACTGTGTATCTGTCCTAAGGTAACATGAGCGGCAGCCCTTGGTTGAATTTAGGGGGAGGCGTGGTCAGGGTTTTTGTTTTTTAAAAATTTGGGGAAGGTTTACAGAGTCTGACAATCCCAGGTCTAGACAGAATGTCAATATGTAAACCAAAAGCTCTGCAGAGTGGGACCTAATCTTCTTAACCTCTTTGAAAAATGCCTATTTTTCAGGAGGAATCTAAAAGTTAGATATGCTGAGCTGGCTCATGCTTCTTCAGGCAGGAAGGGAGCTTGGCCTTCAGTAATTTCTTAAGATAGAAAAAGTTCAAGGAGAACTCTATTTCCTTTTGGGAATACTGTAACAGGAAAGTAGTGTGATACTGCTTCAATAAAATGCTGTTGACGTGGTATTGTAGCTTCTGTTTCTTTTGGAGGTGAGTGCTTATTTTATGTCTCTCCTGAAAATGTTTCAGAGCAGGGGTACAAAAAATTAAAACTTTGCATGGGCCACTGTGCATGTTTTATTTCAGTTATTGTATTATGTGTGAAGGAGAGAAAAAGCAAAACAAACCTAACCTTCCAGGTTTTCTTAATGAACGTAAAATAATGACTTTTACTCTTTGAGGATCATCCGCCTATACCCTGTTCAAGGTCATAGTTAGCAAGAAAGTGCAATTTCAGTTTCTATCTCAGTTTTGGTTTTCTGTCTTCATCATTCACAAGGGTGTGAAATGGGCCATGAATTATTGTTGCTACAGCTACAATTGATGCTACAGATTCCAGTATTACTGAAGCTCTAAAATTGGGATGCAGTTAAGGAACTTTGCAAATGTTGCTATTGGCCATGCTGGCTGGGGCTGATGGCAGGTGCAGTCCAAAAACAACATATGGAGGGCCACAGGTTCATAAGAAACAAAATCCCAAAATACCTTACTGAAATAATACTGAAAAGATGCGTGTGAAGTGCAATAAACACCAAAAGCACTATAGAAATGCTCAGTGTTCTATTCACACTGTGAACATGCTACAAAAAGTCGTAACACAGACAGAAGGCTAGTAAAAATGGTTGTGGTTGTACAATTTTTGTGTAAAACGTCTTAACGTTTTGAGGTGCATGTAGGAAAGCAGGAAGAAGAAGGCTAGCAATAATATCTTGCAGACAACTGTTTGGGAGTGCTCTTACCCAAATGTGACATCTAGTTTTGCCAGATATATGTGTAAGACTAGCATCTGACCCATCCTACGATTAAATATTGCTTCTCTCCTGTATCTTAATCACAGGGAACTGGAAAAACTGAGTAATAATTGAGTTTCTTCTTCTTAAGATCTGCCCCCAGCAGTGGCCCTGATGGCCACAACACTCCTTTGTTGTATTGCCACTACATAAGGTCAGCTAAGGATGAGGAATGATTCTCACACTTTCTGACTGTCCACTACCTGGAACTTGTTTGGCCCATGCCCTAGCCGCTTCTTCAAGGCATGTTTCCAATCATACATTATATTTGGTCTTGTGAAAATTGTGTGCATGAAAATTAGTTTGTTGATAAATTATCAACATTATTTCATTTTTTGAATGATAAAATTAGTGATTATATGCCATCATATTCTCTGTTTATGTCTAATAAATTACTCCAGGTTTGTTAAGATGTTACTGCATCTGAATTTTTAAGAATGCGATAGAATGTGTAGTATTGGTTTTTAATTATTTGTGTGTGTACATAATACATTGTGAATTTTAAAAATCGAATAGAATAATGAGCTACAATAACTCATGCTTCTTATGTTGGCCTGTAATACACTACAAGTTTGTGATTTGTGGGGTGATGACACCATGTTTTCTCCATGTGTGTAGACATGGAAGGATGGACTATTTGAGTGACACAGACTAGAAGAGTTGGAGAGTACTGTCTGACAGCTTTGAGAAAAACTGAGAATAAGCCTTGGTTTTTCTCATTTGTTTCCCTATGCTGTTTAAAACAATATTACCAAAGTGGCCAGGAATTTGTTCTATGTGATTGCGGACTGACCTAGATTCCAGATGCCTGCATCTCAAACAGCCTTCAGTTTCCTGAAGTGGCTTTATTCTCTAAATAATTTTGACATAGTTTTTAGATGCCACTTGGGTCTTCAGTATGGTAAATCATACCAGATATAAAACGGCTGAGAAGCTATATTCCAACATGTGACAACAGCTACCACTTACATAACAATAACCATTTATTCCAACTTCCTACTTAGACCCCTTGAAGTAATTTGGTGTGTGTGAGGGGTAATTAAATAGTACTAAAAAGGGCCAATTTTACATTTTATTTTTTCTATCCACAGAACAGGAAAATCCAAAAGAAAGTGGGGTGTGTGTGCAGTCTGCCACTTAGATGAGGACATAATGTGCATGTCATGATAAACATGCACACAAAACCATTTTTCCATTCTAAATTGCCACATGTACACAACCTAAACACCAAAAGTCCCTTAAAAAGGCAAAAAGAAGGGACTGGCCACTCTTTTAAAAATATAATCATTTTCTAGGCAAGGGCACCCGTGAATCCTTACAAGTAGCTGTTTGAGATTTAGGGGTCTGCCACATTTTCTAGCAAGAACACCCGTAAATCCTTACAAGTAGCTGTTTGAGATTTAGGGGTCTGCCACTTTTCTTGCCCACCTCTCTGGCTGCAGCAAGTAGAACCTTAATTCTACTACACAACAAGAGGTAAGCAAAAGTACAGAAAACAGAAAAAACTGCCCTGCAAAATACTTGAGCCATTTCAGTTTGAAAGAAGGGTGTCACAGAGCTCAAGTGGCATACATGATTTCCTTACCTCCAATTTTATCTTTACAACAACCAGCAATAAACAGCCCAGCAATTTCCAGCAATCTTCTTGGCTGAGCAGAGACTTGAAATTAGGCTGTACAAATCCAAAAATTTAGCCACTAGAACACACTGCTGCTCCAGCAGCAGCACAGTTTCACTACAGAAACTAACAACACACACACAATGATGTATTTCAAGATTTTAAAAAAACTGTACAATAGTCAAAGATATTAAATGTGAAAAGATTGGCTACATAGCTAATATATTTCTCTACACATTGCAACATCTACATGCTAACAGAAACTAGAATTCCCACTAAATCAGAGATAGCCAAATTGGTGCTCTCCACCAGTTGTTTGACTCCAATGAGCTCCAGCCAGCTTGTTAGTGGTAATGAGAAATTAATCCCTGTTCTACCTTAACAAACATGTAAAGGTAAAGGTACCCCTGCCCGTATGGGCCAGTCGTGTCCGACTCTAGGGTTGTGTGCCCATCTCACTTAAGAGGCCGGGGGCCAGCGCTGTCCAGAGACACTTCTGGGTCACGTGGCCAGCGTGACGAAGCTGCTCTGGCGAGCCAGCACCAGCGCAGCACACGGAAACGCCGTTTACCTTCCCGCTATAAAGCGGTACCTATTTATCTACTTGCACTTAGGGGTGCTTTCGAACTGCTAGGTGGGCAGGAGCTGGGACCGAAAGACGGGAGCTCACCCCACCGTGGGGATTTGAACCGCCGACCATACAATCGGCAACTCCTAGGCACTGAGGTTTTACCCACAGCGCCACCCGCGTCTACTATCCAACAATACAGTACGTCTGACCTATGGTATAGACACACCTTCAAATATGGCTCTTAGGCTGGAGCCAAGCTTTTTATGGGTTCCCTTGCCCTTTCATAACAGTTTCTAACTAGTTCTCTTAGTGGTGCAGCAATAAAACTGCTAGCACATTTGCAAAGCTAAGCAGGGTCCAGTATGGTTTCAAATTGGATGGTGCACCGCATGATGAGATGCCTGCATTGCAGGGGGTTGGACTAGATGCCCCTGGGATCCCTTCCAACCCAACAATTCTATGATTTTATGACTTTTCTTTGCAAACATCTGTTTATTTCAAAGAAACACTTAACACTAACATGAGAAAACTTTACCCACTTCAAAAAATCATCATAAAAACTGAATGATATTCTCTTCTCTGTTTAACAGCCCTGGGGGAAATGGCTAAATAATATTTTATGAACTGAAGATACACCATTTAGATTAACAGCTCCATTGCTTAGTTACTTATCTAATAAGAAAGCTTATATCGTGCCTTTCCACTGCCAAAGCATTCTCAAAGTTGGTAGACAACATTCGTTCAAAATAATAGTCTTTCAACTTTCTTAGTTCTTTGTCAACTCTCAGAAGATATAATAAGATGATCTAACTTCAAGATATTCCAGGCGCCTGCTTGCCCCACATCATCTTACTAAGAATGGCAGGACTGGGAGATTTAAAGAGTCATACAGTTGGAAGAGATTCAATGCTATCAAGTCTGATCCCCTTTTGTGATATTAACATTGACTACACAGACGGTAGCTGACTTTAATGAGCTGCGCCAAAATAGAGGTCAGAAAACGCTGGGACCAAAGATTACAACTATGTTTTAAAAATAAAAAAATAAAAATCAGCACACTGTGGGGCAAAATAAAGACAGAATGCTCAAGAAAGAGCAAGAGGTGGCCAGGGGAATTGGATTTACTATGGAAGGAGAAAAAGACTGGACCAGATCTGTTGTTAATAAAATATTTCTGAAACTAAATGTAAATGGAATACAGTGGTACCTCGGGGTTACATACACTTCAGGTTACATATGCTTCAGGTTGCAGACTCCGCTAACCCAGAAATAGTACTTCAGGTTAAGAACTTTGCTTCAGGATGAGAACAGAAATCGTTCTCCGGCGGCATGGCAGCAGCGGGAGGCCCCATTAGCTAAAGTGGTGCTTCAGGTTAAGAACAGTTTCAGGTTAAGAATGGACCTCCAGAACGAATTAAGTACTTAACCCGAGGTACCACTGTAGTAGTTCAGCTCCGCAAATCTATCCAGCCATTTCTCCACACGTGTCAAAATCACTTCTATGTTGTTTCCATCAGACAACAGTGACTAAGAGACTGATCTATGAATCAGGACACCACTAGTATCATCACTAGGTAGTATTATACAAGACATTCACTCAGCCTTATTCCACCTTCTGTGATAGAGTGGTATTAATTCCGATTTAATTTACAGGGACATTAAAAGTTCTAAATAAAGCATTAGCATTATTCTTTTCTTGCTCCATGTGGCCACTGCTGGCAATGAAGAAACTCATATGGAACTACTGTAATATGTGATACACATAGGACCAAATATAATATGTTAGTTTATGCACTACAGCTGTGTCACAAATCTTATAAAAACTATTCAGAAACAAGATGTGCTATTATCTCCCAGTATATGACATTTATAATTTTGTTGCTATCAGTTACAAAACATGAATTTGTCTCTAATTTATATGGCCTTTTTATTTGATGACATGTTCATGTTGATGACAAACCTTTTATTCCCATTTCTGATGGAAATCAGAGGCTAAGAGAGTATGTCTTGTCCAGATTATTGAAAGGATTTATGGCTAAACTGGAATTTCAGTCCTGGTGCAAGTCCTAGTTTCTTTCAACTGAACTAGATTGCTTTTCATTATTTTACACATATCTCATAAGGAGGACATAATCATATGGAAGGTTTACATAATATACCATAAACAGGAATTTGTCAGTGTGGAAAATGGGTTTACTGTTTTTCTACCCAAACTGCAGTAAAATTTCTTTTATACGTGGAATTGAAAAAGAAGGATTGGTGATCAGCAGAAATTTGGCAGGTGGCGAAAGAGAAGGTTTTCTGAGCAGTGACTCCAGCTCCAGCACCTAGGGAAAGCTCTTCCCAAAGACTTTTGCCTCCCCCCCACCACATGAATACCTTTTTAGTGCTGGGCAAAGACTATTCTATATTCAGGTTGTGAAATCTTTTTAGCTCTTTAATTTTTACTGGTGATTATGCCTAGGCTGATGGAGAACATAGGTTTGATTATTGTGTAAACAATTGTAGTGCCTCAGTTGATTATATGATAAATAAATAGAAATATTTATAAATTTATTTCATAACATTTATATAGCACTTCATCATAGAAAAAACCCTCTGCAGTTTACAAAAAAGAGTAAACAATAACATTATCACTGAAAAAATTGCAACCAGAAAGTTAAAACTATGATAGAATAGACTAGACTAGAATTGCACTGCTTGCTTTTATTGATATATGGTGATGAATGAATAAATACTGAGTAAATAAATTCAATGAGTAAAACCGATACAGAGATATATGTAACTGGAAAGAATTAAGGCAGCGTAGATTTTCCCTGCTAGTTTTAAAAATACACTTCAGGATAGGTTTATGGGAGACTGCAGAAAGAGCTACTCTGGCAATGGAGTTCTTCAGTTTTTTTATATTGCAGATCCCAAAATACTTCTTGGACCCTTGCCTGGTTCGCTGTCAACCAAGCAGATTTTTAGACCCCCTGATGGTTAGTTGTTGGGGCCCCTATAAAAGACGGACAACTCCTTCTCCATCAAGACATTTCACGAGGTGTAAGAGCCAATAAAACAAAAAACATCTCTTACATATGTAAATGTTTGATCTACTATTGAACTTTTGGTGATGCTTATAATATATGTTCAGAACTTTGTGTCGTAATACAGGAATGTACACTGTTAAGTAAGGTTTTAATCTGGTCTAACAGAACAGATAATAAATCCAATTAGTATACTCTCAAATTAGAAATGCCGCATAGTTACCTTTCCAATCTGCTGTTAGTTTATGCTTTCCTTGATTGCCCTTATTTTGTCCTCTTAAAACATCAGACTAAAAATTGATTTTTGTACTAATTGCCCTCCCTTTAGCTCCTATGTGTTTATTCCATTAGGTTAAACATCCTCTAGTGATTCAGGAAAAATGGCAAGGTGTTAAATGAAAATAAAAGTTTGATGAGGCTTGGTGCTAACTTAATACTTATAACTATGGCTGGTCTGAAACATAGTGGACTGTTTTGCACATCATGTTGAGCCAAACTGTGGCTAATCATGAATATGTAGGGTCCAAGAGAAGAGATTGTGTTCCGTTTGCTCAAACCTGGTTGTACTACTCCTATGTTGTGCTGTGCTAAGCCATGATTTGTGTTGTGTGAACCCAGGTTCATGATTTAACTTTCCCAGACAAACCAAGAACTGTAAACCATAGGACAAACACATTGTTCATGGTTAGTGTGGAGAGAGCTAAACATTGAGCCTGGACTCTAGACTCTAGCATGCTTGCTTGTTCATACTTTTTCATAGTTGGTGTTACTTGTGAGCCAGTAAGTTCATCTTTTGATTTATTTGTTTCTCAAAGTTTTACAGCAGTATAGCCATCTGATTCTATGATAATTGAGATACATCAGATAGTTTCAGTTGGTAGAGATTCCTTATTAATAATTCTGATGTCCACTGTTGCTATTTTTATAATAGACCTTGATTTCCAGACAGTACAACAAACAAGAAGAAAACCAGGCAGCACTTAGGAAAATAGTGAATCAGCTGATTTGATTTCAGCAAAAAACACTGCACATGGAGATTATTAGTGTGCAGATTTGGCCTTTAAAAGATGTCTGGAACTAGTCCATGAGCAGCTCCTGAGGGATGCTTACAGATAAACCTTTCTCTCACCACATGTGTTGGATGAGATGTTTACTAGTTGGATGAGAGCTAAGAACTGGAAGAGATGAAATTTTAAATTTTTTTTTTACCTTGACTTCAGTTTCTGGACTTGTACTATGTGCCCTTTAAAAATGTTCAGATTCCTTATATTAAAAAATAGATTAAAGAAGCAAATGATAATAATTTGTGAGCAACTACAGTAGCTTGTTATATCATTATAGAGAACTTATATTGCTGTGGAGTCTTAACATTTAATATTTTATTCGTTTACATTCCTTACTGTGGTCTTCAATTAAATTAAGCATTATAAATATGACACATAAACGTGAATTTGCCCCCTGCATATAATCTACCAAGGCTGCTATTAGAATAAACTTTTAACCTGACCAGTTGTACAGTTTTCAGTTTGGCATTTATCTGCCGATCTATATTCCAGATTCTGCACAGAGACATATAACATCAGCAACTATATGGGAAGTGTTGAGACTATGCTTGTGTACACATCACCACCTTTAAGCACAGTGAATAACGTGTTTCAAATGCATTTGTATGTCATTGTACACATCGGCATGGTTGGATGTGTTTCTTAGTTGTCTGCTGTCTGTCCACACTCGTGGGCAGAGAGGGTGTGTGGCTATGGCCATAGCCAGAGGGGCAAGGAGGGGCAGCTGCCCTCCCAATCAATAAAAATCAATATAAATAAATAGCTAACTGAGGTTCTGTCACCCTTAACAAAAGGCCTGCCCACCGCCAACAAAAATCCTGGCCATGCCCATGGGTGTGACTTATATTTTCAAATTGGATTGAAACTTGTTTGGTGGAAAACACATCAAATGCAGTATTTCTCAAACTACAGGATAGATGTGGATTGAATTTGTGGCTAATGTGTGTACATAATTTCACAAACCAGCTGTGGGAGCGCACTGGGTACACATTGAAATGGGCATGTGTACCATAATTGTGTGTGTATACCATATTTTTTAAACAAGACCACTCACCCATGGTTAAGTTTGTTTCATTTGAAAAGGTTCGGTACACAGAGTACTACAGGCCACCAAAGTAAATGCTGCTATTTGTTAGATTTATGAAATACACCTCTGCCCCACGAGGACTATAATCTTTTTCTAAGCTAGTAATAGTATAATTCTTGCATTACATTTCGACTTCACATCTGGAACCTGGTTAAACACGTAAGGCAAGTAACCCCCAGTGTAATGTTACCCAGAGCATGTTCTCATAGGTGATTTTTACAATGGTTGTTGCTAAGTAGAAATATTTCTTGTTGAACGTGTTTTTCTGGATAGAAAAGTGTAAACGAACTCCACATAATATAACAATTCTCTAAATCTATTTCTTACTGTGAAACAGATAAATAGACGTATGTGACATTATTCTTTGCTTTGTTTCAATAGAAACATGTTTGAAGTGTTGTGATCTCCAAATTTTCTTCTTAGAGCAACTTACAAGACAAGTATTTCAAAAATACAAAAATGGGTCATTTTTGTAGGGTCAGGGCTCCACAACTTCCCATGTCAAATTGCCAATCCCCCCCCCAATCCCATTTCAGGCAATCTGCCCTCTGTGGTGGAGAAGTGGAGGAGTCTGTTTTCCTTTGCACTAGAGAGGGAAAAGCAGCATGAAGACTCATGCTGCTCTTACTTTCTGCTTTTCCAAAGCCCCATGAAAAAGGAAACCAGCACACAGGACTTGGGGAAAGCGCAGGGTCTTGTTTTACACCACACAAAGATGATTCCAAGGGCTAACAGATGCTCCCTTGCAAATGTTTCTTGCTACTGCAGCTTTCTGTCAAATATGTTACAGTCCTATACAGTATTGCACTAATGAAAGTCTCCCTCCCTTTAATAATGGTCTGCAATTCTTTTGCCTCCTTCCCCCCCAAAATGTTTTCTAGGTCCAGGCTCTGTACATGACCCCCAGAATAATTTCAGGCAGTCTAATTTCAAAAGCCCTCTACAGTACAAGTAATCAGTTCAGACCTTTGGTGAGAGTGTTCTGTCCCTGCCCTTGCAATGTGCTGAATGAGGAGATTATACTTAAAGTTCCTCTTTCTATGACTGCTCTAAGCTTTGCCTTGGATACCTTGCTAAAGATACCACAGGTCATCCAGTATTATCTGCTGTGAAACACAAATTGTCATGGGCTTCTATTTGCAGATTTCCTTTTATATTTCTTAGTTCAACCTTTCTGGCCTTTAGAAAATATTGCAAATACCTTCTATGCATGCAGGCATTTCATAGCTAAGGATAAGCATCTAGGACAGTGTGTGACTGGAATATTAAGCTGTAACTCCTTCTTAAATATGGATATTTAAAATATTGAATATTTAAAAGTGGTTTTAAGCTGTCCTGCATTCCTTCGGAATGGGTGGAGGAGGCCCTTGAAATAAGGAAACATACTCTGCTTTTGAATACTTAGTTCAGAGAAGACAGAGGCCCCAACTTGGAACTTAAATATTTACCAAGGCAGTTTTCGTTTTCATTCAAATGGAATCCTATTTTGTTCTTCCCTTTCATTATTCTCTCTCATCATAGCAGATAAATTAAAAATAAGCAATGTGTATATTTGTATGTTTGAAGATTCTGAGTTTATGACAAGCTGAACAATATTACAGTGGTACCTCTAGATGTGAACGGGATCTGTTCTGGAGCCCCGTTTGCATCTAGAAGCAAACGTAACCAGTGATGGTAGGTCTGTGCACGCGCGTGTTGCTTTTTGCAGCTTCTGCGCATGCGCATGACATCATTTTGAGCGTCTGCGCATGCGCAAGTGGCAAAACCCGAAAGTAACGCGCTCCGTTACTTCCGGGTTGCCGCGGAGCGCAACTTGAACGCGCTCATCCCGAAACACATTCAACCCGAGGTATGACTGTATAGATTTCAACAGGTTACCCTATTGAGAACAGCTGTTTATAGACAGATAATGGTGTGACCATGAGGAAGCTGACCAGGGAAACAGGATTGCATGCTCCAGACTTGAATAAGGTCAAGCCACTCACCAATTGGAATATCTGCATTTTGTCCCTTGTTGGTGAGAGTCTTTAAAAACTTCAGCGCTGGTTCTGTGATATCAGGGACTCTTGGGGATAGCACCCTCAGTGGGCCCACTTAACCTGGAAGAGACAGACTGATAATCTTAGGTTATATCTGATCTTCTTGAGTGCTCTGTACAAAGGGGAAATAGTTGCACTGTTTGAGTGGTGGGCTCTCTGCTGGTCTTGAAAAACATTCACTGCCAGCGGGGCCAAAAAAGCTTCATATATGGCTAATACATCTTTCTTTGCAGAGCTCACCAAGGCCTTGCCCAGAACCTGCTTTCAGGCCATTGCTAAACCCTGGGACATGGAAAGAACAGTTTGTGCAAAGTGCCTTTCCCACATTACTAAGTATACACAGCTCACTCCTTTGTTCAGGCTTAGGCCCCACAGCCATTCCTTTGAACAAACTAGCAGTTACTAAACATAACATTAACACTCTGGTAGCTGGATATAAGAATAGCTACATTGTAATGTTGTGTTGATTATTAGTGTTCTGGTTTAACAGCTTTCTACATAATCTGAGATTTTAGAATTGAGTCACACTGTCATAGTTACAAAAAATATTATGGTCCTGATGTTCAAGGAAGCCCTTCTACATCATTGGTTGGAGCCCGGCACTGATAATGCCAAGGTTGCAGGTTTGATGCCCGTAAGGGACAACTGCATATTCCTGCATTACAGGGGGTTGGACTAGGTGATCCTTAGGGTCCCTTCCAACTCTGTGATTCTGTGATTCTACCTATGGCCCCTGGGGGTTACTAAGACAGTCACTCATGTCGTGCTTACCAGTCTTCACAATACCTGCTGTTAATACTTCTAAGTTAAAGAGATCTGAAGAGTAGGAACCTGCCTCTTTTTCAAGGATGGCTAACATATGACTACAACTCCCACAATCTCTTTCCATTGACCATGCTGGCTGGGGTTCATGGGGCTTAGAGTCCCGCAACATCAGCTAGCTCTATATTTTTAGTTGTGTATATCAACACAAGACACATAACCTAGTTTATCCTAAATTGTGTCAGTCTTTAAGGTGCCATAAGACTCCTTTTTTTGCTGCAGCTGATAAATGTGTGACTACCTCTTTTCAATTTGTCATTATTGTAGTTGATGTACCCAAGTAGCACCATTAAACTCTTGGCAGAATCAAATATTTTGTTATCATGTACCAACATGCCTTCCTAGGAACAGAAAATACCTCAAAGTTCTAATTTCAACTTGTTTATGTTCCTCTTTTCTCTATTACTCAAATAGCCTTTGGAAATAAACATTTTTGAAAATTCAAGGGTTCCCCCAGGTTTCTACTTCCAAAGTTTTTGTTTATGTTGAAAATAGCTGCAGTCTTGGAAATCATAATCAACTTGTGATAAAGAACACAAAGATTGAGAGGGATATGTGGTAATGTAATGATTTCCATTTTGCTTTCCAATAAATAGTATAGAAGCCAAGATACTAGCTTATAGCTTTATTCTCACATCAGTGGTAGCTTTCTGTATCCCGTTTATTTTGTCTGTATTCCGTAGGATGTTGCTTGTCTTGCACAAACTGTTTGCACCCTGATTGGCAAATTGTATTGGCAGATTTGCTTGTGGCAGAGGCTATAGAGCAACTAGTTTCACGACATCCTTATGTTATCTTTTCATCCTAAGCATGTAATACTGATGTATAAAGACTCAGGTTGGGCTGTTGGTCCCTTTTATAGGCAATATAAATGGTTTGTGGTTCAGATACTAAGCATCATCTTCTGCAACAACTTCAAACTCAGGGATGAAATACAAAGTTGAATCTATCTTGTAAAAAATATAGGAACCTGATTTGGTTTCTCTGTGTTGTAAAGGCTTTCTGTGAGCAAAACTTTGCTTCTGCAAAAGGAAACTCCTTCCATTCCATTCAAAGAACAAAACATTTGGATCCAACTTACTGTGTTTAGAGAATTCCACAAAAAGTACACTTTTTAAAACTTCAGAATTGTTTTTATTTGAATTTCTCCTCCACCCGACCCTACTCCAAAAAAGTTTTGTACATTTGTAACGATAAATTTCTACTGTTGATATAAATGTGACATGTTAGTCATGGTGTGACTTGTTCGACAGACTTCAGCTAACCCATTTATCCTTTTGTTTCATATGTAAAATGCTCTTTGGCTTTAGTTGCTGCTGTGCTCTTGGAAAGGTTGTTGTAGAATTTCTGTCTTTCAGCCCAGTTATCTTGTTTTATATCTTAACCATCATTTGTATTTTTTTAAAATTTTCCATAATTTTCAGTGTCAGAATATTACTTTATGCTTAAATCAGGAATCATGTCTTATAAAAGATTGATGACTATGTGACTGTGGAGAGCACTTTAACCATGTAGGTTGTCATGCTGTTGTTGATTCTGTACATTCTATGGATGCAAGTTTCTAGTGAAATATGAATGTTACACAAGTCACTTTTAAATAGTTGAATTGTATTTGTATATGTAGTATTTGCTTACCAGAAGACTTCCATAAATATGTTTTCTTTAGTTGCTGACCAAATCTAATTTATGTACAATGTAGGTGGCTTGGAATGTTCAGTGCCCACTCGTACCTTGAGCACTTCAGTCTATGGGAAGTAGAATTGGAGAAGAAATGCTAGATTAGAGAGAGAATATAATTGTCTTTTTCATAAAAGTGTGCCTATTGACCATTGCTGTATTAAACTGACGCTTTTAAAATGGCAAAAAAATGAGGCAGTGTGGGGATATATTTAATTGTGTTTTTACATATTTATGCACAGTAGTTAGTTTCTAGAAGGGCCAAAACTTGGTTTGAGGAGGTCCTGAGTAAGATGCCTTCTGAGGGAACCCTGGACCAACCTGGTGGGCTCTCTGCATTACCCTAGTGACAATGTGAATGTTTTAAGTTTTTGTATCAAACTAGTATATATTTTATTGAATGACATTGTATACATTGCAACAGCCTTTGGCTATAAGCAGTAAACTTGACTGACTGACTGGCATTAGTCTAGTGGCTCAGTTTCCAGGTTTGTCAGAGGTGGTGGTGGGCTGTGATTCTTGTTTTGGTTATTTTGCTCATTTTTACTATGGCTGTGGTGTATTGCAAAGCACTGGCCAAGACTGCAGTCACCCACTTACTACTTTCCCTCAGAATGCCCTGAAGATGTAGGGCCTAGAGGCATTCTGGGAAAAATTGAGAAAGGGAATGAAGGGAATGGAGCAATGCTTTTTAGGACTGAACCTTTGCCGTTTCCCTCTCATTTGTCCTGTTCCAGACAAGCTGTTTATTGAGCATTCATCATGACTTGTGTCCCCATTATTTGCTTGTAGATTATGTGATGTTGCTGTTTATAGAACATTTATTCATTGCTCTGAGGCTATATAATGCCACCTGATGTTGTTGTTATTCCACACTTTCCTATCACTTTTCTTATTACCACTTTTTTAAAAAGCGGGTTTGTTGCACAAGGGCATCAAATCCACTTTAATTGCACAGCCTAAATTTGCTGGTATATGAATTTCCAGCGACAGTCTGGAAGCAGCCAAGTTCATATAATCTCTCAATAGGTAGTAAAGCATTCATCAAACTTTGTAAGAAGAAAATTCATACTATTTACGCATACATTTTAATGCAGAGTCTCAGAAGCAAGAGCAATGTATATCTCAAGTTCCCCATATTCATTAAAAATGTGATGATGTGAAAGTAAAAAATGTGCAGGCCAAGTAATAAGGTGCTCCCATTCCATATACAGTACAGTATGTAGATTTAAAGTCTGTCTGGAGCTGACTAAAATAATTGAACACTAGACATAAGAACTGCAGTGATATGTGGAAAATATGTTCACCTCTGAGACCTCTGAATATTTTTTAATAACCTGATTTGGCTACCTGTGGTGTGAACTGTCATACTCCAGGAGTTAAAATATAATTTCCTAAAAGAGTTTTAAAAATTAAGTTATTATTAAAACTATGCTAAATAATTTTAATATCTGAAATTTTCACATTCTTTCCATTTTCAATATTTGGTCATCTTTGGGATGCTTGAAAAAAACATGAAATCAAAAGATAAGAAAACTATTTTGATATTCCAGATGTTTTGTATTAATATGAATGTTTTTCTCAATTGTCTTGCTACAGCAACCTTAAGCCAGTAGTTTATTCTAAAACTAGAGTTTAAAAAAATGTTTTTGAGAATATTGGTCTTCATCTTACATGTTACAACATGCAAAAGATTTGTGCAGCCATAGCTAAAGTGGATCTCTACAGCAGCCTAATCTTCTCCAAAGGAATAAAAAGAGGGAGGGAGAAACTGTATGCTTACAATTTGATCAGGGGTTCTCAAAATTCTTGTAGTTCAGAAAAGTGATGGGAAAATACATTGACAGGAACACATGTGAACGTCCTGCAAGGAAATCAGAATAAATGCAGGATAAATGATCTTTGTCGTACAACATCCAAACAAACAAATCAAAATGAATGGCTAATAAAACTGGCAGTAATCTATTCTCTGCACAAGCTTTGTGAAAGGAAATCAGTATGACTCCTCAATAAACAGGAGTCATTAGTAATCACCTGCCCATAGAGACTACAGTATTTTTAAAAGTAAAATTTGCAATGTTCCATCTCATTGGGCAAAAATCCCTTTTTGTAACTCAGATACTATCATACATTGTTTTGGAAAACAAATTGAACTATCTATATTCCATTATTTCTTGTGCTCTGGAAACATTGTGAATGATGTATGTGAGTGTATTCAGTTCTGAATTAGAGCCTGACAAGCAGCATCCGTGCAGCAGGTCAATTATGCATAAGTATTGCAGCTTTATGTAGTGAAAGCAGGGTAGGATTGTATGCACTTTTCCATGGTACCTTGACAGTTTCTGTCTGGCATACAACAGACTTACCTGCTTTACAATAGAAAGGTTTAAAATCTTTACAGGTAGGTGTCAGCTGTGTTTTATAATAGATCTTTTATATCTTAGAGTTTCATTATATTATCTGGACACATTTAAACTGCAAAAAGGATCCATTTCTATAAGTTTGGAGGAAACATTTTTATACAGTGTTAAGGGGGGAAATATAGGTACTTTTGAAAGGATGTATTATAAGCTCATATCATGAAGCAAGTTTAATAATATTTAAAAATTTGTTGGCTTCAGATTTTTAAAACTTGGGCGTATATAGAGATGCATGTATGTTGTGTATTGTGGTTCTCTCTAACAAACTAACTATCATTGCATTTTAAATGTATCTTCTTTTCAATAAACACTTTTCTCCTCTCTGTAAAGGGTCTGGCTTTCACCCTGCAAGAGAGACAACAGCTGAATATTCATGGACTGCTACCTCCTTGTTTTCTTAGTCAAGAAGTTCAAGTTTTAAGGGTTCTTAGAAACTTTGAAAGACAAGCATCTGACCTGGACAGGTAAAGTCTTGAACTTGAATCATTTTTAAGGGAATCAGATATTTGTTTTTTAAAAGTGCTTTTAGGGAAAATATGACAAATGCTGACATTCAACCAGTTATACCGTATTGTCCTGAATATAAACTGCACTCCCCACCCCCCAAAAAAAATTCCAACCATGAAAAGTTAAAGTGTGGCTTATATTTGCAACCATATAAAAATTATCCAGTATGTAGCCAGGAGCTTGGGGCAAAAAGTGCCAGGAGTGTGGCGTAGTCCCCTGTCATCTCCCCCAAGGCCGGGAACAGAGAGAGTGAGGAAGGTGGAAAGCCTGCTGGCAACACAGTCCAGCCCTCCCCCTGCCCAGTATGCAGCCAGGAGCGCGGGGCAAACAGTGCCAGGAACACGGCAAAGCAGTGTAGTACCAAGGCCAGAAAGGGAGAGAGTGAGGAAGGGGGCAGCTTATATTCGGGTATTGACTCCCCCCTCCCTAAGGTTTAAATGTGCGGCTTATAATCAGGTGTGACGTATATTTGGGCCAATACGGTAAATTTCTTCATACTTCTGTTATCCATATTGGCCTCATGTGCAACTGAGAGATGACACCCTTTGTTTATAGTTTGTACAAATATAATGCAAGATAAATTAAAGGAGGTCTTCACTTTCTGCACATTTACAAAAACAGCCTCTCTTTGGTCAGCATAGCTAAACAAGGTTTGATACAATTTATTGGGTGTTCATCTCAACACCTGAGCTCACACAAAAGAACTTAAACCAGGGGTCAGCAACCTTTTTCTATATTTTGGACTATATTTTGGTGGGGGGGGGGGAATGAACGAGTTCCTATGGCCCACAAAAAACTCAGAGATGCATTTTAAATAAAAGGACACATTCTACTCATGTAAAAACACACTGACTGTCCGTGGGCTGGATTGAGAAGGCGATTGGGCCGCATCCGGCCCACAGACCTTAGGTTGCCTACCCCTGACTTAAACAATGATTTATGCTGCCATAATTACCAGGTGGTTGACAGTGTGATCTGCATATACAGACATTTGATTTACAAATCACAGTGGCCAGTGTCCTCATGTTAACTTGATAATTATGCAATTCTTCAGCACAATGGACTGTTTGAGGAGGTTGAAAAGAGCAACATGATAGGAACAGAGAGAAGCACTGCATGCTTGGGCATTTTCCAAAGAGTGTGCTGAGCACCTCTTTCTGAACAAGAACACTACTCTGAGCATGGAATTGTATGTGCACAAACAGCCGCTCACCCTGATTTGTAGCCAATTATATGGTAATTTAAGTCTAAACATTGATAATTTTGTTGAGCAGTTTACAGAACTGGTGTTTGCACTAAAAAATTAAAGCACCATTTGAAAAATATGTGTGAAATGCTTAATTATGGAATAAAAAAGCATGTATTGGCTTGTTTGGAGGTGTTTTTTATATTGCTAGTATAAATGTAAGAAGTATAGGCATGTAAAATCTTTGACATGCCTATATTGGGTACTTCCTGATGCACACTTCAGTGTCTGTCTGCACTGCAGTGTTTTCAGTGGAATACACTCTTTGTCACACATACAAGGGCACATTTCATTGTATGTACTGCAGTGCAGATATAGCATCCACAATGGATATGGAAGTGCATCTTATTTACTCTGTGCTCGATTCTATGTGAAGCTGTTTCCCTTTAGCTTAATTGACAGGCTACACCAGTTTTGCATTAAGCTGCTCACTGCTCTCTGCTGCCATCATTTGGTAGGAGTTTTGGAGTAACATGCATATGTAACTATTGGTTCCTGTGGTTTTGAAGGGGATGATGTTTCACACAAGTTCCTTCATACCCCCACCCACCCACTGGGAGTAGGAGAGGCCTGACCCCTCCTCTTTTTCTCCATGCAGCGCATCAGCTTTACTAGTAGAGGGTCTTTATGATATATGCACAGCACCAGTACGGAACCATTTAAATTAAGAGTCAGGTTTGCTTCTGTTCTTAACATGAAGGACTATATCCACTTGTGGCAGCCTGCTTGTTCAACAGTGGTTTCATAAATGGGAATTTTTGGTTTAGTGAACCAACCAAATCCAGTGGGAGTTTTGTGCTTGTGAAAGATGTTGCATGACCACTTGGCACAACTCGTATAATTATATTTGGTGGCAGTTAAGCTGGGCACAACAACTTGAAGTCTCAGCCTTCTTGTGCTAACATTGTGTTGGATATCACTTTATTTCTGTAGTTGCTTGCTTATTTTTTATTTGGTGGCAGATGAGATATGGGACAAAAATCCAAACTTTTCTTGCATTTATATTTTTAAAGGGTATTCCCTAAAAAAGCAAGCAAGAAAAAAAAATCCCACTAGTCTTTTCCACATACTTTGCTGAAAAGATCACTTTTGCAGGATCTGCAGTCCCAGTTTTTTTCCTAAAGAAATGCATAGGAGAATGAAATATTATTAGGGGTTTAAATAGAAGCAGCTGGTTTTGGAAAATGAAGAAATAAAATGAAAGTGGGCAACTGTTCAGAAAAAGACTGTGTTTCAGCCCTCTCCTCTGGCTGCTATGCATGCCTGAACTGTCTGGCATAGTCTGCATTAGGTTATGCATAATACATTCTCCACCTGTCATATTCCTATAGAAATGAAATGGTGTGTCCAAAAGGTTCATCCAGAAAAACTATATATCGTTCAGAATGAAAGATTATTAACTTGGTTGCTTTAGAGAGGGAAACCCTCCTGGATTTCAAATGTGTCTAAGACAGAGATGGAGGGGAGGTAAAAGTATTCATTGGACATGAAATAATGCACGTCTGGCAAACAATTCTGAAAATACCTAGGAAAAAATGAATGTGCAAAATGTTAGTTATTTTCCCATTTGATGGATAAAATGTTTATAATGGAAATTTTACACTGCAGTTATATACCTTTATTATCTGACACGTCTGGCCAGTGTCCAAATGAGCTTCTGCATTTGCAGTGGATATGATATGAAAGGCACAGAAATACAAGCAGCATCCTTGTTGAACATAAATGGGTTTGGGTCTGATCATTTTCTGATGGGGGACCACATGAGAAGCCTGTGTACTCGTCACCTTAAATTCTCTTGGAGAAAGGCGGGAGAAAATGTAATCAATGAATAAAGCAAATGAAAAAGAAGCTTTAGAGGACCTTCCTTTAGGTCACAGCTGCCAAGCACTGCTAACAGGTTGCTTCAGAAAGTCTCAGGACCTTTTGGAGCAACTTCTCCAGCAGCCTGAAGAACTGATGGCGATGTATGGTTGGGGGGGGGGAGGTCAGGGTAAGTAGAAGTTCCATTATGACTACTGAAAAGTGCTTGTGTGTGCACTGGGATCTTTGGAACCATTTTCTATCATCTCTTTTTCTCCAAAGCATTTCTATTTGAAACTGAATGGACTTAAGTATTAGTTGGGGGAGAGGGAGGTTAAAAAAAGAGATAGCAGAATCATCATAGCAACCTTCTCAAACTTAACAGAGCAGTAGACACAAACAAATTATAGTTTCCAGGGGTGGCTAACCTGTGGCCTTCCATATATTGTGGGACTGCAACTGCTACCAGCTCCAGCCAACATGGCTAGGGGTCAAGGATGATGGGAGCTGGGATTCCAGCAACGTTTGGAAGCCAAACCACTTTCCAAACTACTGGTTAGCCACCCTTGGTTTATTAGAGTATATAATTGTGTAACAATTTGCATTCAAACTAGTGTTATTATTTATTTTCTGTCACCAAAGATATACTGTAAGGGGAATAAATTAAAGATAATAAAAATAATAAAATTGTTATGCCACATAATGTCACATTTCCTGAGGCTTTTATTTCAATATGTGTTTTTTTCATTTCAAGTCTGGTGGTGATATGGTATAGTTTATGTGCCTTGAACTTGAAAGAGACATCCTTTCAGAGATGAAAAATAGCTTTAATTGAAAAAATACCTATGTATATCTAATTCACTTTTGGTCTACATCTAGATGACTGTATAATTATATAATTCATTTTTCACAGATATATTCTGCTGATGAGCCTTCAGGATCGAAATGAAAAACTATTCTATAAAGTGCTGACTTCTGATATTGAAAGATTTATGCCTATTGTTTATACTCCCACTGTGGGTCTGGCATGCCAACAATATGGTATAGCATTTCGGAGGCCAAGGTATGTAAGGTTATCCTTCACATACAAGTAATTGTATCTTTCTTCCTTTTAGCTGGTTTCTGCTCTCCCCACCACAGCATAGTTGAGTGTAATCCAAAACTGGAATCATTAGGATAATTCAAACTACATTAAGTGTACTTTTAGCATAGGTAAACTGTAATTTGTGTTGCACTACAAAAATAAACTGGTACTTCAGTGTTTTAATCATTCCTATTTTTTTTTAAACATTGCCTAATTGAACTAGACTTGTTGAAGGACCAATATTGTATGTTAATAAAAGGTAAAATAAAATATCCAACATTGATTTAATAATTTGAAAAATGTTAGCACTGTTAATGACAAGGGTGGATTACAGTTTCAAAATAAAAATTACAAAGGTCTGATTTTTGTAATTTATTTTTCTGTAAAAATGTTGAAAGGAGAACTCTTAAAATCACTTTAAGATGCTATTATTGCCCTTGGCAACATCAGGCAGCCTCTGCAGTTCACATTTATTTTCCTTCCAGTTGTGTTGGTAGCCAAGTTTTTTCTTTCTTTCATTTTATCAGAGTTTTCTCATAGTATATTTATACAGTATCACTGTTTACAGTGATTCCCTTGTTTCTCTTTTAAGGGGCTATAAACTCCACTACTGAAATGTTTGAGCAACACAATGCGTAAAATGCTCAGAAGTCAATATTTTTAGACTTCATCTTAAAGGGAAAGATCTGCTGCTGTTTATAAATTTATAACCACTTCTGAAAATAAGTGAATTCATAATACTAATGGTAATTGTAATTCCTTATTCTAACCAGGGTTTTATAATTGTTGTATTAATGCTAGAAATATGAGGGAAACAACCCTACAAAGCACCCTTTCATTTTTGACTCTCTGATTGGTAACCTGAATCAGTTGAATTCCAGTGATGTGTGTGATATTATTGTGTTAAAATAATTTGCATAATTTGCACTATATTGTCCTGGATAAATATGTATTATTGTTTTAAATGCTGTGATAGCAATAATTCGATAGTTGGGTGAATGAGGGCAGGGCTTTGGAACATTTTATGCTTCTTTGAGAAGAAAAAAAGTGCCACATGGAGCAGGCACTTTCTAGCACTGAAAAATATTCTGGTTAAGAACACCTTTCTGCCCCACATCACTGATCAAGGGAAAGGAGTGCCGAGATCCTGGCCAGCTCTGCGAGCTTGTGTTTCTGGAAGTGGCAGGCTCCCGACATTCTGTACATTATTGGCCTTGGAAGGAGCAGGAAGCCTAGGAGGAAGCACTTTCCTGGTCCATCTGATCCAGGATTGGATAGGACCTTGGAGACAGTCAGATTTCCACCCCATGATCAGGATCTAGATGTGGTGTGAAATAGCTAGTGCTTTTCTTTTCCTCTTTTTGAAGTCACCGGCTCTCATTTGTTTCCTTCTTTGAGTGGAATATCTTCCACTGAACCTTATGATGTTAAACTACCCACAGCCACTATATCTCCACCATTATGTTGATTTGCACAGAGACAACATATTTCGGGCTAAACTCCCATGCCAGTGCTGATAGTGAGAGGATTGCAAAAGGCTGTGCTTTCTGCCAGGGCTTTTTTTCCCCAGCTGGAACTTGGTTCTGGCAGCTCTCAGATGGGTGCCATTTCCATTATACGAGAACAAGGGAGGCGTTCATGGTGAGTTTTGGCATCTCTTTTTTCTTGTAAAATAGCACTGCTGTCTGCTCCAAGGAAATGACTGCTGTGGAGCAAGTACTCAGATATCTGAGGTCATCAGAGTAGAGCATGACTGTATATTTCTAAGAGGCCAGTGGACTTTTCCTTTCCCAGGGCTACCTCCTGTGCTTAACTATGATTGTTATTATTTATTATTACATTTATATCCCATCTCTCCTCCAAGGAGCTCAAGGTGGTGTACATGATTCTTCTCCATCTCCATTTTATCCTCATAATAGCCCTGCGAATTAGGTCAGGTCAGCATCATGCTGTGCAAATCTGTCTATTGTGTTACAGTTGTACACTGAGTTTTTATATAATCAAGTATGGTGTGTTATGTTGTTCAAAATGTGAATGAAGCTGCATATGTAGTGTTTAACTGAAAATATAGGTTAGTTACTAGCATGTTTCTGAGCATTTAGCTTTATTGAGGGCTTTTGACATAATAGAATTTATTTCCAGCTTTTGCCTCATGCCCATATTATTTTAAAAATATCATTCCCCCCCTTCTCATGAACCTGTTTTAACTGTCCATCCCATAAACCAGTACTGTGTAATAAAACTGAAGTCCCTCCTCAGCATTATTTAATTACCTCTGAATAGAGTACATTGATGTTACCAAATGGGCATAATAGGTCATCTAGATTTTTCTTCAAGTCTTATTTGAAGGGGGGGGACCCCATCTTTCTAAAATGGAAACATAAGCCATTTTCTTTCTGTATTAGTGTTTCAGGAAAATAGTGTAAAATATAGTATAAAAATTACAGAATAGCATAGTTATGTCATTAGAAAGCCTCTAACTTGGGGGTTGCTGTGGTATTTCTGGTATTAGTATCCCAGCAGATCCACAACTCTTTATAGATTTTTGCATTGGTAACTTAGCTGATATTGAGATAATTCCTGCTTTCCCTGTGTTTCATTAAAAAATGATTGTATCACAAATCAACAATAAACTTAGGTATTTTTCCCCATCTACTGGTATGCAATAATTAAAGTTTTGAAAACTACATATGTGTTGTGTTTTGAGCCAGATTTTCCAAACCCAACAAATGACAAGAGGTGTAATGTTACACTAGATTTCAGTTACATTCCCTTGCTTGTTAAGCTTTTTTTTTTTAACCCATTTAGGCCAGGTCATAAAATATTTGTAATTCTTTACAATTTTGATGTACTCAGTCTGGCACAAATGCAGTTGTGATCTAATGAAATGAAATCTGCTAGGGAAGCAGGCCCACCCCCCCCACTACCATTTCATTTATGGGACACAATCTGTCTCCATGCAGGAACAGCAAAGTCCTGCTGTCTTCACTTCGTTCTTGGTCTGCATGTCACCACTGTGACAGGCCATTACAGGGAATGGGAAGCCCGCTCCAAGCTTCTGTTCACCTGACGCTGTCACTGATCAGACACCTTGGGACCCACACCAGAAGGTATTCCAAGTAGCCTAACAGAGAGTGGGGGTCCTAACTGTTGTTGGGCAAGTTCAGGGCTCTTCTTACTTGAATGGGCAGTCTGGTTTAAAGATAAAAAAGAGGACTGTCCTATAGAAAATAAGATGCGTAACCACTAAAATTGGGTTATATAGGAATATGGAAGGTGTTCACATGCATCCCATTCTCTCTAATATTTTAGTGTGTTGTACATATAAGAGGGAAAACAGGCCTCTGTTGTGTCTCTTAAGTTTCTTTCCTGCCACAGGTATTCAATAGTTCTTCCTCTCAAATGGTTTAAAGATGTAGGCGTGACACTTAACTTAATTAAATATCCTTACAGGATGTTAGATTTGTAGCTTCCTGACTTGTCTCTCCAAAGCTGCTAGACAAAATTATAGACGCAGACTTCTGCACTAGATTCTTTCCATCCGATGTTTTTTGATATAATATTTATTTTATGTTCTTGAATGGCAGTGGATTCTTAGATATGAAACATGCAGTAAATACATCAAAGACAAGCTTTGTTTTGTTCACAATGTGGTTTGCATACGTAACTTTATTTTACACTATAAAAGATCCTCATAGGAGTGCATCTAACATTATTGTTCTGTGATTTCCTTTAGCTTTCTTTTTCTTTTTAAGTTGTAAACCTGCAAGAAGGGGACCATAAGCACTGCTGTACACTACCCGGTGAATTATGATGCCTTTAACATAAAATATACTGATAGCAGTTGCATCTTAAAGGTTTGTGTGGGGGAGTTTGGTAGGACACTTTCACATGTGTTCTTTTCAGCTCCTTTCTCATGTTGTTAAGCAAGGAAATGTAAGATCAGAATCAGCTTTCTTGTATTTTAATTTTTCTAGATATTAATATACATGCATTTCTTTGACCAAATAAAGATACAAGCATTTAATTTCATCTCTATCAAGACCCAGACCAGTAATACTGAACTTGTCCCAATATTTAGCTGTACTCGAATAACTGTGACTGTGTACTGTTAGAATATTTAACTTTATCACCTGGCTGTATATTTTTGTGTATCCTGTTGTAAGGTGCTTCTATAGTTTACTAGCAATCACAGCTTGATTTCTGCAAGCATGAATGCATTTCTGACTACTGCAAATGCATCCTTCTCCCAGTACCATATTCTGAGCCTGGTGTGTGAACAAGGGACTCCCACAGTCCTTCATTTCCCCATGTATAGCTTTTTCCTTGTTCTCTGCCAAAGTGCTAGCCACTATTATGAGGTAGATTTTGTGTTCCAAGTTTTGAGTGAAAGGTATAAGATGTCTTACTTTAAGATTCCCCACCCCCATTGTGTCTTGGACTATTTATGAACCACATTTCAAATTTCTATGTTTTGTGAGAGAACTATATCAATGCTAATACCTGACTATGGCCTCCTTACTCTGGAAATATTTACTGAGTGACTGTAGTGCTTTGTATTTTGTCAATTCTGTTTTTACTTTGAAAGCATCTTTCAATGTGAATGCTCCCATTGATAATTACTAGGTAGGTATTACATGATACCTCAACAGGTCAGTAGCCTTAAAATTTCTCATAACGCACAAGTTCAACAGTACAAACTGTTTCCCCCCCAGTATACAATGCACTACCTCTGTTTCTGTGTGTGGTCTACTATATAGAGTTCCCACAGCTGTTGGTTTCAGCATCTTGATTGTCAGTAATGACATGATTTTTAAAAATACACAGCTCTCTGGTTACAAACCAGAAATCTCATGGACTCTCTGTCACAGTGAACGAGCTTTCATAGTACAACCTGGGTATATTTCAAACACAAATAACTGATTTTGTTCCAATTAATGTTCTACATGATTTGTTTAAAGGAGATTAAAGCCAGTTGTACCACCAAAGTGTTAGTGTGCACCTGTCAAACAACATATCCTTTGTGTCTATAAATTGATGCTGGTCTCGCAGAAAGCCATACTTCCTAATTTCAGTGGTACGAAGGGGGGAGGGGGATGTCAGCTAACCTAAAATACAGTGGTGCCCCACAAGACGAATGCCTCGCTAGACGAAAAACGCGCAAGACGAAAGGGTTTTTCGTTTCTTGAGTTGCTTCGCAAGACGAATTTCCCTATGGGCTTGCTTCGCAAGACGAAAACGTCTTGCCGGTTTGCTTCCTTTTTCTTAAAGCCGTTAATACCCGGGGAATCCGCGCTCCGCAAGACGAAAAAATCGCAAGACGAAGCAACTTGCGGAAAGAATTAATTTCGTCTTGCGAGGCACAACTGTACAGTCTTGTCAGTATTGAGAAATATAAGCCAAGTTTTTGTTGTATAAGCAAATACTTGCTGGTAATTCATGCTCAAAGGTATATCCTGCTAATAGTCTAAAAAGGAGTAGTATAGCAGCTTCTTAGGAGTACAGGCAACTTCCCTCTTATGCTTAGCCCCCCTGCCTAACAGCTGACACATGGGGTAATGCAGCCACCACCACTTTGTAGCATCAGCAAAGCCCCGCTGCCCCTCAGGCTTGCAAGAAGATCCTTCCCACAAGTGTCATCTAGTCCAGCCCCTGCACTGCAGGAATCTTTTGCCCAGTGTGGGGCTCGAACCCATGACCTTGAGATGAAGAGTTGTGATTATTTTTATGATATAAAATGGAAGTCGAAAGCAACCACGTATCCACCAGTTCCTGGGCTGTAGGTTATTTTTGTTCACTCAAGTACACACTTAAGGGCAGCTAGCTTGTGGATAGTAGTTAAACCTACAAGTTGAGCTATGTTCCCTTCCAGAGAAATTGTCGTGTTGCCATTAGGTAAAATGCTTCTGCTCCTCTGTTTATGTAACTGGAAATTATATAGAAAAACTTTTGCTGAGAAAAGTCAGGAGGAAAGAAGCCTATAGAGTTTCTTTTGGACTTATTTGGGGCAAGTGTTGATGATGGGCAAGATGAGTTTGAATAACGTATGAGTGAGCATTTCTTTCTGAGGTGAGTAGAACCTTTGCCTCTATAATCTTTTGCATAGCTACAGATATTCTGCCTGAGGAAAACCAAGCATATTCCTACACCAGTATGTACTGATAGAATGACCTTCTTGAACTTGCCTCTCTTGATATGCCAATAAAACGTGATTGTCTCCATGGCATAATCAACTGATAGTGGCACACATTTTATGTGTACCTCAATATTATGGAGCAGGTGAACAGCACTAGTGGCTCCTACTTAAACTTCTATATAAAAATGGTTGGAAATAGCTGGGGTGATTTACCACCACCACCACCACCACACAATTTTTTACATCAGTGCAAAGGAACTCCAGAGGAGATGTTGTGTGTTTTCTGTGTGAATATATGATTCTTGCAAAATTCCTTTTAGATTCCTATATACTAATCGTGGACTTAGAACTTCGTATGAGTGCAGATGCTCATGTAGCTAAAATGACATGATCTTTGTGCAAGAGGGAGGGTATTTGAAGGCTTGGAGGAGGTCACAGGTTTACAAAAGTACAAAAATATTTTGGAAAAAACACCTGAAGGAGAAGAAAACCCAAGAATGCCCTAAAAGGATTGAGATCCATTATGACCACAGGATGGTGGCTGGCTGTTGGAGGCCTGAGAATGTGTGTGTGTGTGTGTGTGTGAGAGAGAGAGAGAGAGAGAGAGAGAGAGAGAAAACTGGAAGAGTGAAATGTACCGGTAATATCCTGGAAAAGGGCCTGGTTGAATGACTGAAACTCTGAACAGGAGGCACTCTACATTTCAGCATATATATATATGGGGTGCCTCATTTAGCTGCACATTAATGATATTGCAAAATTGTGCAGTAGTTTGAGCTGGCAGAGTATAGAAGAATCTGTGTTTAACCATGTACAGTGGTGCCCCGCAAGACGAATGCCTCGCAAGACGAAAAACTCGCTAGACGAAAGAGTCTTTTGAGGTGCTTCGCAAGACGAATTTCCCTATGGGCTTGCTTCGCAAGACAAAACGTCTTGCGAGTTCTTGCGAGTTTTTCTCCTCCCTCCCCTTTTTCTAAGCCGCTAATAGCCGCTAAGCCGCTAAACCACTAATAGCGCTAAGCTGCTAATAGCCGTGCTTCGCAAGACAAAAAAACCGCAAGACGAAGGGACTCGGAACGGATTAATTTCGTCTTGCAAGGCACCACTGTATCTGGTCTGAAAAATGCAAAAATACTAGCTGTTGTAACTGAAATTTCCAATGTGCAGTGATACAAGAAATGCTGTCATGTGTGGGACAATTCTTGTTGCCTTATTAAAAGGTTATCTTTGCCATAAATCAAGTTGGGGGGTGGGGAGAATTCCCCTATAAAATAGCAGCTCTTTGAGGGAGTCTCCCCACCACCACCTTTTTCAAGCTGCAAGTTTAGGTGTGGGAAAGTTCAATGGAACGTTTTCGTTAAGATGCCAAAAACAACTTCTTTGCCCCGTCTGTGGAACACCCAGGTGTTTCAAGTTTATAAGCAAGCTCAGTGTAAGGAAAAATCATGACCAAGTATTCCATTGCTTAGTTTTGGAAACTTCTGAAAAGCGAGGAGGCTAAACATTAGGATTGCATTTCCATTTGTAATATGGAAAGCAAGTTCAATTATTTGCACCAACGAAATCTTGAGCAATAATTGGAAATCAGCAGGGCAGCGGGAAACTATCATCATTTGGAACTTAAACTACTGAAGAAAATATATTCTATTTTAGAATAATCCTTAAATTTTATATTCAATACCTTTTGCATTTACTGAGTGTGAATCTGTAGACTGTAAACCAAAAGATAGAGCATGTTCTGCCATCCCTTCCCTGTCCAAATTCTGGTAAGATCAGGAGCAGATATGTGGTTCACAAACATCCTCTCCTAGAAAGAGGGGTTTCTATTGTATTTTGTAGGAGGTGATCCTATCTTCAAATAAATGTGGTATCTTTCAGTTAGGGAATCATCTTATATACATGAAAGTGGTGTCTGAATTAAAGGCTAGTATCTGTTCCTTATCATACTGCAACACAAAAGTGAGGGAGAATTGCATCTTGGACTGATGAATGAGTGCAGTATAATTTGTTAGGCTTGATCTATGTTGTCTTGTTTAATGTATCCTTGCCATTGGATGAGACCCCATGTAGTGCAATATAGCATCATGCAATGGGGCTTCTCCTTCCTCTCTTCCCTACTACAGCCTCCACTTGCTCCACCCAAACAACTTGAGGAGAGTGGGGACCCTCTGGAGCAGATTTTGGGGACATGTGGGCTGGAAGGGGGAGAGAATAAAAATGAAAAGACCTGTTGCACAAGTGGATTTCTGTTGCATAAGCGGGCAATCATATTTTAATGTCACCCTGCATTCTGAGAAGCCTGACAAGGTAGCATGACTTTTGGGATGTATCATGTAGCTAGGTCTCTCTCACCCTCCCTGAAAAGGCAATTTGGGAATGCTTGTGTGCATTTTGCATAAATTATTGCATCAAAATACATAGGCCTGGTTTGCATGTCACATTAAACCATGGTTAAAATAAAACTATGGTTTAATGTGAACAAGTGGCATGCTTAGGATTGCATTGTTAGAATATAATTACAAATCAAGTAAAAAACACTGCATGAGGCGTCTTTGTTAAAGAGATAGGGAACTTATGGCTCTCCAGATTTTGGACTACAACTCCCATCATCCATGACAACTGTCCATGTTGACAAGGGTCAACAGGAGTTTGAGTTCAATATTTGGAGGGCTACAGCTTCCTTATCTCAGCTCTGTTATTTCTCTTTTTGTTTTCTGATATTTTGTTGCACCTGGTTATAGGGGATGATCACGTGTGATGGTTGATATTCTTCAGTTTTCATCAAATGTTTGTGGTAGGTAACAGATGAAGACTATACAGAGAGAGATGTTTGGAAATTTATTTGGAAAAGTATGGAGTATAAGTACATTATATTCTCTAATGAATTAGGGTTGATTTTTTATTGACTCTGGGCCAGATAAAGTCCAGATGCTTAGTCCTTTCAAATGTTACCTTAGGAATTCATCCAATTTCTTTTTTAAAATTTCCATGGCAAGGTTTTGACAGTCTATTAGGTCAATGACTCACTAATATATTTTAATGAAGTCATAATTAAAATATACTCTGTGTGATAGCCAGCATAAAAATCAGCAATAAAATGAAATAATTTATACAATTTATAGAGTTTTCTACCTGCTCATGTTACACATATTAGGTGGATAAGGGGAATTATGTGAAGGAAGTAGGACTGCAAAATCTTGAATATTCATCAGTGGCTGAGTGTGATTCCAGTAGACTGAATATTTTATAAATGCCTCTGAAGGAGCAGTAGTTGGTGGATGGCATCCTGAATCGATTAGTAATTTTACTGTGAGTTAAAAATAAAAATGAAGGCAACTGATGGGATAGCATTAAATTGTGAATGTAGATAAAAGTTCATGTTTTGTCCTGACATATTTACCTGTCATGCTGACATATTGTCTCTGTAATAATATGTCATCGTGGGGTGCTCTTAACACTGTCAAGCATAAAGTTTAGGACTGATTTATTTCTCTAACTTTTTACATACGCTAAGTGTTACATACACTAGACATCTGCTCCCATGCATGCTGTTGTCAACTCCATCATTCATATTTCAGAAGGAATAATCCATTAGGCAAGCAATGGAGAGAAGCTCTTCCTTAGACTGCCCCTCTTACCCTTATGCCAGACTGGGCTAGGTCAAGTAGCAGAGGCAACAGGAATAAGGGGGTTGGCTATGTCAACATACTTCTGGGCAAACCTCAAATGATCTCCAAGGCCAGTTTGCAACACATTACAATGCAAAATGAAGCAGGACCCATCCAGCAGCCCTTGTTCCATTTGCTTTTGATGGCAGAGGCCAGAGGTTCCTTCTCTGTGCTTTTGTAGTTTCAGGATAACTTCTTTGTTGTATCATTGCCACAGCTTACATTGTTATACAGTGGTACCTCTGATTACGAACTTAATTCTTTCTGGAGGTCCGTTCTTAACCGGAAACTGTTCTTAACCTGAGGTACCACTTTAGCTAATGGGGCCTCCCGCTGCCGCTGCGCCATTTCCGTTCTCATCCTGAGGTAAAGTTCTCAACCCGAGGTACTACTTCCGGGTTAGTGGAGTCTGTAACCTGAGGTGACTGTAACCCGAGGTGTCTGTAACCCGAGGTACCACTGTACAGGAGAAAGAGCTAATTCAACAGAATGCTGTTCCGGACTCCTTTATCTGCTACTCTATCCCCATGTTCTTATTTGCCAGTGGGGTCTTTTTGCTGTCCCTGTTCAGCCTTCCAATAGTGTCCCTAACTTCCAAGATTATCCACTCAGGCCCTCAGCAGCACATAGAGTTCTGGATTCAGCTGTCAGCACATTCTCAGACTCTCACTCCAGGGGATGCCCCAGGTCCTCAGCAGCTTGGAAGATTTCCAATGAGCCTCTGTAGTAGAGAAAGGTCCTAGCAATCTGGGCCAAACTCCAAGACCTGTCAGCACTAGTTCCTGCAACCTCTCTTAATAGCCTCACCCCCTCCTTCCTGGAAAAGCAAGCATCAGAGTCTGTCTTTTTCTTTTTCTAAAGACAAATGTCCCCCCACCTTAACATCATGAGTCTAGATTTCCCAAGGAAGCCCCTGCTCCTCAATCTGTCTGATTTCCTTTATCTCCAGTCACCCCACAGTCAGTGTTTACTTTGTGCTTGCCTCTGGGAGCTCATATTCTAATAGAGTTCAATTGCAAACAGGTTGTCTGAGTCTGTCCATTATGGAATGGCTTTGCCAGTTAATAATGAATAGTTAGTATAGTATTCACTGTTTTCAAGTACCAAGTTTACTATTTTGAAACAGATTGGTCTTTCCAGTATTGCTTGGGAGTTCCAGTACTTTTTCTCTGTGTCCATCTTGCTTATTGCCACTGATGAGCAAACAAAAGAGATGGACTGTTCTAAACCTTCCTCTTAATTATGTCACATACCACAGCTTTGCAGTGTAAAAATTAATCAAACACAAAGTGTTGTTTGTCTGGTGCCCAGGTTTGATGCTACTGGAACAAAATGTAATAACAGTGTTTGACCCAAAAGTGATCAGACTTGTTTAATTTGGAGTTCAAATTTTATTTCTAAAATATATTGAAAAATATGTTTTTACTTAAATTGCAAAGTAGGCTTTTTTGTTTTGTTTTCTGTGTTAAAATAAATGTAAACCATAGCTAGCAACTGAATTAATACTGTGATTGTGAGTTACTTCCACAATGTTGTTAACAATACAAAGTACACTACAGTGGTACCTCGCGTTACAGACGCTTCAGGTTACAGACGCTTCAGGTTACAGACTCCACTAACCCAGAAATAGTACCTTGGGTTAAGAACTTTGCTTCAGAATGAGAACAGAAATTGCGCGGCAGCAAGAGGCGCCATTAACTAAAGTGGTACCTCATCGTAAGAACAGTTTCAGATTAAGAACAGACCTCCAGCACGAATTAAGTTCTTAACCCAAGGTACCACTGTACTTGCCTCAGGCTTTAATTTGGAACTCTCGCTACTGGAGAGCAAGTGGTTCTGCCCCACCACAGTGGCTGCTACTTCTAAACCAAAATTGGAGATCATACTGTGAAATGGGTTTGGAGGCAAAATATAGCTTGACCATTGCACCTGAAGTTCTGAACCAACTGATGTGTATGCTACAGGGAATGTTCACAGTTCTTCTTTTGATTCAGTCCTAAAAATATGTACTCTTCAGTAAACAGTAGAACAGGTTTCTTAGTAAATATTTTTAGGTTTGAAGACTAGTAGCCCTATCCTATGTATTATTACTGTCAAGTGGACTGACATTGTTTCGCTTTCAGTGGACTGATTTGTTCATTTTTATTGCATCATGGGATCCATTTTCTTGTGGCTGGGTTGTATGCTGTGTTGGAGCCAGATGGAACAGGCAAATTACTTGGTTGCTTCTCTCAGCAGTACTGCCTTCCTGGTAATGCATAAATCAGACTCAAGTTCTAGAGGTGCCAGAAAGATAGGTTCCAAGGCTATTTCAATATCACTGATGTCCTGCTCCTTTTTTAGTGCAATTTTTGTATTAGGAGATCTACCACAGCATAATGTGCAAGAGCAGCTATCTTCTCTCTATGCCAAGATTGTTTTTTCCTTCTCATGTCAAAATGAATTGATTACAGTGATCTGCTGACAAGCACAAATAACTACAAGTGACCCCAACCATGCTATAAAAGTATTAATACAAGTAGATAGAAGAAGAGAATTGATTAGAAACAAAACTAAGGGTAAAAAATACACTTGAAAATGATAAATTTTCATCAGTTTATCATCACCTTCCATGTAAATGACCTAATTGACTCATTTTGAGGTTGTTTGTTTTTTAAATTCCAGCCTGAAAAGTCTTCTTGGGACAGAATTACTTCTTAGCAGAGAAATCGCAGATTGCTTTAAAGGCTAATGCAGGCTAAAATGTTACAGGAATCTTCTGGGATTCTCTTTTCCCAAGAGCTGCCCAATCCTGAGTTGTTAATCTAGAGGACAGAACAGTTTTACTTCCAGTGGAATATTCTAAAAACAACAAAGAATCCTATAACACTTTAAGGATTAACAAGTTTATTAAGACATGTTTTTGTTTTTTTTTTTAATAATATTTATTAAAGTTTTCCAATTAATTACAAATTAATAAAACATCCAATTTCAAATCTTTTTCCAATTACATCCTTTCAGGACTTCCCCTTCCCTCCCCCCCTTGTATTCCAAATCTCTCAAATGATCTCAACAAGTTCTTCTCCTCAATTCAAACTTGTTATCCTTAACCCAAATTTTTTTTTTTTTTTAAAAAAACATTATTTTCCATTCCCCTAAAATCGGCTTATTCCCACCACGAGTTCCCCACTTTAGAATACCATGTAGATGTATATAGCCTAAATAAAACATAGTTTACGCCTTTAAGGATTCCACATTTCCCACCCCCCCTTTTCCCGGTTGCGTTCCCAATGTTCCTCAATGTCCAATATTTCCACGTCTCTCTAAATCATAGTCCTTTGCCAGTCCTCTTTAGTTTCGAATGTCCAATCATGGAAGGATTCTGTCTCAAAGAGAGGCCCATTTTTTCCATCCAGATTTTTATATCCAGGAGTGAAAAACTCCAAATTATAATCCTTAAGCTTGTCAAATCTGGATGTCCCAAATGTCCCCACTTTTGACTTGGTCCAATTCTTGTTATTTTGTTGTTCTTATTGATCACACTCCTCTTTTTATTTCTTTCTGTCCCTGTTTTCCTGCACAAATGTCCTAATTCCAAAAGTTAGTTCCTTTACAGAGGCTTGTTATTCAGAAACAAAACATTACGTCAAGTTCCTTTCATTCCACAACAGATGATTCCATTGTCTTCTTCGGTGTAGTGGCCTCTGTAGTCATAATAATGTTCCATTTCTGCAGTTTCCCAGGAGATAAACAGTTCAGTTCCAATTTCCAGCTAAAACTTGTAATGTCCCTCGGCTCCTCTAGGTGAATTGAAAAAACTGAGTTCTCTTCCAGATCGCATCCATTAGCCCTAGTAACTTTGTAATCCTTATTTAAAACAATTTGTATCCAATTTATAACAAATATAACCAGCAAAGTCCTTGTAACATAGTCTCTATCTTATTTTCCGCTTTGACAGCTCTTTGACAGCTGTCAAAACTTGCCTTTCTCCTCTCCAAACTCCGTCATCGATCGCTCCCGGGGTTCCAGGGGGGGTTGTTTTTAAGTCCGAATTCTACTTTCCTCCTCCAGCTCAATCTCATACTCTTCACTCGTGAGGTTAAAAACTTGCCAAAATGATGTTACTCCGATCTTAGTTATCAGATCCTTTGCTTTGACCCTTCTACAATGGAGGGGGTGGCTGACTTCCTTTTTTGCGCCTCCCCCGCTCGCTCCGAAATTTTTAAAATTTTTATCCCTCTTTTTAGTCCAAGTTCCAATTACTTACAGGTTGTTCTTTTAGGTCCGAATTTTCAAAGGAAGAAGCCAGCGCTCTCCGCCGAATGGCATGCGGCTTCGCACGGCAGGGATAGCAGAGGACTCAAAACACCACGCTTTCTCCCCGGCACCCGATCCGTAGCCTTTAAAAAGGCTCCTTCACGAGTCGGGAGGGCGCTAACGGTGTCAGCCGAGTCTCCATGTCCACGGCCCCCGTGGCCGTGGTTTTTAAGGGTCCCCGCATCGCCGGTGCGGTAGGACCCAGCCCCTGCCGTGCAGGCTCCCTCCGGAGCTCGGAGGGAGTCCGCCATTCGGCGATGGCGCCGACCCGGAAGTCCTATTAAGACATGTTTTTGTGGACTAGAATTCATTTCATGAGAAACAAGATGTGTTTGGTGTGTTTATGATAGATACATGTAATCTCCAAATTAGGAGCCAGCGACAGAGCATAGATTATAAAAAGCATTTATGAGGGGAGGCAAATGTGGCTTGACAATCTTTGATGCTTGATATCGAATTTTCAAAAACAGTTATAATACTGTGGCAATTTTTGATCCTGAGACAATAAGACACTTAACTCTCCTCCCACACAAGTGTATACAGAGGGCCCTTGTCCTGTTTGAAGTTGTGATTCCAGTGAGCACCAACTGATGTTACGGATTTTTTTGTTTGAAAAAAAACTTACTGTATTTGGGAAACTGTTAGATACTACAAGAACATAGGAAACTGCCTTATACCAAGTCAGACCACTGAGACATCTAGCATAGACTTCTACATAGGGACTTGTACAGAAGTTTTTCCTAGCCCTACTTGGAAATGTTGGGTATCAAACCTGGGATCTTCTGTGCAAAGCACATGCTCTGCCACCACTGAGCTATGGCTTTCTTGCCTTTCATAACTACGGTACAGTGGTACCTCCAGTTGTGGACAGGATCCATTCTGGAGCTCCGGTCGGATCCTGAGGTTTCTGCAACTGGAGGTGCCTGTTCTGTGCACGTGTGCGGCACAGTAGAGCGCTTCTGTGCATATGCGTGCAGTGAAACCAGAAATATACTTCTGGGTTTGCCGCGTGCGTATCCCGAAGGATACGTAACAAGAGGGGCACATAAGTAGAGGTACCACTGTATTTCTAATAGCTATTTTTTCATCACATTTCTTATACAGTAGTACCTTGGTTCCCAAATGGCTTAGTTGACGAACAAATTGGCTCCCCAACGCCACAAACCGGTTCCGGTTTGTGAACTTTTTTTGGAAGCCAAATGTCCGTTTTGGCTGTTGGCATGGTTTCTGGGGCCAATCAGCCAATCAGAAGCAGTGCCTTGGTTTTCGAACATTTTGGAAGTCAAACGGAATTCCAGAACAGATTGAGTTCAAGAACCAAGGTAATTTTTTTTTTCCTTACTAGCATCCAAGCAATTTTTGTGTGTGGATGATGATGATGATGATTTTATTTATACCCCGCCCATCTGGCTGGGTTTCCTCAGCCACTCTGGGTGGCTTATAGCATATATAAAAACATAGTAAAACATCAAACATTAAAATGTTCTTTACTTGATCCTTGGAATGCTGTATCTAAAATGATTATCTCATCTCTAGCACATTTTAATTCTACTGCCAGCTTGAACTTTTTTTCTAGCTAAATGGGTTGCATTGTTTTAGCCTCTTTTCATAAAATATATTTTCAATTACTGGGAGGATATATTTCATATTTTACATAAAAGAAAAGTTTTTCTTTATACTTGTTTGGGTTTGAATTCATCTTTCTTAAATGAGTGCCCCAAACAGGACACTGTATTTCATATAATACCTCAGTAGTGTCTGGGCAGTGTGATTCCCCCCCCCCCCCTTTAGTTCTAGAAAAACCTAATAATTTCATTGTAACAATTTGGGTTAGAAATCAGGGTGGAGGGGTCATGAGAAGTTTAATTTTAAACACCCAATAAAATCTTATGAATTTTAGAAGATCCTGCAGTAAATATTCACATTGTGATGCTGTAGTGATAAATTATATTTATTGCTGTGACTTACTTAGACAATCTAAGAAGATGCATGGGAATATTCCCATGAGAATGTCATGAACACGAACTTAGCCTAATATGGTTTGGGTTCTCCATTTCTGGCACAAAGCTGAAATAAGTCTTCAAATATTAGTATCCTACAAAAAACAACAAAAGTGTTACTACCCTGCTAAGATATTAATGGCTAGCACTTCCATGGACCCCCTTTTAAAAATTGGTATTACATTGGCTACTTTCCAGTCCTTGGGTATATTTTTGTTAGAAGACCAGCAATTTCAGATTTGAATTCTTTAAGAACTATTTAAGTGGATCTCGTCTAGACACAGTCATCAAAAACCCAGAGAGTTTGCAAGAGAATCAGCAGCATTCCCCCATCTCACTCCTGACAAACACATATAAATAGCTTTCATGCCAGTTTGGGTGGGGGAAAGAAAAATAAATTGTCTTTTATTTTCCCTATCGCTTCTGACCCTCCCACCTATTGCTGAGTAGGGGTGTGGCTAGGCCTGTTTTTCAAAATCGTGACCTGCTCACTGTTTTGCATTGCCTTCTTTGCTTCTTGCCACTCTCTAATCCTGTTTTTGTGGGATGTGAGGAAGTTTCAGAATCATACTGGCTCTCCCCTTCATAAGAGGGGCATTGCTTTTTAGGGTTCCTCCATGTCACCAAGTGCCATGGGCTGGTTTGCTCTTGTAGCAAAGTTGTTCCTAAGTTCAGCACATGATGGGAATAAATGATGTCCATTCACATATGTAAAAGTAAAGGGGTACACTTTTGGGGTACGGGCTGAACCTATTTCTCTTCTGGTGATCTCAGTGCCTGAAGTAAGAAGCAAATATTGCCTTAGCTATGTCTCAGATTACAGTTTCTTTTATGTTGTCAATGAAATTCACAGGGAACCATGCCATCCTTAGTCTGTGTAACCCCATCCTGGGTTCCATTTTTTGGTCATGCTGTGGGAAGGAATGTTGGGAACTTGTGTTACGTCTGTAGCCTATTGTCATGGTGTGTGGGTATGTGTATAGGAAGAACAGGTAGACATGAAATGCATTTCTGTGTGATCTGCACAGTCACATTCCCGCTATAGAATTCCTGACATTGTTAGGCTGGGCTATCCCATGCATATTGACCTTACTGCAGTAGTGTCCCTGCTTGCTATGTCTAGCTTTTCCACTTAGGAGTGCCAACCACTCACTTATATGGGAGAAACAAAATAAATAAATTCCTTCCAGTAGCACCTTAGAGACCAACTAAATATGTTATTGGTATGAGCTTTCGTGTGCATGCACACTTCTAAATACCTAGATGTACATGTGTCTAAATTCATCCTCTGACTCTAGTGATATTCTGTGGAAACACCCCCCCCCCACTAGCAACAATCAAGTCTGCCTAGCCCTATCCTTGGTTCTTGGTTGTTTGTGTTTCCAGCATGTGTACATCATGTGTGTGTGCATATGATACCAATGATTTAAAAAGGGAAAGCTTCATGCCTGAAAAGGCTAGTTTTAAATTTAAATTATTTTCTTACAGAGGACTCTTCATCACTCCTCATGATCGAGGACATGTTGGAACACTGCTTAAAGCATGGCCTGAAGCTGTCATCAAGGTAGGTTCTTTAGCTACAAGTAATATGTGTCAGGTCTCTGGATCATTAAAATAATAATATAACCCAGAGCTGAACTAGCAGAATGATCTGGTGTAGACCTACTGGTAGAGGACTGTATATTTGAATACCACCAAACAAAAATAAAGTATTAATCCAAATGTATGTTATGAATCATTGGAAGTAAATTGAAAATCTAATCTATTACAAGTTTGCCACAAGTCCCTTACTACTACACATGAAATATTCATAAAAAGTGGCCACCTTGAATAGTACATAGTTACTGATCTATGCAGAATACTAGTTTCCATAGTAGTCATTTTACTGTGGTTTTTTATGCCTTAAATCTTTAACATGGACCTCCCTCACTTTTTTTCTTTTCACTGTTGGAATTGAGGTCACTGTAGTATTTACACATTTGCTAACAATTTATTTGTTTATTTAAAATATTTATATACCACTCTTCACCTAAATGATACCAGAGTGGTTTACAATATATACACCTAATGCAATAAAATCCACGTATTAAAATATTGAAAAACACAATAAAATTCAAACCACTGTAGCCAATAGTTAGAACCAAGTAAGGAATTTCACTTGGGTGAAAAGATGAGTTAAACAGGCACTAAAAACTCATCAAATTTGTTGCCTGCCTTATTTTAGAGGGAAGGGAATTCAACAGGCCTGGTATCACTATGGGAAACTCTGTCGCCCAGGATGCTGCATAATTTGCCTCATCAGGCAGTGGTACATCCAACAGAGCCTCCTATGAATATCTCAGCACATGGGAAGACATGTATAGGAGTGGGCATTCTTTCAGATATCCAGGCACCAAGTTGGTGTACAGGGGCATATGTGTCGTCTTCAACTTGGCTTGGTAGCAATTTGGCAGCCAGTGCATTTCCTTCAAGACTGGTGTAATGTGATTATGGTAGTTGCCCCACTTGGCAGCCTAGCTGCCTCAGTTTGAACCAGCTTCAAGAGAAGCTGTGCATATAACATATTACAGGAATCCAGTCTTTAGGTTACCAACATGTGGGTCACTGTTGCTAGGCCACAGTGGTAGCTGCTTGGCACACCAGCCAAAGCTTATAAAATGTTCTGCTAGCCACTGAAGTCACTTGTGCCTCCAGCTACATTAACTAGTGCATCTTTCCATGTTTTGGCTACTGGGAGGTGGTAATGACAATAGCCTATGGGTCTTACATCTCTTTCCAACTTATATGTTGTTTCCTTGTGGAGCCAGAACAGAATAGAAAAGAAAATTTTATATGGAATGCAGCACCGAATACTTGATTTTTAAATAACTATGACTGTATTCCTCAAGAATTTAGCAGAAGAAAAATTCATTAAAATAAACTGAAACTATAGCACATAAAGCTGTATGCAAAAAGCATAGAGATTGTAATTTCCTGGGCCTTAATTTGTCTGGTCCCCTTCTTTTTTACCAGTAACGACATCTAATGGCTTCTCTGATATTTAAGCAATTTTCTTGTTCACATCATCTTATACAGTTTTTAAAAAGTTTATCGAGAAGACAAACCCAGACTTCTTTTGTCAGCAAAATAATCCTGAAATTGGAAAATATGAGTTGCTAGACCAGTACAGTGTAATTATTCAGACTTGTTATAGCAGTATATTAGTCATGCATTGGTGCAAGTGTTTAGGATCAGGGTGCCAAGCTTTCTTTCTATTTCAATCACAGAAGCTGATTCAGTATCAATGTTTGAGCAATTAATTAGAGTATCTGATTTTGGGGGGACGACGACGACTGTTCAATTAAAAATGCTGCACCAATTACTTGGGCAGCAGTTTTTTAAAAATAGAAACAAATGGCGGCTGTTTTAAAAAAGAGATTCTAGCCAGAATACCTTTTCCAACATTACTTTGCTGCAGCACATATTTGCACCACCTAAGAATACTGAAAAAATTTAACCAACGGTTCCACTTCCATTCACAGAAGCGTCTTTTGTCTATTGGAGGATTCTGCAAGTGGAAGGGGAAGTTGCGCCTGCCTCTTGTGCCCTCTGCGCCCCCCCCCCCCAATATCTGCACTAGGGAAGTAGAGAGCCATCTAGAATAACGTGGAGGTGGCCCAGGAATAGGGATCTGCAAGAGGAAGGGAAAATGGTGAAAATTGCCTTCTCCTTTCCATTTGTGGAAACCTCTGTTAGATCAAAGACCCTTCCATGAATGACAGGGCAAATTCATTTATTTACGACATTTCTATCCCACCTTTCTTCTCTAACATGGAACTCAGAACAGCATACGTGGGATTCTCTGACAGTCTCTCTTCAAGACATGGACCAGACCTAGATCTGTGTAACTCAGTGTCTCCCCCCCCCCCTTGCATCTATTTGTTTCTCATATGCAAATATAATGGATACATTAATCAACTATGACCCTTGCAGTTACAATAAACTAAAGATTTGTTTATTCAGATAACAGGCCGAGAGAAAATGTAACACACCAAAGCAGTATGGAATGCTTTGCCACTGTTCTTAATTTGAATCAATCTATTTATGAACGGACATGAAAAGAGCTTAGGACACGTTTCCAATTTTACACTGCTTATACTGCTTTCCCTTTAGGCTATTGTGGTGACTGATGGAGAACGTATTCTTGGCCTTGGAGACCTTGGTTGTTATGGAATGGGCATCCCAGTGGGTAAACTAGCACTTTACACAGCATGCGGAGGAATGAAGCCCCAGGAGTGTCTGCCTGTTATGCTTGATGTGGGAACTGACAATGAGGTAACTGTTGTTTCATGCTGTCATGAACATTTGATATATTTCAAGGAAGAAATGGACAAAACTGTGTAATAGTATTTGCCTGTTCAGCTGAAAGGGTATGGTTAACATTCTTTCCCAGAAAAAAAAAAATCTCACTCATTGCATGACAGTAGTTCTGATGTATATTTTAAACATTGTGTTACAGTCCAGGCAATCAGTCTGTCTTTGTAGACTAGTTGTTCTTCAACTTGGGTCTCCAGATGTTGTTGAACTACAAATCCCATCATGCCTTACCTCAGCTTGGGTTGGTGGGGTTGTACCCCAATAATATTTGGAAAACCAATGTTGAAGAACACTGTCCTAATACAAATTTAGAGGCTTTTGCTGCAGCAGTGTCCTGAGCAAGCTCCATGGGATACAGAGTGCAACACAAGGGAAGATACAATGTTTTGTCAAAGTCAAGTGTGCCAAGGACAAGTTGGGACTGGTGATGGCACACCTGCAAAATTCTCCTTCATAGTGTGCCTGCTATAGTTTAGTGCATTAGTATTTGGGATGGGCTTAGCTCCTGGGACAAGAGGAAGGCTCAAGGAATGTCTTGTGCAAATAATGGGACAGCAGCACTGCATTCTATGCTCTAGTTCCATCCATGTAGTTCCTATACTGAAAATAAATTTTCTAGCTGTTGCTGGTATTAGTGGTGACCTTATAACTTTATGAGCGGCACATTAGGAAACACTAGTTTGGATCCTAAGAACTGCAAATGGAGTTCTCACAGAATGGGATTTCCTTGCTGTTTCTTTTGGCTACTCCAAAAAATTGCACCTGAAGATTGTGGAATGCTTCCAGAATGGCATGCAATGTGGTGTATCAGGGCCTTCAACAAAATAGGGAGGTTGGTGGAAATCAGAGACATCCTCTAGCGCAAGCAGAAGAACTATTCACACTAAGATTTTACCGGATACAGACCACTGTATATGTGCAGTAATATTATATTACTCTTGCTTGAAAATAATAACATTTGTGAAGGTTATTTAACCTTAAAATCTGTCCTCATGATTGTATCCATTAAAAGAAAAATCCCCATGATTAGGAATGCCTGGGCACATGGCAATTTCTGTAAAGTGGGGTAATGATGTACATTATTGCAGAGCAAAACTTATGGAAATGATTTGTATAAGGCTATTTTAATAAACTCAGTTGTAGAAGGGGAATAGTGGAAATAGGATGTGATGAAATATTTTGGATGGTTTAAACTATGTAGTGATGAAAAGGAATGCAAAAAACATCAAATGCTTTTGAAAACAGATCTGACCATTTACTGTCATTGTTCCAGAAAATAAGGAAAAATATAAAATTGCACGCAGTGGATTTCCCAGCCATTAAGACAGAGAGAATCTTGGAATTCAATTTGAAACGGAGCAGATCAGTACAGTATGTTAGCCTGCTGTCACTGAAGCAGATAGTCTTAGAAGAGACTGAATTTATTAAAGCTAGTTGGGAATTTCCTGATGGAAACTATTTTGATTTCTTAAAAATACTGTGTTTCATTGAAACTGGAATGTTGCAATCTTATTAGGCTGTGAAATGGAACTTCCAGTGGCAGGCAGAGCTGTCTAATTCCTAGTCAAAGGCTGCAAGCTTCAAGACTGTTTCTACACAGTTTCTTTCACAGGGTTCCGATTATATTTTATTAGATCTTCCCAAGCCACAGACAAGTCCATACAGATAATTGTTATTTTAGTAGGAACAAAATGTTTCTGCACCGGAGCTTCTAGCTAGAGCTGGACATACATTAATCACCTTCCCTAGGTGGTAGATTACATAAGAGGAGCAATTTATCTGCCTCCAGCCTCCATGTACATAATTATTACTTCCAGCCCAGGATGCACAGGATGTGTGAAGAGACCTCCGGCTCTAGGGTGGTATATAAATTCAATAAATAATAAATAATAAAAATAATTATGTGTGAAAGTATTGAAAGGCAGCCCAGACCTGTTTCATGAATGTTGGATTTGGACCGAAAGCACCAAATCAAAAGTATTTCTGTGTGGAAGCAGCCAGTAAGATTTGAGGCCAGGTAGCAACTGTGCACCTGTTCTCCTTTCAACCTTGGATAACGTGAAGAAAAACCTAACCACAAGGGACTTAAAGATTCAGGTGTAATGCAGTATTCTTTTTCTACTCCCAAGTCATAAAGGTTATGCAAAACACTGCCTTGCTTCAAATACTGCATTGCAAACAACTTTTTGTCTTCTCTTCTTGCCTTGAAAATTAGTATAGGGATCAAATGGAGAATTTCTTTTTGACATCTCTGTGCTCAAGGGGAGAGGTTTTGGTAGTATGTATTACCTCTTTCTTGGAGGCTAAGCTGGTATTAGAATTTAAAACATAAGAGTTGCAATGGGACTCAGCATACCAAATTTCATTCCAGTATCTCAGTTGGAAGAGTTATTGCATTACAGCCAAATAACAGTAGAATCAAATGGAATGCCAAGTGGGCATGTTCAGCCAACAATTTTGATTGAACTTGGAAGTTTTGGTCAGAAGGCAGTTGAGAGACAGTAGTCTTGTAAACAATCATCTCAAGTAAGAGGGTGTATGTGTATTTTTCAAACTTAGGACTTCATAACTCAGACACCTGTAGTAGTAGTAGTAATAATAATAATAATAATAATATCATTATTTATACCCCACCCATCTGGCTGGGTTTCCCCAGCCACTCTGGGAGGCTTACAGCATATAAAAAACATAGTAAAATATCAGATATTAAAAACTTCCCAATATAGGATGTCTTCCAAAAGCTGCCTTCAGATGTCTTCCAGAAGTTATGTAGTTCTTTATCTCCTTATCTCCCCACACCCTGTCCCCCTAAAACAGTACTTCTGTTTTATAAGGATTCAACCTCAATCCATTAACCTCCATCCACCCTCCAACCGCCTCCAGACACTCACATACGACATTCACTGCCTTCACTGGTTCCAATTTAAGAAAGAAGTAGAGCTGGGTATCATCCGCATACTGGTGAACACCAAGCCTAAACCCCCTGATGTTCTCTCCCAGTAGCTTCATATAGATGTTGAAAAGCATGGGGGAGAGGATGGAACCCTGAGGTATCCCACATATGAAAGCCCAGGGGACTGAACACTCATCCTCCAACATCCTCCAACATCATATTTTGGACACGACCTAGGAGGAAGGAGCAGGAGACTTCCGGTCGGCGCCAGCGTCTTAATGGCGGTCTTTGCCTTGAGCTCCGAGGCAGGACTGCTCCACGGGTTCGGGTCTGACCCGCTACGGCGAGCGGGGGACCCCTAAAATCACAGGCGCTGAAGCCTGTGAACAAGGAGATTCGGTGGGCACCTTTGCACCCCCCGGTATTGCGAAGGAGCCTTTTTAAAGGCTCCGGAGCGGCATCGGGTGTGAGTGCGGTGCTGAGGATCGCAACCCAGCTCGTGGAGCGAAGCCGCGTCGCCATTGACGGAGAGCGCCGATTCCTTCCTGAAAATTACAGATTGGCAACAAAACCTGTGAGTAGGAATTATAAAATATTTGAAAAGGATTATTTTTAAGAAGATTCGGCTGAAAACGGGAAAGGCAAAATTAAGGAAGTCAGCCTCCCGGAACTGCACGATTAACGCAGCAATGAAAAGAGCTAGCTGTATTTAAAGGGAACGTTTTATTTGAACTTTGCTAAACCCCGACATTGAAAAGACCTTCCCCCCACGGAGCGGGAGTAGGGGGGAAGGAAAATTTGGCTTAATCTAACCCGCTAGAAGAAGTAAGCTTTGAAAGGGAAACTCTCCGCTGCCGATACCTTTGATCAGGCTGCCTGAGCGGTGAGCGCCTAGAAACGAACTGTCAAAAAAGAGAGGACTACGGATATAAAGTAAGACTATATTTGAAACATAGTAACGGGACTTTACTTGGCAGACCCAGATTTTCAAATGGCAACAAAGTAGGACTTTGGGTTGGATTTTATCTCCTTTGGGACATTGTATGGCTACTTGCTTCCCTGTTTCTTTGTTATTCCTGCTTGGATACAATTTCCCCCTCTAGAGGATTAAAAGAAAGACTGCAGTACTGAGGCAAGAACTGGGTTTTTCCACTTGCAATCTTCCTGTGGGAACGACCTTGAGTTATGAGCACGCCACTGGATGAAATATCAACAAGAAGCAAAACAAAGCAAGCTCAAAAGCAGGCTCAGAAAAGAAGCTCTATATCAGGAGCAGCAGCTGGACAAGAAAAAGTAACAACAGCATCAATGGATTCTATGACACAGGCACTGCTCAAAATAAATCAATCTTTAGAAGTACTCACTAAGCAATCTACAGAGAACTCTAAGAAACTGACAGAATTAACAACAAGATTGGACTTGAACACAACGACAATATCGTCTAACACAGAGTCTATAAATCGTTTAATACAAGAAAGTACGGAAACAAGGAAAATAGCCGAGACTGCTAAAATTACTGCCGAGGAAGTCAAGGGAAAATTTGTACCTATTGTAAAGAAGGTACATGAACATGATGCAACCTTAGCTCTTATGGAACTGGAGAGGAAAGGCAAGAATCTGAAATTGAGACTGGTACCAGAGGAGGAAGAGGGCAACCTTGGGGAATTTCTCACAGACAAATTTCAAGAATTTTGGACTGATGAATTAGAAGGAGAAGAAGATGAATATGTAATAACTACAGCCTTCCGGATTGGCAGGAAGCAAGGCAAGAAACCAAGGGATTGTTTAATCACTTTAAGATCCAAGGAAGAAAGAGATAAAATATTGAACCTACATTTCCAGAAGGCACTGATTATTAAGAATTCTCAAATACAGATTTACAAAGATATTCCTAAATATTTTTTGGGAGTGAGGACTCAATTTAAAGACTTAGTGGACTTGCTGAAACAAAACAACACTCCATTCAGATGGGAGTTCCCACAAGGGTTGTCCTTTAACTTTAAAGGGAAGAAAATTAAAATAAAAACAATCCAAGATAAGGAACATTTTCTGGAGAGAAATTTTGAGGACTTTCAGAAAGGAACCGTGAGTGAGAGGGAAATACCGGATATTGCAAACTTATCATTTGGACTGACTCCAGCACCGACTGATCAGGAACAAGAACTTGGAGCGGTTGGTGGAAAAGACACCCAATAACAAATATGTCTCTGCAACTTCTGAGTTGGAACTGCAATGGTCTTAACCATCCCCGAAAAAGGACTCAAGTGTTTCATATATTAAAGAAAGAGCAATTAGACATAATATGTTTGCAAGAAACTCATATTGCCAGAATACATAGAAAACTTTTGACAAATAAAAGATTAGGACTGGAATTTATTTCCTCAGATAAGGTTAAGAAAAGAGGAGTGGTGATCTATGTTAAGGAGAAATGGGAACCAAAAATGATTTTCAAGGATGAACAAGGAAGATTTCTGGCAGTGGAAATTCAAATGCAAGGAGAAAAAATTTTGATTGTAGGTATTTATGCACCTAATGAGGGGAAGGCTGAGTTTTTCAAGAAGTTGCATGAGACATTAACCGACTTTATGGACTATAAAATTATAATGATGGGCGATATGAATGGAGTTGTCTCCACAAACATGGATAAAGCTCAAAGACAAGTAATCTCTAAGGATGGGAGACTTCCAAAGACTTTTTTTGAACTGACTGACACAATGGACTTGATTGACATTTGGAGAACAAGGAATCCTCTGGAAAGAGAGGGGACCTTCTTCTCTGAAGCAAAAATGACATGGACCAGGATTGACCAAATATGGATTTCTAGTAATCTGGCACCAAGGGTTAAAAATACAGAAATCTGCCCAAAAACTTGCTCTGATCATAACGCAGTAAAGATGGAAATGAAATTGACAACAGCTGGAACTTTTAGATGGAGAATGAATGACACCCTTTTTAGAGATGAAGCAATTGTAAAAAAGGCCCAAAAGACTCTGAAAGATTACTTTGAAATAAATCTAGGAACAGACCTGGAAAGAAGAATAATATGGGACGCAAGTAAGGCTGTCATGCGTGGTTTCCTAATTCAACAAAATTCGATAAAAAGGAAACAACAGAATGAGAAGAAAGAAAAAATTTGGAATCAGATGAAAGAAGGAGAGAAGAAACTGAGGTCAAAACCAAAATCTCAGGAAATTTTAAGAGAAATAAAATACTACCAGACCCAATACATGGAACTGATGAACCAAGAAATAGAATGGAAAATAAAACAAATGAGGCAAAAAACTTTTGAATCAGCTGACAAATGTGGGAAATTGCTGTCATGGCAATTGAAAAAGAGACAAAAGCTGAACACTGTGACGTCCCTTGAAGTAGAGGGAAAATTTATAAATAAACCAAATGAAATTAGTAATTGTTTTCAAAGTTTCTTTAAGAAATTATATGCACAAGGGCCGAAAGATGAACAAGAGATAGAAGAATTTATTAAAAAATATGGACTATCAAAGATCTCAGAAAAAAATAAGAGGAGTTTAAATGAAAAAATTACGAATCAGGAAATCGAGGGTGCCATCCAGAATATGCAACTAGGAAAATCACCAGGGCCAGATGGACTGACGGCAAGATATTATAAAGAAATGAAGGAATGGTTAATACAACCACTGAAAGAAGTGTGTAACCAAATTTTGGAGGGGAAAAAGGCTCCCGAATCGTGGAAAGAAGCATTCATCTCACTTATACCGAAGACAGAAACTGAGAAACATCAAGTTAAGAACTACCGCCCTATATCACTCTTAAATGTGGATTATAAAAATTTTGCAGACATTTTAGCAAAAAGATTTAAAAAAGTGTTGTTAGAGGAGATTCATAAAGATCAAACAGGCTTTCTCCCAGGGAGACATATGTCAGATAATGTAAGGAATATTATAGATATTTTGGAACTACTGGAGACTGATATAAATAGAAAAGCAGTTTTAATTTTTGTGGACGCGGAGAAAGCCTTTGACAATATCTCTTGGAGTTTTATGAAGAGGAATCTCCATGGGATGGGGGTAGGCCAAAATTTTGAAAACGGTATAGGTGCAATATATTCAGAGCAAAAAGCTAAATTAATTGTGAATGGTGTAGTCATGGATGAAATTCCAATAGAAAAAGGGACACGACAGGGTTGCCCAATATCCCCTCTATTGTTTATATCGGTCCTGGAGGTGTTGTTGAATATGATTAGAAGGGACCAGCTGGTTGAAGGAATACACCTCGGAGCTAAACAATATAAGTTAAGAGCATTTGCAGATGATCTAGTTTTGACTTTACAACAGCCAGCAGCCAGTACAAAAAGAGTTTTAGAGTTAATTGAAATATTTGGTCAGGTGGCTGGTTTTAAATTAAACAAACAAAAGACAAAGGTACTGGAAAAAAATCTAACGATGGGGGAAAAAGATAGCTTTCAAAGAGAAACTGGCTTGGAGATAACAAAAAAGGTGAAATATCTAGGGGTGAATCTAACATCTAAAAATATGAATTTGTTTAAAGATAACTATGAGAAATGTTGGTCGGAAGTGAAGAAAGATTTTGACACATGGTCTAGATTGAGATTATCCTTGTTAGGCCGAATTGCTGTTATTAAGATGAATGTATTGCCGAGATTGTTGTTTTTGTTCCAGACACTTCAAATTATAGATAAGATGGATTGTTTCAAGAAGTGGCAGAAAGATATATCAAAATTTGTCTGGCAGGGCAAAAAACCCAGAATAAAATTTAAGATTTTAACTGATGCAAAAGAAAGGGGGGTTTTGCGCTGCCGGACTTAAGACTCTATTATGAAGCAGCAGCTTTCTGCTGGCTGAAGCAATGGCTACTTCTTGAAGACACAGATATTTTAGATTTGGAAGGGTATGATAACAATTTTGGCTGGCATGCATATTTATGGTATGACAAGGCAAAGATCTATAAAGGCTTTAAAAATCATATTGTCAGGAAAGCTTTATATAATGTTTGGAATCGATATAAGGATTTGTTGGAAAATAAAACACCCAGATGGTTGTCACCAATGGAAGCTAGAGCAGTTAAAAAACTTAATATGGATTCAAATTGGCCAAAATATAGTGAAATTATAGAGTATGATGGTGAAAATGTCAAATTACAGAGCTTTGAGAAATTAAAATCCAAAGTTCGAGATTGGTTACATTATTATCAGATAAATGAGACTTTTAAGCAGGACAAGAAATTAGGATTTCAGAAAGAGAGGTCAAAATTGGAAACAGAACTGTTAGAGACCAATATTAAGAATCTGTCTAAAATGTATAACTTGTTGCTGAAATGGAATACACAGGATGAAACAGTTAAATCAGCTATGATTAAGTGGGCACAAGATGTTGGTCATGATATTATGTTTGCTGACTGGGAGCAGTTATGGACCACAGGCCTTAAATTTACGGCATGTAGTGCCTTAAAAGAAAACATAATGAAAATGATCTATAGGTGGTACATGACTCCAGTCAAGCTTGCAAAGATATATCATTTGCCCAATAATAAATGCTGGAAATGTAATGAATGCGAAGGAACTTTCTATCATCTTTGGTGGACCTGCCCAAAGGTTAAAGCCTACTGGGAAATGATCTATAATGAAATTAAGAAAGTCCTTAAGTGGACATTTGCAAAGAAACCGGAGGCTTTTCTCTTGGGCATGGTCGGCCAATTGGTACCAAAGAAAGATAAAACCTTTTTTATGTATGCAACCACAGCAGCAAGAATTCTTCTGGCAAAGTATTGGAAGATGCAAGAATTACCTACTCTGGAAGAATGGCAGACGAAGGTGACTGAATTTATGGGACTGGCAGAGATGACCGGCAGAATCCGTGATCAAAGGAGAGAGACGGTGGAAGAAGACTGGAAAAAATTTAAACTATATCTTAAGAACTGTTGCAAAATTTCGGACTGATAAAATGTTAAGGGTCAAGAAATAAAGAACTATAGCTGTAAATAGTTAAGTTAAGAAAATTTTGAGGGAAACGAAATATTGAAAAGGAATGAAGGATTGCTAAAAATTTCTGAAACAGGGGTGCAGTGAAGGGGAGGCGTGGGGAAGTCATGTGTTGTTTATTTGTGTGTTTTTTGGTTTTATGAAAACTAATAAATTTTTTTATTTTTTTTTTAAAAAAAAGGAGGAAGGAGCAGAACCACTGTATAACAGTGCCCTCAACTCCCAACCCTTCTGGCCGGTCCAGAATGATACCATGGTCAACGGTATCAAAAGCCACTGGGAGATCCAGCAGAACTAGGAAACAGCTTTCACCTTTGTCCCTAGCCCACTGGAGATCATCAACCAGCGCAAAGAAAGGCAGTTTCAGTCCCATAATGAGGCTTGAATCCTGATGGGAAGGGATCCAAATGGAATCCTGATGGGAAGGGATCCTCCAAGCATGCTTGGTATTGTTCAGCAATTGCCCACACTTCCACCTTGCCCAAGAAGGTTTGAGACTGGGCAATAGTTGGCAGGTCTAAAGATGTTTTTTTAAAGAAGCTGCTTCTTTCAGCAGGTCTGGAAAGACTCCCGCACAGAGGGAAGCATTCATCATCCCTTGGAGCCCATTGCTCAGCCCTTCTCAGCTCGCTTTTATGAGCCAGGGTGGGTAAGGGTCAAGGAGACAGGTGGTCAGTTTCACTCCTCAAAGCAGCCATGCCCTCGGAGGTTAACAGATTAGAATTGATCCTATGCAACTTGACTAGTCGGGACTCTAGCACTCTCCCACCCCAGCCCTACTCCCACAGTCTACCTCTTTCCGAATCTGAGCAACTTTAACTGCAAAGAAGTTTGCAAAATCATTGCAGGAAATCTTAGGGTCCTCATCAGGCAAAGGTGGTTCCATTAGATTGTGAGCCACCTGAGAGAGTCTCCTGCTGCTGTTTTCTGCAGATGCAATAGATGCGGCAAAGAAGATGTTCTTGGTAGGCTCAACGTTGAGCTCTAACCCATGTTTGCTCGGATTCAGAATGAGTTTTCCGCCACTGGTGCTCTAGCCATCTCAGCGATTGTTTCATCTCCCTCAGCTCTGGGGCAAACCACAGGGCCGTCAGGACTCCATGCAATTGGAGAGGGCACTTCGGAGCCAGACAGTAAATAGCCCTGGCTAACTCTGTATTCCAGTGGGCCACCAGGGAATCAGCTGAGAGGCAATCAACATGGGATAAAACATCCTCAACCACTCTCTTGAAAGCATTTGGATCCATTACAAGAAAGAAGATTCCACCTAAACATTAGGAAGAACTTCCTGACAGTAAGAGCTGTTCGACAGTGGAATTTGCTGCCAAGGAGTGTGGTGGAGTCTCCTTCTTTGGAGGTCTTTAAGCAGAGGCTTGACAACCATTTGTCAGGAGTGCTCTGATGGTGTTTCCTGCTTGGCAGGGGGTTGGACTCGATGGCCCTTGTGGTCTCTTCCAACTCTATGATTCTATGATTCTATAAGTGTTGGAGATGGACCATTTGAATCCGTCCCACCTCCCTGTGAAGAAAAAGTTGCTCCAGGAAGTGATCTTATCATGGCAATTCTTGTATTTCACTTTTACTTAATGTCAGATCACCCATGTCTATAAAGCTGAACACCAGGGCTAAGGCATGTCTGAGGCTATGGGTTGGGCCAAACTTATTCAGGGACAGCCCCTTGGAGGCCATTCTTTCCAAGAAGTCCCAAGCAGTCCCTTGTAAGGTGCTGTCGGCATGGATGTTAAAATTCCGTAGGACAACCAAACCAGGAGAACAATCACCATGACCTGAAGCAGCTCAGGCCGGGAATCCGTGGTGCAGCGGGGAGGTCAGTACACCAATAGGAATTCTATACTGCCCCTGTTGCCCAACTTCCAGAACATGCACTCCGAAAACTGAGTCTCCCCAATAGGATGCCTGGTGCAAACTAAAGACTTCCTAAAGATCACTGTAAAGACTGTGTTCATGGAAGACAATCTTACTCGGCTACGAGTGATCACCAAAGAAGAAGAAGAAGCTTCCTAAAGATCACTGTAAAGACTGTGTTCATGGAAGACAATCTTACTCGGCTACGAGTGATCACCAAAGAAGAAGAAGAAGCTCCTTCACCCACTGCGCTAGGATTGAAGTGTTAAGATGCCACCCTCCAAGACCCCTCACTAGCTGAGTCAAGTAAACAACGACCCCAAGTTTGGATTATGGTTTGCTTCTCCTTTGCACTAGGAGACAGGAGCAAAGGGGGTGCAATAAGCACATTTATGGTAAACCATTAACAGTAGTTCATGGTGATGTCCAAATGCATTTTACTGTTGTTTCCTCATGGGACTGACAGATAAAATTGATGTTAAAGATAGCTGTTATTTTCTTTAGAAAATAATGTATAATTATATATAAATATAAATTATAAATTTATATAAATTAAACTTCACAAAATTTGGAACTTCTTAATGTAATACAGTCTTCATACCATGTATGTCCAAATACATTTTTTACATTGAATTAGGTCAGAGTGTTCATAAACCCAAGAGTGAATCGTTCCAAAGAAGAAGAAAAATAAAAGGATATAAAATTACAATGAGTGTTATCCAATTGTGAATGTACTGAGTAAAATAGCACATGGAAACGCCAGTGCACATATTACCTGGAATGTGTTTTATTACACATGTGTGCAGCAGGGAAATGTAGACTTTAAATGCTTCCCTGATGTTCTCGTTCTCTCTCTCTCTCTCTCTCTCTCTCTCTCACACACACACACACACACACACAAACACAAACACAAACACAAACACAAACACAAACACACCCCTCTGAGATTGCTGGCTTTGTGTTTTATTTAAACAAGACAATATTTATAAAGAATCTACATGTTCTTGAAATGTGGCAAATAAAACATGTGTGAATATTATCAAGTCAATGCACGGCCTGCACTGTTATCCCTTCCCCTCATTGTAGGACTTGTACCGTGATACTCATATCTGTATGCAGGACTGAGATGGTGCAGTTTTGAAATAAAGTGCAGGTATAGCTGTGGATTGGTATGGATATGCCACTTCCCACGCTCTTGTTTGTGGGTGTAGCAAGTATTCTGTTAGGCCTGTTTAACACAATGCTTTTAGCTTAAGCGAACTACTAGATGTGGCTGCTGGAAGCATTTTATATTGAGGAGCCTTCAAAATGATAAACAGCAGAAGGCTGCTGTAGTATGAGGTGTCACTGGACCATTTCCATGCACAGACGCTGCAGTATTCTAGGGATGGGAAGCAGGAACCTATCATGGGGACCTCTAAAATGAAGAACCAGATACATACTACAAGCTGCCACGTGTTTTAATCTGGTTTTAGCTTTTTAGTCATTTTAATTGCTTTTGAACATTTCAAATACTTGTTTTAACTATTTTTTCTGATAATTTTGTTGTCTTATTTTTTTTTATAAACCACTTTGAGGTTTTATTATAATCAGGCAGTATATAAATGCTGTTGAAATAAACAAGAACAAAAATAATAAATAACATACTTCAAATCCTTTTAAGCAGTTTTCACCCAAGAGACCATTCCTTCCCTTTGAAAATCTTCCTCTTTGTATGAAATACAAGTGGAATAAAATGGAAAGCATATAGTTTTTGTAGAAAAAATATACTAGAGCAAAAACTATGATCCAGGAGGTTTCTATATTTTTAAACTAATACAACTTGTCATTTATATAGCAATAGCAGACGCAGTATATCAACAATGCGTATAACAGGCGTGCAAAGTATTCTCCTGTTGCAGAGGGGGTTTAGTGGACTAAGGTTTCGAAAATAGTGGCTTGACAGAAGCCACATACTGAGTTGATAACTAAAATGCCATTTCAACCAGGGTTTCCCAGATTATGCTGAAAATTTAGCCACTGTTCCACACCATCTCTCAAACTACTGTAGCAACATATTATCACTACATTTGAGGCTTCATATGGAGCAGACTGAAGTGATAGACTACTAAGGTGGTATAATAGATTATGCCATTTCAGACTTCAGGTGGCAGATAACACTGTGAATGTTTGTTGATAGAAACCTACTACAAATAAAAAAACAGCACAGCTGCAAATAGAATGGCTATTCATGTATCACCCCAAAAGACAAAAATGCATCACTAGAAAATCAGCACAAAGGGGGACACAAAGGTGCATAAAATTCACATCTGCTAATTTCTGTATAGATATAAATTCAGAAATAATTACTGTAATTTAAATAGTAATATAATACATCTCATAATAATGGAAAAGGCTTCAGCCAGCTAACCTGTGCGCCTGCTCAGTCTGCTGTTTAGGTGCTAGCTGTGGATGAACAACTGTAAGGCACCATTTAATTCATCTGCATGTGCAGACCAGGCTACTGTTTAGGAATAGTTATTTATACTTGCTACATGCCAGCATAATGACAAAATTGGTAGGTGGTTTCTAACTTTCAGCTGCATTATCTGCATTATGCTAATACTATTTGTTGCTAACATAGAAGACCTTTGGCTGACTTACTTTGTTAGCTGCTAACTTGGCAACTGATTATTTTCAGTAAACTGCCAGAGATTTTACAAATTCTTCTTGATGTTTATTAATCTCTTATTTTTGATGCTCTTTTCTGAAGAGCTCTCAAACATTCACAACTGTAATGCAGTAAATGGCAATTTCTGTATTTCTTTTAGCTCAGGGGTATCAGGAACTTAGAAGCTTAGTGATAAATCTAGATTAAACAACATGCACATGTATCAGTTTCATGTTAACTCTACTATAACAGCCAGCCTTTTATGAGCAAAAATGTAGCACTGAAAACAGTCTTTGAGCAGGTTTTGGTTTGCCTTTTTTTTTTAAAGCATCAAAGTATGTCCTATGAATTCATAGCTTTCAACTTCTCAACTACTGTAAGTCTAATGTAACTTACAGCGCACTGCTGCTAAAGCATATAAAAAGCGATCAAACAGAAAAGGGCAAATAACTGAAACTGCAGATCTCTGAATGGAAAAGTCAAATTCAGTAGCAACAGATCCTGCTGTTTTAAAGCAACATTGACCAAAAGATAGTTTACTTTCGAGGAAGACAACTTGTGTAAATCTACATCACAAGATTAATATATTATCAGAATTTCTTCCATGGCCACCTGGTCATGGCCAGGTCTGCTTTACTTTTATACCTTGCATGTTGATTGCATTATCTGGGCTTGACAAGGCATGTTACCCACACCTAATCCCTGAGCTAGCAAGCTCCACCTGGGCTGTAAATGGAATGTAATTAGAGTAAAGGAAATGTGTGTGTGTGTGTGTGTGTGTGTTCTATCACACAGGAACACACCCATGTGTCATGCCCAGTACTTGCCTTAGACTAGTGAATTCCTAGAAAGAATCTAGTCACCTTGAGTCAGACAGTGGTCAGTGGGCCCAATCTGTACTGAACTCCTCAGCATGAGCTGGTGACATTTTTGTCTTGGGCTCTGATCTTCATGATGTATATAAGGCAGTTTTTTTACAAATCTGCCCTAAATGAGAGTTCATGTATTAGTGAAAAATATCCATACTTCTGCTGTATACCTAGCAGAAATCTGAGTGAGGCATGTGTGCATCTTGACATTTGCCCAGACTGTGTATATGTGGTGGACATAGAGAACATATGGTTGTGGTGGGCTATGCCCAGTCTTCATGGCGTAGCTCACAGCATGCATAGAAACCTGGATAGCCTGCTATGTGCATGGCTCATTCCAAGCTCTCCAACAGATATGCACTTCATTGTGTCATCATTGCAGTAAGATTGTGAATGAAATGTGCCTGCCCAGGAGCATCTAGTGTAGATTTTGAGAAGCAACTCAAGATGTATGTATTGAACTTGTGCATGGTAATACAATGTTAGGTGTGCAGATAGATGACTGTAAAGATTTGGAAGTTGGGCCTATTCTGAACCACAGGCTTGCAGTGGGCATTGGAAAGTTAGCTTCACATCAGCACAACTCTGCAACATATTGGCAGCTTTCATGAGAAGATTCAAAGGGGACTTGTGTTCTCAGGTTTTCCACAGAAACAGCAAGAGTACTCATGTTGCTTCAATTACTTGGCAGTACTTTACAGGCAATGTACAGTAAATGTTGGAAGTCTCCACTACTAAATTCAAGTCCAGCTACTTATCAAAGTACTTATACCTGGCAGGAGCCTCAGCTGGACTGTAAGCTGGCCATCCTAAAATCACTCACAGTTCTATTGGTTACAAAAACTATTTAGGATTTGGACCACTGAAATCAATGGGTCTGCTATTCATGAAATGTTTATAAGTTTAGCTTTTAGAGTCTGACACCAGAAAGTTGTCAACACTTTAGTGTGAATAAATGAGCACATTTCCTAAATGCTTTCCTGGAGCTTTATGAAACTTGGCTTCAGTGCATTTTGTTCTTTCTCTAGAAAAATAGACCACTAGAGAAGCAACATGGGAAGAAAAGGGACTAAAGTTTGTAGTTCAGTAGTAGGAATAGTTGGAACCTGGGGCTGTCTGACCTAATTAGCATTGACACCATAAGTGTCTTTGTTGTTGCTGCTGCTGCTACTTAGACAGCGTCAAGAACCAGGAACATATAGAACATTGCTAGGTTAGGTAAATCTGCCCCCCGTGAGATCATGTCAGCTGCTACCAGGTGAGATGCAGCAGCAAACCTCTGGAGTGGGGTGGGATACTTGCTTAGAGAAGATACTGCATTGAAATCCCAACTCATATAGTGGGAATTGTGAATCTAAGTAGTATGAGATAGTGAGGAAACATGAGTATTTGATATTGTTGGCATAGGATTGTATATCAGAGTTCTGTGACCTTGTAAATCCATGATACTGGTTCAGAAGAAGAAGTATATTTTGACAATATTTGGCTCTGGTTGCTACTATCAAGATTCACTGTTCAAACCATCTGTGTGTTTTAGTTTAAAGTGTGCCATATATTTTCAGTTACTCAACTTTAAACGAGAGCAATAGAAAGAGGGCCTTTGTTACAGCTATCCTAAAGTCTTGATTTGAAATAGTAGCTGCTAGTTGGCTGCAGCTTTAGTCTCTGAAAAGCAGATTTATTAAAGACAATGCATCGGAATACTCAAAAAGGAAAAAAAAACCCTTACTCCATACTTTATTCTGTACTGACTACTAGAGCAACAGATACTGCCATGAATACTGAGACTATGAACAGGGACAGAATGCATATTTGTGTCTTCTTAAACTGACTTGTCGTAGTTAAGGGAGAGGTTATTTTTCCTTGTTAAATAGTATATTATTAGCAGATAGTAGATTATTCTCTAGATCACTTTTTGAAAGACGGATGAGCAAGACATGTTGCGGACAGCTTATTGCTGATGCAACAGCTCCATGATATACCTACAGATTTAGCCTCTTAGTTCCACGCTCCTCGTGGGACAGCCTCCTTATCAGTGCTTTTCTACTAGAAAAAAAGGGTTCTGGTACTCACCATGAAACTATTCAAGTAAGTGCCACACTTTTAACCAGTGCTTTTCTTTTAGAAAAACAAGGTGCTGATACTGTGTACTCTTGAGTGCCCCTAGAATAAAGCACAGCTCCTTGCCCTGCTTGAACAGGAATTCCCCAAGTCTTACTGCATTCTAGCCCTTGCAGTGGCTTCAGAAATGAAGGGCAGATCATTGCAAGTTAGCCTGGTACCCAACATGGCAGTTTTGCTAAGTTGTGGAGAAGGTAGGTTGAAGGTTTGCACCTGCAGCTTGCTCTCTGCTGCCATGGGAGTATCTATTGGTAGCCTGAGGGCAGCACTGATACACAACTTGGCCAGTTGCAGTCTGGATGATGAAAATGACCCCTTGCTATTTTTCTGAAAGACAGAGTGTATCACTGCAATGGGAAGAGATTGTCGCCAACTTGTTCATGAAGTTGGAAGTGATGTTTGAAATAACTATAATGAATCCATACTTGCTGATGGTTAGGCTTCAATAACAGTAAAAATGCCAGAACAGAAAATGCATTGGCTTCTTGGAATGTTCTTTGCCTGAACATTAGCTCAGTTTTGACTTTAGCTCAGTTTTGACGTGAGCAGATAAATGCTTGGGTTGTGTGTTTTTTTTAATGCTATGGGTACTGCACATAATTGGGATCTGTAAATTATAAGGTATGATTTGACATCTGCAACTCAAAGCCAGCCGTTATGCTGAAGAAAGAACATAATATGTACTCTGTAATTGGCATCTTCATTTTTTCCTTCCTCTATCACTATTTGAAAGGCGTTTCTGATCTACAAAATTTGACTTTATAATTTTGTGAATTTAACTTTTACTTCATCATCTAAGAATGGCAGAAAATGATCCCACACATTATGCTTTCAGTAATTTTGCCTTTATGGGCTAATAAATAAATGTATGAATCTATAATCTTGTTCATTCTCATGCTACAGGCATATCTACTCTACAAACCTGTATCAGTTTTTTACTTTCAAAACTTCTCACAAAGAATCTTGGAAATTGTAGGTTGATGAGGTGCTGAGAATTCTTATTAGAGATCAGTCTCTCCCCATGAGTCTCTGGAAGGATGTGACTATAAAACAGTTAGGCAAAGCAATCCTACTTGGACAGGGGAGGAAGAGTTAAAGGCAGACAACCTGCCCAATCCAAACTTCTGTTTAGTTTGTGCTGGGAGGGCAGAAGGAGGGTGCAGAGGGGCAATTTTCCTTTATTCAAAATCCCGCCTCCATTGGTTGCAGTGCCCAAGGGCTCACCCCAGGGCTGGCATACTTTTCTTCCAGCGCTCTGAAACATCTTCCTTCTGCTGTTGTAACATTGATATCTAAGGTGGGGCAGCTATGGAGGTTTCTGTTGCTGCAAGAAGGAAGCCTTTGTGGATGGTCCTCTTGCTCTTCCCACAGAATTCCTTCTCTATCCATGAAAAAGGAGATCCACAAAATTCTGTGACCTCTGGAACATCTTCCCATGGGCCATAGAATTGTGCTCTTAATTTCCAGTTTAGAGATGCCAATACAGTTTTCGTTTTTGGATTAGAAACACTCAAATGATAACTTGTCTGATATACTTACCTTATTGGTTTTTATTTTATTTTTTAACAGGAGTTGCTAAAAGATCCTTTGTATATTGGGTTGAAACATAAACGAATCAGAGGCCAAGCTTATGATGATCTTCTTGACGAATTTATGCAAGCTGTGACTTCTCGGTAACTGATTTTATTTGTGTATTTTACATTGTTGAATGTTTCTGAACTTCATGGTACTCATGGTACTAATTAAGAAGAGATGGCATGTTTCTCTTTTTTGCAATTCTTAAAAACTTTATAAAATGCAGTTCAAGTTCATATATTTATTATGATGAGCTGCCATAAGTTTACTCGTGCAGAATGGCAAAAAGTTGGTGGAGGAAAACATAGCTATTCTTACTATACTATATAAAGCACTTAATTTACATTGAAGAAAACTAGAATGAGATGAGGCATTCATTTCTGATGAATTCCATTGCCATAGTGCTGTAGAACATAGGGATCTGTCATTATGTGTAATGGCCAGACCCTATGTGCTACACAACCAAATAAGGATCATTTCACATGTTGCCAAGTTCCTGGAAGGCACTATTCTGTAGGTATTTGTGGGAAAACCATACATAAATCACACGGAGAGATGGTTGTGCGTGTGGAGCTTTCCACTGCGTAGAATCAGGGTGTACCTGCTTTAGGGAATTCATGACTGATGAGAGCTTTTCTCACATGTATACACATGAATAAATGAATAAATAAACAAATAAACAAATGTTCAATCATTACATGTTGCAGGTTCCCTACAAGCTACACAGAAGGCTTGTATAGAGCTTTTTTTTTAAAAAAAAAACATATGATGCATACTTAAGTCTATAGGTGAAGGATTGCTGTTCCAGTGCTATAAAACAATCCTGAACAGCACACAGTTTCAGCAGCTGGAATCAATACTAGAGTTGTGCCCAGACATTTCAGGTATTACTTTGCTCTCTACCCCAAGAAAGGCAGTTGTTCTAGCTTCTTTCCGTGGGACGGAATCAGAAATTTATGTGAGTGATGAGGTTTAGTACTTAGTAACATTACAAGGTGTGCTCTTCCTTGCTAACTTAAAACAACAAAACAACAAAACAAAACAAAGTCCTTGCCTGGTATTGCAGCTACCCTTGGTTCCTAGAATATGATTTGATTTATTGATTTATTACCGTATTTTTCCTTCTACAAGACGCCCCCACGTATAAGACGGCCCCTATTTTGGGGGACTCCGATTTAAGAAAATGGGGGGAGATGGCCCCCATGTATAAGACGCCCCCAAATTTCGGACATTATTTTTTAGGAAGAAAACATAGTCTTATACACAGAAAAATACGGTATATTTCTATGCCACTTTTCATTTGAATGAATCACAAAGCGGCTTAGAGACAATAAATAACAATAACATAATAGAACATCACAAATACAGCACAAATCATATATAATTTAAATTAGGGAATGCCTGTGGAAGGACATTACACCATGAACTCCTCATGAGCATTCCTTTTAACTTAATTGTAATAATAATTGTGCTTCTCTCAGGAATTCCACAAGCAGACTTCCTGGCTGCCTATGCTTTGACATCCTCCCATGGATATTCTAGAAAGTGCAGGCAACCAAAGAGGCTTCCGAGTGCCACACAAGGACTGTTTTTTAAAAAAGTTAACAAGGAAAAATATACTGTTGATTTGTGTTCATAGACTGATAAAGATTAAAAGAGACACAAAAGCCATTTTGTAGAATTGTTGCCTTCCTCTCACTTTGAGACAGGATTAGTAATTTCCATCCTCAACATATGATAGTATGCCTTAAGCATTGAGTGATATAGACGAATGCTGCCCATAGCACAAAGGGCATGTTTAGTTAAAAACCAGATGGCTCAATCAAGCATGCTCCATGGAACATAAAAAGTAAAATAAAATTGCTCATGAGTAGAAATCTTATGATCTTTGGCCTGGAATTCTTAGCACATAGTTCATGCTTAACTGAGAGGGTTCAAAAATTTTCAGACAGAAGACCTAAGCTTTACTATGGTTCCACACTGTGGCATTTACTCTGCAGTGGGAAGTAACATCATAAATTGATCACAGTTTCAGTTTCCAATTTTTAAGTATACAATATCTCATTTATTATATCTATTCTTTCATAAAAGCACAAAAGTATACAATATTTCATTTATTATATCTATTCTTTCATAAAAGGACAAAAATGCAGAGTTATTTTAAGCAGGACTGCATAAAATGTAACTATCATATTTTTAACAAAGTTTCTCTGTTTTACTTCCCTTGAATCAAGGCCAAAGTATACATTATATGCAGCCATGTGTATCTTTTCTCCAGCATTTTCTTCTTTTAAACAGAAAGCCTCCTGGATGAAAAACAGGGGTTTTCTTTGAAGGGGGGGGAGTGGGCAAGTGACCAGAAGAAAAAGGGTTAAGAAGCCTCTCCTATTATGTCCCTCCATGGAGAAACTCACAGAGGCTGGTTTCTGGATTCCAACCTCTCTCCCATTATTGTTATTATTAAAGAAAATGTTGTATAAAAATACATGTGGCTGTGTATAACATGTACTTAGTCCTTCAGCTCATATAAGACACACACACACACACACACACACACACACACACACACACACCTACTCTCGTACCCTTTTCTTAAATGCGTACTATTCATTGAGACTATATTATAGCTTTAATGTTAATATTCTTTGACACCAATCAGATCTGAGATTTTTACATCTGTTTAGGTGTTCAAATTTTAGTTGTGCTGACATTCTATGCATATAACATGTGCAAAATCATTTTTCCTTAACTTTTATGGGCTCTGATGATCAAAGTGCTGGTTTCCATTCTTTGCAGCGGATCATGTGACATAGGCTTGGCTGCAGATTTAAGTCAAAATAATTTAATTTGTTGATCTAAATGATGCGACTTTTTATGCAAACCTTGAGTAAGGGACACTCTGTGCTGATTGAGCTGTACAACCATAGGCCATAGTAGATCAAACTTCACTGTAGTACTACTTTACCTATCCTACATAACCCCATAAGCCTCATTTCTACAGCAGAAGGTGCCAGTATCCCTTCTTCATGAACCTTTCAGTGATACCTGGCTTCTAGGCTTGATAGCTTAGTACTACTTAGCTAACCAGCTCATTTTGGATGTTGCACACTTGATTTCTTGCAGGCCTTTTTTAGTCAACACTATCATTCATTACCTATTCCTAGTTCTAATGTCATGTTTTGACTTTGGTTAAACCCAAAAGGCACAGGTAAAAATCAAATTTCAAGTGTCAGTGCAAATCCCATGTAAAAGTAATCTTAGGGTATGATCTGTTCACAGGCTATGAATGTGAGCTTGTAGTGTCTTAAAGGATTCATAATGTCACAAGATTTAGAATTATTAAAAGTGCAGATCTCTAGGAGAGTTGGGTCATATTTTTTTCTTGTTAGAAATGAAAATAAATGAAAATGGTTCCACTGCAGGGGAGTGTTTGAATATTTGATTCTCATTAGATGAACAGGTTATTCACCCTTACTTTGCAGCATTCTTCCTCAAAGATAACTGAATTGCTGAAACTTTGCATCTTTCTCCACTGTGCTCTCAAACTGCTGTTTGAATCTCAACTTTGGATTCCTTTCAGTTAAGGACAGGTCTATTCTATAGGCACATAATTTAAATAGAAAATGTACAGATTTTGGAATGGTGGTTTTGTTTAACATTTCATTAGAATTATTACAGGACTTGCCATTAATTTATTCATTTGGCACAGTCTTTTACTTCAGCAAGGGAATGTATTGGCAAAAAGTCAGCTAAACGTGACTCTTACTGGAAATTGTGAAGGAGTGGTTGGGCCGCACAGCACTTTCAAAAGCAATATTTAAATATTATTAAATTCTAGAGTTCTCTGTTTAATCAGATCTTGGGGCCATTCTGTATTCATGGTTACCACAGGTCCCATGGACTGATTTTTATCCAAGGAAATTATCCTGCAAGTTACTCCTTTGATTATAATCACCATGTGGGAAGAGCCAATTCTCTTGCCTGCTTGCAAACCTAGCCATCATGAATATGGTGAGACTTCATGAATGGGATGGAATTATTCAACAGTAGACGTTCAAGGTTCTAAAACAGTTCTAAATAAGTTTGGTTTCATATGTACTAGGAGTTGTAAATATACTTCTGTCCATTTCATCTTATACTGATGAAGTTGACTTTTGACTCTGGCTGTAACTACACAGATTACACAGTCAATCCCACAGGACTGTGTTTTTCCTATTTCAGCAAAGTATTTGCTGTGTGAAATTGGTGTGGTAAAATCACCTCATGACAACAATTTTGCCAGATTAGGTTGGAGGGCATTCTGTTGTGAGGATGATGCCTTCTGTGGGACTTGATAGCCTTTCTCATGGTAGTCCAGGAGAAGAAAATATCATGCCCTTCAGATCCACCCTGCCTATGGCTGTGTTTGATTGCCCCCCCCTTCTCTCATGAAAATCCCTTTATCTAAGCCCTTTCTAATGATCTGTTACTGTTCCCCCCCCCCACTTGTGTCTCCTTCCATCCTCTGCTATGTGTCTCTCTGTGTTGGGATATCTGGGTTTTTCTCTCTGTCTCCCTTCCCTCACCACTGTGATTTTTCATGCATGGCTGTTGTCCTGTGGCTTCCATTTTCAGCTTAATACTGACCAATCTCAGATGGTACTAGGCAGCAGACTCATGTAGTCTTTCCGTTACCTAGTATTGTCAGTGGTGGCATGAATAACTCACTTTCCCCCAATTCCTTGGGTTTCTTCGACACTAAGGGGGAATTTCCCCAAAAAACTCCAGGGGGAAGAAGGTGTCATCCTCTTCCATTATTACACTATATCAGTTTGGGCTGATGATTCAACACAAGTAGTGCTGCCTGTGACAAAAATGTATGACATTTGTTTTTCATTGCAGCAGCTGTAATATGTCACATTATTATTACTGACTCTCAGGACTAGGGTTTTCATTTGTGCTCCCTGCTTCTCTCAAAATTATTTGCTGTGTTAGTCTTTATGCATCCTTTAGCAACCGAGCAAGACATTTATCATAAATGAATGACAAGGAACATACATAGCAATTTAGAAAATGGCTAGCACAGCAAAATATATATACACAGAACATCCCCAAGCTGTGCATTATGGGATGAACAAGCCAAGCAGTTGTGCAATATTTTGTCTTTGACAAATTTAGCTGCCTAGTGTGCTTTCCAGCTAGAGTTTTGGTTTTTTTTAAGTGCAAGCCATTGACGTGTCTAAACAACGGGTGCATTTACACTTAGAGAGTACTAATTGCAGATGACACAGTAATGGGGGTTCATGTGCATTGAATAGTTGTATGGAACAGGGGTGGGCAGTCTTCAAGTTTATGTTTCAATTTTTTTAAACTAGAACCCCAAGGTTAATATTATGGAACCAGGTGCCCAAAGAGTGGCTCAGAGGTGTATATTATACCCTCCAAGTGCCCTGTTTTAAGTGGGACATCGCAGATTGACAGAAGCCACCCAGGCTTCTGATCCGAATCTGGGATGTGTGCCAGAGCACGGGACCAAAAGACAGGCATTTATTGGTTCTGTGCTATGGCAAGAATCCATGGGCTCACACCAGAGTGTGGGACCAAAAACAGGAAAAAACTTAGGTTGACCTTGCCACTCTTCCTCCTTTGTGGTGCCAAAGGAGGAGTCTGTGTCATCCCTTAGGCTGTGCCAGTTGGTGCAGCGTCTCCTGAGGCAACAGAGACTGCAGAGGAGGAGGAGGCTAGTGGACAAAGGTAGGAGGGGGGAGGGAGTGGTTGGGCAATGAGGTCAGCGGGATGGAGGTATGGTATGTGTAATAGATTATTTGAATCATTGAATTGTACAGTTGGAAGGGACATTGAGGATCACCTAGTCAAATCCCCTGCAATGCAAGAATATGCAGCTGTCCCAGGATCAAGCTTGCAACCTTGGGGATCAAGCTTGCAACCTTGGCATCATACATGGTTAGGATGACCTGTGTACATATTCAGCCCAGAAACTGAGTGTTCAGTTTCACATACAAATTATAGTTTGTCCCCTGTTTTCTTTATTCCAGTGGCTTAATTTAGGGAGAAACAAAGCTCTTATTCTTGTTGCTGTGGTTAAGAAAGTGAGAAGCCCTTTGGTGATATATTGCAAATCACTCAGAGATCTGCTTGTGGGTTTTGACTGATGTTCTGCCTGCCCTGGGTGAAGAAGAGGGAATTGGGGGCAGGAGGATGAAGAAAACTATTACAGGTTCTTGGGAAGATGGAATAAAAGATTGGTTTAAATTAAGTTACCAGGCAGCCTTCGCAGTGATGCAGAGTCTTTCTTCTAATAGGTCAGATAATTACTTGGCTGAGAAAAGGATAGCTTGATTTCTGAACTGCAAGAGTTAATTAATTATTTGACTGATTTATTCCCTAGCTGTGCTTGGCATCTGTAATATTCATGACACTTTTTAGAAAATCCACACATCGTTCCCAGCTTCTGCATTTATAATCACTGTGATTTATGCACAACTGTAAAGTAGATTAGATTGGAAACACTGGAAAATGAACTGTAGTCATCATCATGCCTGCTACACTATATATACTTGGGTAACTGACACTTCATTTGACATCCACTCTGAAGCCAGCTCTAAGTTAAGTCTATAAAAAGCCCACATACTGTCTTTAGCGATTGTGATTCATAAATAAAGCTTCCTGGTTCCTTAATATGAAGTTGTTTAAATTGAAAGAGCACTAAATTTTTAAGGCTCTAGTCCTGAACATGCTGACTAGGGAGTAAATTCCATTGAACTCAGTAGTTCCATTGAACTTACTTGGAGTAAACATACATAGGAATCCACCAAATACTAGAATTGCGTATGACTGGTGCCCACATAGCACAGTACTGTTAAGAAATTAAGTAAGGACCTAGTTTTTGATATGTTGACCGTCAAAACTTGAAATCAGAATTTGAGGTGGGTTTGCAAACTCTGGTCAATATGGAACCTAGTTAGCACTGACCATGGTGGAGGTTTAATGCTACACAATGCTGCAGGTAGACTAGTAAATTAAGAGAGAATTCAAAGTACACAGCAAACACAGGAGCACTCAATCCCATATACTGCTCTCAGGAGCTTGCCATTTTAAGACGGGCAGTATAATTCTTGCTTCATTTTTTTTTAATGTTGTATTTTCTCAGCATTTTCACTAGTGGCTGCTTAATGCTTTGTCTATGTGAAATTATTGTGAGTGAACATGAGAACTGAAAGGTGAAGTGGTTCAGTTATATTTTTATTAAAAGCAAATTTGGGTTAAAGAAAGGTTTGTTCAGACTGGGGGCAGGGGAAGCAAATTTGGGCTCCTTGACACTGATGCAGAGGTCCTATGTTTCTTCCTTCATAATACCAATAGTTCCATTCAGCAGTTAGAACAATATTGGTGCCTATTATTTAACTGATCTTACCAGAGGGAAATTATGGCTTTGTCTCCTACACAGTATAGTGTATCATCCCCTACACGAAAGCAAAGTATTGCATTAAGTTTTTTAAAAGGAACTTAACTGTGGGTTAAACCACAGAGCCTAGGACTTGCCGATCAGAAGGTTGGCAGTTCGAATCCCCGCGACGGGGTGAGCTCCCGTTGCTCGGTCCCTGCTCCTGCCAACCTAGCAGTTCGAAAGCACGTCAAAGTGCAAGTAGATAAATAGGTACTGCTCTGGCGGGAAGGTAAACGGCGTTTCCGTGCGCTGCTCTGGTTCGCCAGAAGCGGCTTAGTCATGCTGGCCACATGACCCGGAAGCTGTACGCCAGCTCCCTCGGCCAATAAAGCGAGATGAAAGCCGCAACCCCAGAGTTGGCCACGACTGGACCTAAGGGTCAGGGGTCCCTTTACCTTTACCTTTTTAAGTTAGTATATTTTGGTAATAACAACAGAAATCTCACTTAACTGCCTGTTCTTGTTTTATCACTGATGGATAACTTCAAAGTTAGTAAAGGTAACTGATCAGCAAGTTAGTAGCCTTTCCCTATTGCCAGTTTTATCATACTTTGAGTAGCAACTGGAAAAATGAGTTAATATATATAGGGTTTGATCTATACAGATTTTAATAAGAAAGCAAGTTAAGAAATTAAGAGTAGAGGACATATGGAAATACTTCGCAAAGCAAATCCATCTGGAAAAACCAAAATATTCTTTTTAGAAATGAATTGAAGAGTCCTATACAATTTAAACTGCTTCTTTACATTATAATTGCTGTGTCTGTGATCATAACATTCCTTTTTTTTTGTCTAAGTCAGTTATAATAACTTGCATAAGAAAACTGCCAAAGCTCATTCTTTATTACTTATATTCTGAAAAATAAAGTTGTAATTCCATTATTTTAAAGGCTTTAAAAAAAAAAAAATTATACAATGCAATTTGTATGAAAGCTACAATTTGAAAAAAGAAAGAGATACCGACAAATTCAGTTGTTTCTTTGGGCTGCTTTCACTCTCAACAACTTCTCTTTAAGTCCTGATGTGGAAAATTCACAAGGATCCCTGCCCACTGCTCATCTTCCACCAACAATAAATTACACCTTGTGGCCCAGCACTTGCAACTCCCACAGCATCCCAGTTCATACTTTGAGAAGAACCTAGGCCAGGGGTCACCAGCCTTTTTAGATCCATGGGCACATTTGCGAACTGCAGAAATGGTCATGGGCACCATATAAACAATGCAATCTAGCACACACTGCAACCTATTCTATTGGCTACAAAACAATGCGTCTTTCAAGCCAAATTTCAGCAGGAGAAGGAAGGCCTCTGCAGGTGCAGGTGTGCCTGCAGGCATTGTGTTGGCAACCCCTGACCTCAGCACTAACACCAAATTTCACCATATGTACATGGTTGTAAGAGTCCTGAAATAAAAACATGCATTAAACTCATGCCTGCCAATTATTACTTTCATCTCTTGTACTTCCAGCTGTATAGAAAATCCATCTTTTTCTTAGTTGTATAGTAAAAATCAATGTTTATGGCGCTGGTCTTGTCCTTTGACATTTGCTGCTTTCAGTAGCCTTTTCATGGCAGTATTTTGTGTTCCCTTTTATTGTTATTTTTTATTTTATTATATTCTATCTTTTAATACTAGCTAGTTTCTCCAATGCAGCATACAATCATTTTAAAATACAAATATGGTCTACTTAGTTAAACTCGTAAACATGTTAGAGAAAGGAGATAGCATGGGAATATATTTATTGAGCAATTAAGGGTTAATGGAATGGCAGAATACATGACAAAGTGTGTTCCTATTCTATGAAATTAGTGATGGCATATTTTGTGGCGGTCTTTTGAAGTTAAAGCACAAGAAATTTGTTCTCCTACTGGTGGTGGTGCTATAGTCATTTTTAGATTGCATTCCTTATATGACTAGTACACTGAATGTTTGTTGTTGCTTTAGTCCAGGGGTCAGCAACCTTTTTTTAGCAGGGGGCTGGTCCACTGTCCCTCAGACCTTGTGTGGGGCTGGACTATATTTTGGGGGGGGAAACTGAATGAATTCCTATGCCCCACAAATAACTCAGAGATGCATTTTAAATAAAAGGACACATTCTACTCATGTAAAAGCACGCTGATTCCCAGACCGTCCATGGGCCAGATTTAGAAGGCGATTGGGCCGGATCCAGCCCCCGAGCCTTAGTTTGCCTACCCATGCTTTAGTGTATTCTATTTAATTCATTATCATGTTCACTGTTTCTTTTCTCCTTGTATTAATATTTTCTGTAAGACCGTTTATATAGATGACAAAAAGAAAATGATACATGAATCAAGAAAAATGTGCTGCTTTCTCCTATATTAAGTAATTTTATAGGGTCAGGCAGGCCTTGATAGCACTGCAGAATAATTATCAGGGTGAGATTGGGAGGAAGGAGACACAGCACTTGCTGACATTGCTATTTTTGCTGTATAAAAAGACTAAAGGCTACTTTTTCACTGCAGTGTTTGAAAGTTCCCAACTTATTTTACTGAGCAATACTACAGTCATCATACTGGTAAAGGGTTAGCATCTTCTGGGCTGAAGCCAAACTGACTACTCAGCATTGGACTTTTTTTAAAAAAGAGCTTGCCAAGAGACCACAGAAGCTGTAAATTATGGATGGAAAATATTTTTAAAGGACAGTATTTGCAGACTAAATTTACCAAGTGCAGCTGGTTTGCTATATTTTCCAAATCAGATTTAAAAATATGATCCAGCTGCTTGCATTTTGCAATTAGCTAACATCCCGACATTATGTCAAAAATCCTAAACTGACTTCCTGGCTTACTAGACGCAGGGGACAGTAGGCATTAGCCTGGAGTCAGTGGTAAGTTGAACTTTACAATATTTTGGGAGGAATTCAACACCTCACAAAGTTGAAGCCCCTTAGCAGTGTACAAGTTGCACTAGCGGAATGGCTTATGCAACAAAAGGGCAGGACCCCTGCATGGTTCTTGTGGTTGCGCAACACATTGCTGTAATTTGGATGCTTCCTGTTGCACAGTAAATTTCTGCCAGTGCAAGTGTTGTGCTGAATTTCATATTGTGCAGCTATTGTTCTCAACTTCAAACTGGTAGTCAGGGAACATTGAATCCGGACCTTTGTACCAGAACACAAATGCATAGGTTCCTTCACATGCTCATTTTTGTTTAGTATACAGATCTTATGAGAAACTAGTTGAGATATCTTGTATTGGAATGCCCATTTCATATTTTAAATAATGTTCTGTTCTAGCAGGGTAACTATGTCATTCCATTAAGCTGCTAAGCACTTTTTTACCTTGCCAATCTATTTTCACCCAGTGATGCAAGTTGGTCAAATCTTTCACATGGAACTTGAAGCTCAGAAAGCAAAAGGCAATTCATCTTAACATAATACAGAGTCAGAATTGTGGGTCTTCCAAGATCCAAGATTCCATTTAGACCAATCACTGCACTGACACAGGGACCTGTTGTGCCTATGTAGAGTAGTACTTCAACTACTAGAATAATACTACCTAGACTTGGTCTGCTTCTAGGGAACCATCTGATCGGAAAGCAGGAAGGACCAAATAAGTTGTGCAGTGGCTCAAGCATGTCTGCCATTGTTCCTTCCCTTCTCAGTTCCCTACCAGTTCTGCATAGGATTGATCTTTATTTGGGCTTTCCAAGATCATTCCAGTGGAAAGTGTGCTGCTTAAATACTTGAACACTTGTAATCAAATAAGCCAAATGCCAGAAAAAATACGGGCTTTGGTAATATTCTAACTTTGACATTCTACAGAAGTGATAGGCTACAAATTCAGGGCTTTGCCAAAAGAGACAAATAACAAACAAACAAATAACATTTTACTTCATGAAGTTAAATATTTTCCTTTAATTTGGCTCCAGTATTATAATAAATCAGCATAATCTGAAAGCCCAATTCAAGATCAAAGCCTTATTGCACTGAATACCGTTTACTGAATACTATTGTGCACTGAATAGTTTTCTTTTTTCATGGTAACCAGTTTATCTTAAGACTGATTAGCTGTATTTTCTTAATGACAACAACACAGAACAGCAAGTATATTTAATCATATATATAAAGTTTCTAATGAACCTTGTAGGTATGAGAAACAGCTTTTCCCAAAATCATGTTGTGATTTCCAAGGGTGAACTTTATTTTGGCTTTCAAATTAATTTTTTTCCATGAGCGTTCACCAATGTCTAATGTAAAAGAGAAACATATAAATCAGCCAGTGTGTGTCCTAAATCAACTTTACTTTCAACTTAAATTCTGCAATAGTGACTTTATACATAACCTATAACTTGCCCTTTCATTTGCGAGGTGATACTTGGAAGGGACAAATGGTGGCTTTCACTTAAGCTTAGTCAATTAAGTTTGAAACATGATTGCTATTTACATTATAGGCTCAGGAAATGACCAATGAGGGAAGCAGCTTTATTTAATTTGTTTCATTCCATGTCAAGTCTTTGTAATAAGTTTAACTTAGCTAACTCCAATGAGGGTTCTGTCTTATTCAACATCTTTATCAACGACTTGGATGATGGACTCAAGGGCATCCTGATCAAATTTGCAGATGACACCAAACTGGGAGGGGTGGCTAACACCCCAGAGGACAGGATCACACTTCAAAACGACCTTGACAGATTAGAGAACTGGGCCAAAACAAACAAGATGAATTTTACCAGGAAGAAATGTAAAGTATTGCACTTGGGCAAAAAAAATGAGAGGCACAAATACAAGATGGGTGACACCTGGCTTGAGAGCAGTACATGTGAAAAGGATCTAGGAGTCTTGGTTGACCACAAACTTGACATGAGCCAACAGTGTGACGCGGCAGCTAAAAAAGCCAATGCAATTCTGGGCTGCATCAATAGGAGTATAGCATCTAGATCAAGGGAAGTAATAGTGCCACTGTATTCTGCTCTGGTCAGACCTCACCTGGAGTACTGTGTCCAGTTCTGGGCACCACAGTTCAAGAAGGACACGGACAAACTGGAACGTGTCCAGAGGAGGGCAACCAAAATGGTCAAAGGCCTGGAAACGATGCCTTATGAGGAACGGCTAAGGGAGCTGGGCATGTTTAGCCTGGAGAAGAGGAGGTTAAGGGGTGATATGATAGCCATGTTCAAATATATAAAAGGATGTCACATAGAGGAGGGAGAAAGGTTGTTTTCTGCTGCTCCAGAGAAGCGGACACGGAGCAATGGTTCCAAACTACAAGAAAGAAGAGTCCACCTAAACATTAGGAAGAACTTCCTGACAGTAAGAGCTGTTCGACAGTGGAATTTGCTGCCAAGGAGTGTGGTGGAGTCTCCTTCTTTGGAGGTCTTTAAGCAGAGGCTTGACAACCATATGTCAGGAGTGCTCTGATGGTGTTTCCTGCTTGGCAGGTGGTTGGACTCGATGGTCCTTGTAGTCTCTTTCAACTCTATGATTCTATGATTCTAGGTTGGAAATATTAAGAGGAGACGAGCAACCGTTCCTACCTAAATCTACCTCTGACTGGTGCACAAGCAAGGCTGGATTCCAGATACCTGGTTTTCTGATTGGTACCCAGTTCAAGAACATGCTTCTTCTCATTTTCACCATGTTACAGCATATGTTAAATGTGTTGACCTTAACTGTACCTTAACTGTGTTGACCTTAACTGACCTTAACTATCCACACTGACATGAACCCAGGTTCCCATCTTTACCAAGGATTAAGGTTAAAAGCGAAGACAGAAGTGCCTGGCGTGCTCTGGTCCATGGGGTCACGAAGAGTCGGACACGACTAAACGACTAAACAACAAGGGTTAAAAGCATACATTTAAAACACATTCAAAGCACATGACTATCCCCATAGAATCCTGGGTACTGTAGTTTTGTAAAGGAGGTGGAAATTGTAGCTCTGTGAGGGGAATACTACAGTCCCCAGGTGTGTTAGGGAGAAAGTCATGTGTTTAAAATGTATGATGTGAATCTACTTGCTGTTTCATTGGGTAATGTGTTATGTGGCTATAAAGGGTACAGATGTAATGCTGGAATGTGGTGAGCCTTATAAGTGAGAGGAGTGGGGAACAGTGGAGGCAGTTTGTGTTCCAATGTCTACCTCCTATTTTACAAAACTTGATCTCAGTGCAGATGCCTTACTTGCCAAGTGGTATAGTTTTCTACCTCTGGTGCGCTAGGTCTTTTTCGTCGATGAAAATGTGGCAACCTTCAACCAATCAAAAAAGTAGCACTAAGTTTCTGTTTCCCAAGAAAATGTTTTTTGTTACATATTCCCTGAGAACCTTGTTGGCCCTTCTGGTTTCTGTTCTGCTGGATTACTTTTGGTTTCTGTTATTGGCCTCCCCCTTGGCCCTCAGAAAGGGTTGGGTTCAGCAGTACCCGCAAGCTGCTCACCTGATCACAAAAAGGCACTACAACTCTTTTGTTTATATTATCAGTGTATTTTTAGGGTTTTGAAATCATGTAACATTTGCAAAAGCATAATAATTAGATCAGAATAAGCAGCATAATTCTGAGCTGCCCACTGCCCAGAAAGGCTTTCCTCCAGGAAAGTGCAGGCACTCTCAAAGTAGTCTCAGAGATCACTCTAAGCCTCTTGTTGATTGGCTGGATGTGCATCTGTTTGTGTACATTGAAATAAATAGGTTTCAGATTCTCCCCCATGGACACCCATGAGTGGAGAAAGAGAAAAGCTGTCACAATCTTCTCTTTAGCACCCTGAATGTGCACACATTCATGGTAAGCCATGGTTTGACCTAGTGTTACATGTGAACAACCTCTCTCTCTCTCTTTGTGTGTGTATATGTATGTGTATGTATATTTATACTGAAAAAATTATTTTGAAATAAGTCTTCACTACATAGCAATAAAACAAATCATTAACTAGGGGTGAACTACAGCAACCACAAAATAAGACAAACCAGGCACAATCATTCAAATTACTTCAGGTTACCATATTTTGAAAAGCAAAACACATTCTACTTGTAACTATGGATCACTGTGATGATTCTACCCATGAAAAAGAGGACTTATGACAACCCTACATGCCGAATAAACAAGCAAACTTACCCATATTAACCATATGGTAGCTTGGTCATCTGTACTGACAAGTTCTTCCCTTATATTTTTTTCTACTGGAGGCTATGGTGCATGGTGTGTTTCAGCAGCTTTTCCTTTGTGCAAAGGCTGTTGCTCTGTAAGTAGGGAACAGAGGCAGAAAGTAAATGGTTCCACAGTCCACCAGTTTAATGGTTAGAAGATAATGGTTACTGTACAATGTGGATGATTTGGCAGTTTGCACATCCAGGACAGGCTGTTCATCTGTGATAAGAGTCAACTTGTTCCCCGTTTGTGGAATTCTATTTCGAGCAAGGTTCACCTGGTGCCTTCATTATATATTTTTAGGCACCAGGAGAAAACATTCTTCTTCAACCAGGCCTTTTCTACAGCCTTTTAAATGTGTCTGTGGATGGGCATTATTGTTTTGCTGTTTTGTTTTACTTACTTACGTGTTTTTAGCCTGTATTTTATTCTGTGAACTGCCCTAAGATCTTATGATGAAGCGCAGTATATAAATCTAATAATAATAATAAAAAGATACTTGTTGAGTCAGTGCAGACATCTAATTGGTGTTACTGATTAGCCACATTTCACATGATAAGCAATAGTGAGTAACCAAGAATTCAACTGTCTTCAGGGTGAATTCTAAATTGACTGCGTTGAATTAGCCTTGCTTGGTGCAAAATGCAAAGATTTTCCATTCCATGTGCTAATAAGAGCTGTGGGTGCTCGGAAAGGCACTAATCACTGGCACCATGGGGTTAATAAGCGTTTGGCTAAAATAGTTGAAAAGGTTACTCTCTCAGTTGATATGTTTGTTCAGTTGAGACTTGTTGGCAGATGATTTAAGTAAAGCAACAGAGGCTGTGTCAAATAACTGTATTTCACAGAACACATGGCATGATGAAACTGAGCATAGCCTGTGCTCCAAAGAAAACTGCAATGACTAGCTTTAATTTTAAATGGGTGCTGCCATGGCTTAATCTGCAACAAAAAACAAAAACTGTTTAAAAACATTTGAAGGGTGTGGGCTTTTGTTCAGGTTTTTTGTTTGAGTGGAAGATTCATCCTGAGAAAAGCATGCCTTTTAAGTTGTTAAATACTGCCACATTTATGTGGGGGGATGTTGTAATGCTGTAGTGTTCATGAGGAAAATATGTGCTTACATTTAGCTGTTCAATCCCTTCTTAAGGAGTTAGTAGAACTGTGATATATTGGGAGTGGTAATGTTGTGCATGTATTTTGTGTCTTATCTGTATATGTACACATATAGTTGGGACAATGAAAAATGTGTTTGCTCTTGTTATTGATAGTAATAGGCAGACCCTCTCCTGCACTATGTTATGCTTAGAAGTGATCCAGTGGAAAAATAGCCTAGTGGATGTCTAGTGGAGTACATCTAAACTCAATCCATTTTTTAAATGAATTAGATTTGAAATGGCGAGGCCCTGGAGATCTCCTCTCACTTGTATAGGTACATGTTTGAGTCGCTTTCTTCCAAAGAATAAAACTTCATATAAAATAATAATCACAGGTCCATTTTCTGTCTTTTTGTATTCTGATCTGTTGTAAATCATGAATAGGAACAATAATGAATTCAGAGTTAGGTACTGAATATAATGATAGAATGACAACACGGCTGTATTTTTCCGCTTAACTCAGTATGATCCCTGAGCCTTTAGATGAAGGCTTTAGATGTCACTGAAGATTTATATACACAATCTCAGTGTGAAGTTTTTTCTTCCCTAGAGAGTGGAAGATTTTGGAACAGTAAGCATGTCTGGTATGTTGTGGTCTTTAATGTTTCAGTTTGTTCTAACAACTTCTCCCTTCCTACCTGACAAGTAGCACAGAAACTGAACCAAGATGTCCCGGAGGCTGCTTTGATTATAACTTCCATCTTCTCCTCAAACATGAGGAAGTGAAATAGGTGCAAAAAGGAGTTCATTGAAATTTTCTTTTGTTTTTATTCCTGGTTAGAACTGACCCCAGAATAATACAGAAGGGGGGGGGGGGGACGTAATTGGCTGAATACAAAGGACTCAGCAAGATGTTATCTTTGTCGTTTATTTTAGAGCAAAGTGATTAATACATTGCATGTGAGAAAGAGAAGGCCAGACATCTTTCCACAGACATCTGTTTATAATTTAAATACTGCAAGATATCTAAAAACACACACTGTATGGTGATTCTGACTCAGATCTGTAGCCACATACCCTGCTGTCCAAAGGATTGCTCCTACACTATTTTTTTCTTCTTGTATGTTCCCAGTGTCTTGTGTTTGGTTGACAAGTGATTCCCACCCCCATAAAGACTCCCAATGAAAAAGTATAATGAAAACCTTGAGAATTTCTGTAGTTCTGCTGTAACTCTTTAATCACGTGACTACACTGGCTAACTTTAAAGTGCCAATGGAACTTTGTGCAGGAGTGTGTGTGTTTGTGTGTGTATGGGAGAGCGTGCGCGCGTGAGAGAGAGAGATGGCCCCTTGAATTGCCAATCATGTAGCCATCTGTATATTCTGTTCCTTTCTTCGGATTTCCTCTTTTTTAGCTACTACAGTGGTACTTCCATTTACAAACATAATTAGTTCCAGAGGTCCGTTCTTAAGCCGAAACTGTTCTTAAACGTAGGCGCGTTTTCCCTAATGGGGCCTCCTCCGTTCGGATTCCGTTCGGATTCTGGGGCAAAGTTTGCCAGCCGGAACACCTACTTCTGGTTTTGCGGAGGTCATTCCCTGAAGTGTTTGTTAACAGGACTGTTCTTAGACCGAGGTACCACTGTATTGTCTAATGACAGGTAGTATTATCTCTACATATATACCTCAACAAATACATATTGTAGTAACACTGCTGTACAACTCGCAGGTACAATTGCCCAAGTCAAGTGTTTAAATTTAATCTACATGGTTCAGGGTATTGAAACTGCGCTTATGGAACTGATTTGTTCCCATTGCAATTATTTATCTTCCTTTGAATCTGTAAGTGCTTACTTTGGATATCTCTGAAGGGCTGTTACTTGCAAAATATTACCTCCTCTCTACTGAAATAAATAAAACATGTTTTAGTCAAAACCTATATTTTGAACAGCTTTATCTCTGCACAGCTTTGTCGAGATGAGATCTAAGACAGCAATACTTTACTGATTTTTGTAACTGTTATCACATTGTTAAAAATAGGACTGCGAGGGCAAAATGTTAAAAACAAGAGTATCTATGAAGTTTAAAATGTTAAAAACAGGGAATCTCAGCTAGTGATTACATTCTTAAATAAGGAATATCTATTAGGTTACATAGGGTTTTAGCATCCTGAAATAAGGAATGTCCATTATGTACCACAGACTAATACTGGTCAAGAACTAAAAGACACCCCCTTAAAATATGTAACACCTTTAAGAGCCTTCGTTTGCCAGTTGCTTCTTATTTAATGCCAGGATAGTATCCATATAACTTAAACCTAAATAGTTTCATGCACATTGCCGGTTTTGCATCACTTTTATCTCATATTGTAAGATCTGGTTTCCCCTTATGCCGGCAGGGTTGCAAGGTACAAAGAACATGTTGGCATATGTACATATGTTCTGGGAGCCAGTTGTAATGAAGATTGGTATAATTGTTGGCAAATAGGCTACTCTGGATGATAAGATATGTCTTTTATCCATTTTTGTTCATGCCAATGCTGACCTTACTTCTCAACGTTCAATTCTATATCAGTTGGTTGCCACTCATCTAGTGATCTCTCAAGGGTGGAAGGATGCATCTTGTTATTTTGTGGATCTATGGTTTAAAAACGTCATGTTCATTGCTGTTTCCGAAAAACTAACTCATAAAATATGTGCCTCCAGGGCTGCTGCAGAACCCTCTGACTTTGCTTCTGCTTAGAGTTCCATTTGGTTTATATGAGCAAACCATCTCATGGTTGGCACGTTCCCATTAAATAGGAGTTTATTTGGCAACATTCATGAAGATTTGGTATGTTTGGTACAAATATGAACCTTGTATTTCACTATAGAATATATTTTATGTCACACATTTTTTTTTAGGCTTTGAATGATTATTATGATTACTATTTTATTATCTTGTAATTTTATTTGTCTTGTTTTTTGGCTGTTTTTAAGTACAGATAAGGTACTTAAGTACAGATAAAGTACCCACAAAATCAGCATTTAGCAGCAATCACCCCTTTGGAACCTTCTTCTTTGTTAAGGCTGCTTTTAAGGAAAGGGCTGGTCTTGTGATATTAAAAAAAAATAATGAAAAAAATTAATATCCACACTGCAAAAATCATACCTGCTTTTGCCAAGTATTTAACACTTATATGGAATGAGAAACTCAGTGAACAATTTTTATACATCTTACATCTACAGAATTTTTATGGGGCTCGGTAATGTTCTGTTGAGCTCAAAGTTGAGAATGGGGTACCTAGTCAGGCAGCCCCCGGTGCTACTTTGCCAAAAGCCAAGTCAGCTAAGCCACCATCACTGTCATGTTAAATGAGGATGGGAGGTGACATTTAGGCACATCTCACGGTCCAGGTTTTTAGAAAATTGCTGGTCTGTAATAATAATTAAAAAAGGCCCTTGGTCTCTTGGTTTTTAGTTTGCTAGGAAGCATACCAGATTCTAATAATATCCAGTAATTGTTACTACTTTCATTCTGTTCCAGAAGCAGAGGGATGTTTAAATGCTTTCTAGGTGAAGGCACAACAATTTCAGCAATATAAAATTGGCTAGATTCCTAGTTTTGCATTGAAAAGTAATAAAGCATGAGATACTGAGTGGAATCGTATGTCAGTAAAATTGTTCTACCTGAATAGTGTTGGAAGATTTTCACATCTACTAGACTGAATGCACTTCCAAGATCTCATTAACTCAATCCCTAGGGACAAGCCTTTCTGGACAGATAGATACAGTTACTACACATCTTTCCAGACCACAGTAGGGAGGAGGCATTTTAATCAAGATGTTTCCTTACTATTGTCTTTGATAATTTGAATCTGTGTTTGGAACAGTGGTACATTTTAAGCAGATTAAAATTAGCTAAGGCTGCAACTCTATACACTCTTTCCTGGAAGTAAAGCCCCACTGGAATGCCCTGGGACTTGCTTCTGAGGGAAAAAATGCATAAGGATTGTACTGTGAATGGCCATTCTGCTCATTGCCTATAAACAAAGCAAATGAGATGTAGGGGAAATAAATAACTGAATTATTTCACTGGTATCATTGTAAAACTAATCTGAAATTGAGTAAATTATTGCCCATAACAGTATTAAGATTCTGGCGGCAAAGCAGATAGCCTAATTAGCTCAGTAATTGGTTCCCTGAATGGTACTGCTGGAAAGTTCTGAGCTGCCTATAATTCCACCTTTGGAAACAAAGGATATCAAATACTACCATGTTCCGCTCCTTGTGCGGGGTTCGGGAGCGGATCTTTTTGTATTTTTGAAAACAGGCAAAGGATAAGAGTATGTTTTCAGTACTTTGGGGGGAAATATATTCTATAAACATTTTGAAATAGAGACGCCCCAGAGATTATCATTTTATTTTATGCAACTGCAGTCATTAACCCTCCCCCTGCCCCATTTTCTTAGCACAAAGGAAAACTAGATGACTGAGATTTCTAAACCTATACTTGAGCCTCAACATTACATTACTTGATATAGTGAAGTCACACATGCTTGCTGTTAGACACATAATGAAATATTTACTATTATGTATACAAACATTGATTGATTTTATTATTTAAGATATATTATGATTGTATAAAATGGATCCAAGTGCTACATTTTGCAAGCTAGACATGGCATGGTTTTCTAATTTTAACACATAGTCCATATGTATGTACTCTCTCAGAATGCCTGATATCAATTGTTAGCTTGCTTCAATTAATTCCCAATTTAGTAGGCCTTGTGCAGATGCCACAACCTTCATCAAGAGCTTTTCAAGGCTTCTCCCCCTTCCGAAACAAACCCCATTCCCTTTTCATTGTTAATGGTTCAGCTGCTTTCAAGCTCTGATTGTAAGTCCATAGAGCCAACAAAAGTTGGCTTAGCTTAATAGCTAAGTGTGATTTGTGGTTGTCATGACACTCCCCACCTCACACTTCTTGTAGCTTGTACAAAGAATTTGGAAGGGTTGCTTTTTGTGCATTTGTGCTGTGCTTTTTGCCCTAGACAATAAGACACTTTTTTGCCTTCTGCGAAAGCAGAAAAGGCCCCAAACAAACAAACAAACAAACAAACACCACCCTGTTTCTCCTCTCATAGAGAAAGGGTGTTTTCTTTGCCATTGGGCTGCTTCAAGAAAAGCCCATCATGGAGGCAGCAAAACCATTTCTCTTGTTCTCCAAGAACTCTGCAGTTCACAGAGAATTCAAGACAAGGAATGGGGTCTTTGGGTTAGGAGTCTGGGGCAAGATAGTGACCAAAGGGAATAAGGATGGTTCCTAATCTCTTTACCATGATGAAAAGGTTGGGACATATAACAGCTACACCTAGGTGGAGATTCTACAGCATGTCTGCTCCATTCACATAAAAAGCATAGGAAACATATGCAAGAAGAAGAGGCTGTAGGGAAAGGGACACGCTCGCTACTAGATTTATTTATTAAATAAATACTTGCTGCATTCCACTGCTTTAACCAATTTTATGCTCGTCTGTTATTGGTGAGGGAAAACTTCTCAAAACAGTGGAACATAGTGAAGTATGCAGATGGAGGGCTGGGGTTCTCTTTCCTACCTCATATACTTTGTGTACAGGGTAGACTTCCCACCACTTTACATGTGAACGGAGAAGTCCAATGCATGGCTGCCCCAAAATATCTAGGTTGGCTGTAGGCCTTGTGAAAGAAAAATTAAAATATGTCAGTTCTGAAGCTGACAAACACACCTTCCTTAATTAGACAGTTTTCCTTTCTTCCTACCTAGTCTAACCTGGAGCTAGAGGTAGTCTGTGGTTCCTGAGAGAAAGAGAAGGATGGGAATGCTTTTACCACATATGCAAATCAGCCCTACTGTCGGAAGAAGAGTAGATTGCCTCCAGAACATTGAGCTGGATGCAAGTGGGGTTTTGCTTGGGCGAAGTACCTGGGTTGTGTTGTCCCCACCTTCAACCTTTGAGTGTGACAAATTTTGGTTAAACACTGAGGTATCTATGACAACTTCTAAGAAATATTTCATGTATAGGGTTTGATTTACTAATCCGCACTTTTAGAAAATAATCTTAACATTCAGACTCTTCATACAATATGTAGATATGTTTGGCTTGTGTCCAGAAACATAATACTGGAGGAACGTATTTTTATCCTGCTCTGATGGTCTCAAGGGCTTACATTAATAAGAAATGACTTGTCTGAGTCATAAGTTAAAATTCAATACTTTTCAAAATAAGGGATGGCAATTAATCCAAAACAAATAAGCACCTCAGGTGAAAACGAAGTAAGTCATGCTGTGAGTAGACCCATTGATCTAAATAGGTCTACTCTGAGTATGATTATTATTGGATATTACCCTTTACCTATTGCAGGCATATTTTATTTTAAAATAAATAATGTAAACATATAAGGGGATTAATCTTCAAATAAGGACAATATGGTTTAAGTGGCAAATATGAATCAAGATACATAGTTTGATCCATAATAAATGGGTCAAGAGTGCATCTTTTCTTAAGTTTTTAATTCTTGTAGATGCAGTATCAGAATAGTCTTAAGAAAATGAAAAGGAATGAAATTGGCTGGCTATTACGCCTGATATTCCTAATCTTAAGCCTATAGTTTTATCTGATATTTTGAGATGTCTAATTCTAGTCTTCAGGTTACTTAGCTTTGGATGTCACCATAACTGACTTTGGCAGTCTCCTGCTTAAGTCTGCCAAACCTGCAGTTTAGTCCCATGGCTGTATGCCAAGGAGCGGTCGAGCCACCCTTTGTGAGGTCTGCTGGCCATGCAAAATACAAGAAGGCAAATTCAAGGTTGATAAGTAAAACCTTAAGCTTACTAAAGGGTGGTTTGTTTGTTTTTAGTAAGCTTGACTGTACCTTATTCACAGCTGATATAACTGTAACAATTTAGCTTGGTCTGTTTAAAAAATCAGTACTGTATGGTAGTACTGTAAAATACTTAACAATAACAATCTCCATTTTTAGGATGCAACTACCTTCTTTATTTCCATGGACTTTGCAGGAGAACTGATACACAATACCTTTGCCAAGTCATATTGTGGCGGTGGAGAAAAGGAAGGCATAGAGAATGCATGCAATCCCAGAAATCCAGACTACTTGTGTAATATATTATCTATCTATCTATCTATATATATATACCATATTTTTTGCACCATAACACTCACTTTTTTCCTCCTAGAAAGTAAGGGGAAATGTCTGTGCGTGTTATGGAGCGAATGCCTGCGGATGGCGGGGGGGATCTGCTGCAGTCGTGAGCAGAGGATCCATGGTTCCCCTTCCTTCCCTCCTCCGTGGTTACAAAGCATGGATCCACATGGATCCTCAGGATTTTTGCATTGGGCTACTCCAAACTCACTGTCAGATCACATGTCTGTGGCCACAGCATGAAGCACAAAAATCATATGTCCACTATTTCGTTTAGAATATTTTTTTTTTCTTGTTTTCCTCCTCTAAAAACTACGTGCGTGTTATGGTCTGGTGCGTGTTATAGAGCGAAAAATACGGTATATATATATATATATATATATGAATGAATCCCATGTTTATAACCGTTGTTATTAAGAACTTATTTTGCTCAAGAGATAATAAGCTAATTGCAAGTGCCTCTAGCTCGGAAATCCTGAAAACCAAGGTTTCCTCAGTTAAAATCTTACTTTCTGAATATCGTACTGTTTACAAAGAGCATATGGTGCTTATTTAATATTTTTCTTAAGCCAAAATTGACTTCACTGTAGCTCTGCTGTCTTTCAGCATCATAGCCCAAAATTGAATTGTGATAAAGGAATGAAATAATAATTATTAATATTGTATTGAAAGAAGGACTTTACAAGAGATATAGAAGGTCCTTACCAAAACAGATTATAAAAAACAAAATAAAACAAAATGAATAGATATTGCATTAGTGCTTGGATCATAGCAGTAACAAAAAACTGAGAAAGGAAGCAAAAAGGACTGAAGTAGTGAAGGGAATACAGAGTAGAATTGTGCAAATAATGGTACTTCTTAGTATAGATGGTAAAAGGAACGCCTATGGAATACCATTTACATAATGAAATGTGAACTTCTCCTAAGGCTATTTAAAGCTCTGAGGAGAAACCATACATCTTCACAATGTCTCATGTATGGCTTGCAATGATTGCTGTGTATAACAGTGCTGATTGCTATGTTGAGGTGTAGCATAGTGTATATCCTGTGTTCTGAATGAAAGTTACAAAATTTCCTGTTTTCAGATTTTTCTTCTTCATAATTTGAATTACTTGGACAATGTGTCCACAACATTTCAAGTTTCTGTTGTGAAAATGTATAAAGTTGCTTAAACCCAGAGAAGCGTGAGCATGGTTCCACACATGGAACAGGGTTTTGGCTTGTCTCTTTTCTGCTGCAACAGTGTGTGATGTGATGAGAGAGGAATTTGTGGAAATGGTGATCCCTCCTTGAACAAACTGAAGTGCCTTCTATTATATATCTACATATTATCTCTAGCCGTACATGCTAGGGGAGTGCACTGGATTTGGACAAAGGCTTAAGACAAGTTGGAATGTATTTGTGGAAAACTGAGCACATCTGAGGTTAAACAGGAGCTTTACGAAGCTGCACAATTCAAAGCAAAGACCCCTGAAGTGTTTCGTCCATCCAGGTATCAAATAAATGCTGTGGACAGTATACTAAAATAAACCCTCTTAAGCTTACTACGTATATAAGGAAGATGTTGGAATGTGAGGTAAGAGGGAGAATCCAACTTTAGGAAAATACCAGGATCAGGAAGGTACAGAGGGAGTTCCTTCATAACTTGCAATCAAGGTGATTTATTTTATCTGGTCCTGTGCTTTGGGGTCCAGATATGATCAGGGCACACCCCTAATACATACACACTTAAAAATGTAAAATTTAGAATAGAAGACCAGAAGTTAGCCATAAAACAGTTCTGGGCGTAGTTCATTGCTAGCACATGTGTGCTGTGTGCAGAAAGGTTCTGGACATCTCCAGTTAAAGCATGCCATGTAAAATATAGCTATGATTGCCAAAATATTAATATTAATCAGGCTGAGGAAGGTATCTGCATGAGACCTTGGAGAGTTTAGTATTGAATTTGCTGAAACAGTGATTTGAGAGAGAAATTATGGTTATGTTTAATAAAAGAGATAAGAGGCTTAACAAGAAGAGAATCGGATGAATGCAGACCCTGCATTGAAGAAAATAGAAATAAGGGGGGGGGGGAAATATACTGGACTTTTATTACTGAGATTCTTTAGTAATAGCAAACCCCTCAAAACATGGGGTGGTGGGTTAAAATTGATTCATTGAAATCTCAGTGAACCTGAAGGAAGCAAGAGATCACAGCACCAGATGGGAAAGAGGACAACAATTATGACTAAGCAGCAGTGAGGATCAGGGAATCCAGATGTTCTGTGACTCATACCACTTCGTAGGCTTTGGGGCAGCAGAAATCCAATTATTGGTAGCAGCTTAGAACAGTACTTCGTAATGGAAAAAATTCCATTGCAAACTGACCCAAGTTTATTGTGGAAAGAGCTCATTGTTATAGGGATGGTTAGCTCTAGGCAGAGGCTCAGTGAGGAGGAGTTGCTAGGGCAAGTACATCAGTAATCCCAAGGGTAAAGAGGGTAAGTGTTTCTTAGAACAAGGATGGCTTGTTCTAAGGATGGCCAGTTTGCAGAGTTTTATGGCAAAATATTTTGTTTGTTGGCAAAATAATAATCATATTACTACTACTATTGGACACAGTGGTGGGGTGGGTGGAGCTCAGAGGCCTGCTAGGCATGTAAATTGCCTGATCTCATCATCAGGTTGTTAATTTGTTGACTGGAGAGGGATCAATAGCCCTCTCCCTAACTCATCTGCACAAATCAGCTAAGAAGGAGGGAACTATGTGTCTGTGTGTATGCCTTGTTGGGAGATTCTATTCCACCTTTTGTTACAGACATGCGATTGTTGCGTGTCACATGTCTGTTTACATTCCAGCACAGACTGCTGGGTCCCATGAGCGGAACTTACGCTCTGTGTATTGCTTTTGTTTTGAATCTCTCTCCGAGAAGACTGCAAGGAGAGACGACATGTTTCTTTGTTCTGATTTACGTAAAATAAATCCATAGTTTTAGTACGTATCCACAGCCTCAGCCTCTTCTGTTGTGCAGTTACACTGCTACGTATAGTGTGCTCAAGGCAGCAAGCTTGAGTCGCTGATTTACGTTAGAGCCAGAGGTCTATGAATCTCCGCAGCGTGACGGCTGAGAGGGGACGATCCAGCTGGGGGCTAGCCAGCTGGTCTTTCAACCCCTGGATGCCGACATGCCTGCCTTGTGTGCATGCATCTACATGTGTGAGTGTAGGGTGGCCATACCCACTTTTAGACCCACCCACTGCTGGCGTGCAGCCTCCAGAACATCAAGAATATCAAAATACCTAAAGTTGGTCCTATGTGTTAGAAAATGTGCCCCTCAAACATGGATTTTATTGTTTTATACTGTTTTAGGCAGCAAAGATAGTCACAGTGGGAGAGAAACTGGACAGACTAAATTCAAGGTTAAGATTTTCAAAACATTTTGATTTGAAATTCAGAGAAATGTTTATGTATTCTTGCTTGGTTAAACTAACTGGTCACCTTTTATGGCACTGTGAAAAAGGGGGTTTCATTCACAGATATTGCTCCATAAAACGTATGGGAAATCTGCATACCAGGAAAGTACTCTGAGTTGATAGGTCTATATAAATGGAACATAGTGGGGCTTATTCCAGAATAAATGTACATAATATTGAGCTGTGATCCAAAAAGTATGAGAAAAGTGGAAACTGTTCGATTCTTTACGCTTCCAGTCTACTATATATTTTAGAAAGTTGTCTGTCCTCTCCGTATTTGGGCACCTGTTAAGATATTGTAACCAAATGTTGGTTCCTGAGATGAAGGAGCAGGATTTTGTCTGTCTTCAGATATACAGTGGGACACCATTTCAATAAAGATGTCAGACAGCACTGATTTTAACCACTGCACAGATTTTTTGGTTTCTTAGAGTTCTTGAGCAGTGCTGGGTATGAGGCTGCTAATGCTTTAATAACACCCACATTTTTATTTCAAGGAATAATTCACAGTTATGTAATACAGATCTTATAACATTACTAGCATTTTTAGAAGATTATGTGACATTTATTTCTCCCCAGCATACTCAAATAATAGTAAAATTATAGAGTGCCTCTAATATTCTTGGAAGAGTTTAACTTTTTTGGTTTGACCCAAGAAGCCATTGTGCTGCAAATTTTTAAAAGGCACAGTGATGTCGATGTTATTTCAATCTATTTATTATAAGATGCCTTTCTATCTCTTCATTATAGCATAAGTAGATGTTGGAAAGTGCAGGTCTGCTAATTTGGGCTCTATACTATCTTTGTTATCTGCTGGTACCATGTTATTTAATGATGAGTGTTGAAAAGCATCACAAAATGTAAAGAAACAAAACCAGATGAGGATATTTTGTTGAGAAGTGCTGAAATGGCATGACAGCTGAAGAGCCATACAAATATTTTGGGCAAAACCTCAATTCAGAAGCTAATTTGAGGCCCGCTTTAGATATTAATTGAAAGCTCTAACATTTTGGTTATACATGCATTTCCTCTGAAGCAAAAACAGATTGCTAAAGGTTACGGTAAATGTTGTCTTGGTTGTTAGCTCCATAGGGAAAGTACCCATGCCATTAGTAGATTGTAGCCTTAGAACTCAGTCTACTGAGTGTTGACACTGTGCAAGTCTGAAAGCAGTAACAGAGTTTGTTTGGTGATTTTCAAATAGATCTAGCTGCAGTAGGTGACCTAAGCCAATGATCTTTCAATTTTAATCCTACTTATCGCAGGTCCGGATACCATATTCTTTCTAGGAAAAGGTGCAAGAAGTTAATTGAAATGATTAGGAATGTTTTAAAGCATTTCTTGAAAATTAATTATAAGGGAGACAGAGCTCACTAGGAAGGCAGTCCACAAACTCATTGCTCAACTATAGCATAAGGCAGGTGACCAGCATATTACAACTTAAGTTTGTTATTTCTGTTTCAAGTTTATGATATTTTGTATCCCTAGGTATGGCAGAAACTGCCTCATTCAGTTTGAGGATTTTGCTAATACAAATGCATTCCGTCTTCTGAATAAATATCGCAACCTATACTGCACTTTCAACGATGACATTCAAGGTAATAAAATATATCTATTGTTCTAGTTAAAGAGAAAAACTGTCAACTTTAATAATTTTGTATGTAAATAAAATATATATCCAGTTAGGTTATTTAGTTGTGCTTGAGGAGATTCATAGAATGACCATTTAAGGTCAGAGGCCATCATTAGTTTGGTTGAGGGATGGTATAACTGCTTGCAATGTCATTGAAATATTGTGTCCAAGTAATATTGTGGGATTTTTTGTTTGTTTTTATTCTAAGAATATATGTGCTGGTACAGCAAGATTAAGGATTAGATTGTTAGTCACATATTCCTTCTCTGCTTAAACATTTTAAAGCCAAACTCATGTTAATTTTGTGTGTTTGGAATTTCTCCAGTTTTAGTGAAAAAGGCTGAAATAAAATGACCTACCCAGCTCATTTTTTCAGATGTAGAAGAAATTCTTCTACAGATCCTGGGTGATGACACAGTAAAAGAGCAACATGAAGGTTGCACATAGGTTAATGAGCACTTGAGGAAATTGCAATGCCCCAAACTCTGGCAATAAAAGTAGCATCAATTTAGTGATGCGTGACAGATGTGCACACTAAGACATCTTTGATAACTTTCTTTTGCAGACAGTGGACTGCACAGTGTCTGGAAATCAAGATACTTTAAATGTGTTACAAAGTATAAATGGATACTGAGGGGTCATGCCTATTCTTACAGCTCAGTCATGAGGAGAGAATAATGATTATTGTTTGGGGAAATGTGGGTTGTATTCAACAACAACTACAACTGTGGATTGTATTCAACTTGTGCAAGTGCAACGGAACTTCCCCTCCTTTTCCTCGCCCTGTGTGGACACCAAAGCTGCTCTGAGGGTTCCTTCAACCCACTGGAGCAGATCTGAAGTGTGTAGGGCGTGTGTAGGGGAGACAGAGGGGGAATCCCGTTGCACTTAATTTTTGTACAGGCAGTGATTTAGTTGACTATAATCCTAAAATACCCATATACACTGCATTTCCCATTCTACTGGGCAAAATGCAATAAATACTGCAACCCCGTGTGGAGGGCCAATCATGTGGGTCTTTCAAGAGCAGTGGGGAAGATGCATTGATTGGTTCTGCCCACAAGGTTGCAATATCTACACAATTTCCTTACTGGCATGAGATCTCTCACAACAGGAAAGTGGCTCCCACGTGACTGCAAATGTGTGAAAGGAACTGGAATGATTTGCTTTGAACAGTAGAGACCCAGATTTGAATTTGTGCCCAAGGACTAAAGCTTGAGCAAATTGTTGCCTCACAGCATAACTTTTGTGCAAGAAGGTTGTGCAAATAAGTATTGCTCAGCAACTTTGAACATAGAGAAGTACCATGGAAAAAGCTACTTGTCTAATCCTATATACAAATGGACTTGAATGCTATTGCTAGCAGAAACAACTGTGCATATATAATTGCATGTTGTTGGTGGTGGCAGCTTTCTCTCACCTCTGCCTCAAATATGCTTATCTTCATTTGCATATTTGTGTATGCTGGAGGGGCTGGAGTATAGAGATTTGCTACAGCAAATGTATGCCTGGTAATAAGTGAACAAGGCAACAGAACCAGATTGTCTGGGGATATCTGATGTTTCCAGTCTGCTTCTCCTGGTATTTATTAAGTGGTGAATGGCAGTGTCTGGTCCTGGCAAAAAGAACTGATTAAGTTTGAAAGGAATTGTTTGGGAGGAATTCAATATCATGCAGTTACAAAGGTTCCCTCAGTGCAGGCATTTCTGCTTCTTCGATGGAACAGTCTCCCCTCTCCTCCCCCCATGTGCTGTTCCGGTGGTTCTCTCAACCCTGCAGAACCAATTTCTGAAAGTGCAGGGAACACATGAAGGGAGTGGGGAAAGCCCAATTATGCTAGCTAAGTCCTTGTGCAGACTTCCACTAGCGGAACCAAGTTAGGCTTGTTTATTTATTTCATTTAAATCCCACCTTTCCTCGTATGAGCTCAAGGTGGTATAAATAGTTTTCCTCTCATTGTTTTTTAAGTAAAATATCTATACTATTATTACAGAGCAATTCTATACATCAGTTAGGCAAGGATGCCCACACCTGTGCTGGTGGAAAAGCCACTATATACAGGCTCAGCTTAGGAGGGAAGATGAAAGCTGTGTGGTGTAGTGGTTAGAGTGCTGGTTTGGGACTGGGGTACCCCAGGTTCAGATTCCCACTCATTCATGAAGCTCACTAAGGGACATTGGTGACCAGTCTCCATCTTTCAGCCTGATCTGCCTCCTGGGATTGATATGTAAATTAACACACCACATAGTTCCCCAGAGAGGAAAGGTGGGATAAATCAATATCCCAAAATGGTGCATCCTTGGGAAAACAATCAAAATCCACTAATCGGGTATTGTGCTAGCCACTGCTGTTTTTCTAGAAAAAGAGGGTGCCAGAACACACCATGAACACCTCCCTTGTTCTCTTAGAATAGCAAGGATGCCCACCTGAGAGGTGATGGAATTGAATTCCCTTGTGTTCCCCCTGTAAAAAAAGCCCTGGTGCTTGTGATGATGCTTGCATGTCACTCACTGATAGAGAGAGCCAGTGAATGACAGGGATTCCCCACCCTCCAGCATACCACCTGACATTACCACATATATAGCAATGTCACAACAATGCAATCAATCAGCCCTGGTTGTACTACAGGCAGGGTTTGGAAGCTCCTTGTGCTCCTCACAATTACCTTATGGCAGCACAACACATGAAAGGAAAGAAATGGAGCCCATGCAACACAGCACTCAGGTAGTTGTATCTGCAGACAGCTAACATAACCCTTTAATAACAAGGGTTAAAGACCTACCAAGGAAGGGGAAGCCAAGCAGCCAAAGGGAATGGTCAGGATATGCAACAAGGGGCACCACAAACACACACTGATAGCAGCATTCTCTAGTGACTCATTGCACAAGGTACAAATTTGGGAAGCATGAGATGGGAAATGGAGACCTGCTGGGGGAAGAGGCAACATGCTGCCACTCGCTTTTTGCACACTTGGTCAAAAAACAAAAAACAAAACCCACACACATAACTCACAACTCCATGTCAGAGACAAAAGAGAACAGCAGGAGGAACAATTTTGACAGCGGAAGAGCTCCACCAACATAATATGGTGGTGTCATATTTTGCATTCTGTCATGTAGCTAGGCTTCCATTAAATTCCTATGATCCCTCTGCCAAAAGAGCTTATGCATAGGATTGCACTATTAATCTCTCCTGCTACCGGCTGCAATAATTATTGGCTGTGTGGTGTGTTAATTTCATTTTCAAGCAGAAAAAGGTTCATAGCCAAAATGAACAATGTTTTTTGTTTCTCGCCAACTTGTTGATGCAAGTTTTGCTTGCTTGAGAATTACAATATTCGTCTTTTAGGAATGACCGCTCCCCACTTAAAACGGGGGGCGCCCTTTGCGTGGACGCGTGCAGCCCTGGATCTGGAGTGGCCCCATCAGCATAGGCTTTGCCTTCCCTCAGGTGGGATACCTGGAGGTCCCCGCCTACCCCAGTGAGTTGTCCAATCCCACCTGGGGGAAGCGTTGCCAGGGAAACCAGGCCAGGTAGGGGGAGGGATTACCTGCCCACACAATAGAGGGTGGATCTTAATTGGTAATCGGACCATGGTAACGAGCGTTGGCTGAGCGACATCAGGCATGGCCTGATTGACTGGTTGGAGGATGGCAAAGGGGATTCTCAGATGTAGGTAGTCTTGGCGGCGAGACCGCAATCTTTGCGGTCTCGGGTGGCGGTATCAGGCCTTGGGCGGAATCCTTTAGTCCATCTTCCTCTTTGCGGCGGCGATACCAGGGTTCCCCGTTAAAGGGGTTTTTGAAGGGAGGCTTTGGCCGTACGCCGAAAGGTCGTCATTGCTCTCCCCTGCGGCGGCGTAACGGGGGCGGCTATCTCTGCTTGAACATATGTTCTCCAGAGCCGGCCCATCCCCCCCCCACTGGATAACCCTGATGCTCCCTAGATCCCCGGCTGGGGACTAGGGAGGGAGAACGCCCAATGCCTGAGCCAAGGTCTACCCACATTTGAAATTTAATAAAGTTGTGGCCAATTTAATCCCATAGCACGTTGTCTAGAGTCGTTATTCCACGTGACGGGGGGGACCACTCGGGATCTGGGGACTCCGCCTGTCCACGCAATGAACCTGAAGACACAATTAGGTTGTTTTATATAAACTGTTTGCTATTAATAGTAGTCATATGGATTTTTGTGTGCTAGTAAAATGTTTACTGCAAATGTTGAATTCTTTGGCTTGCCTGCTCAGCTGTTTTTATTTCCCAGGCTCTTGTCTCATAACTTATTTTCAGTGTTTCTTACATCTGTCTTTCAAAGTGTGCAGATTGCAAGACTATGCCATAGCCAACAGCATTCATTGCCCAATATACTGAGTAGTGACAGACAGAGCAATCCAAGGTTCCAGAAGAGACTAAAGGAGTGGAATCAAGCAGTGAATCCACTGCCATGTCTGAAGCCCTGCTATTCTTGCTGTCTAGGGTAGAAGGGGAGGGCAATTTTACAGTTTTTGCCTGTGTTTGCTCCAGGCTACTGGAAAAGGTGCTCACTTTGGATGCATCAACAGCTCTGCTCCACACTGCTCCTGTTTTGCAGCCTTGTGATAGTTACTGCCATTGGGAACACCACTGGTTGTAGTGTGTGCTCTGCTGCAATTTTGGTGGATGTATTGGGGGATGCCCTGTAGAGGTGGAGCCCTGACCTGCAGAGTCTGGTGGAGCAACATGTCGACCTCATCCTAACCCCACCCTGTGGCGTGGATCAGGGGTTACAATGACTCTGTTATTGTAGCTAGTTGGATGCATGTCTCCTAAGAAACTGACATTCTTATCTCAAAGGGCATTGGAAACTATTACAGTCATACCTTGAGTTGAAGTAGCTTCAAGTTAAGTATTTTCGGGTTGCATTCCGCGGCGACCTGGAAGTAACAGAGTGTGTTACTTCCGGGTTTCGCCACTCGCACATGCGCAGACACTCAAAATGATGTCACACGCATGCGCGGAAGCGGCAAAACGCGACATGCGCAGACGCGCAGTCACATCTTACGTTTACTTCAGGATGCGAACAAGGCTCCGGAACGGATCCTGTTTGTATCCAGAGGTACCACTGTATTTGCTTTTACTTTAGCCACTGCTTCTACTTTAGCTACTTAATTTTAAACATTTTTATCTAATTTAATATTATTGTACAATAATAAGGACTAAAGAATAGTAATAGAAAGAGGGGTCAGAACAGATAGCAATAATACATTGTGACAGAGAGTTAAATGAATGTAAATGAATTATATCATCTACTTTCGAGAGGGAAGAAGGGGGCATTCAGAGCAATCAATTTAAGGATTCTAGCTTTGTTGAACTTTTATCAAGAATAAAATGTAGCTCAAACATGGCACCAAATAAGTGTTGCACTCCTGTATCCAGGTATGCTGAAAGGAACAGTTTTCTGTTCTCTTTCTTTTTACCAGGTGAAGGGAATGTTTAACCCTTTTCCATCAACCATTTTCTGCACTTTAAGTCGTTCTTCACCAGCAGATTTTCCCTCTGTGAGGTTCCAAGTCCATGCTTGCAAGGGAAAACAGAGTTGAGAGAAAGCTCTTTGCAGAGTTTTGTTCATTGTGCTGTATCTGTTGAATTAAATTAACATGAAAGCAGTTTATGTCTGCGCTTTTATGAAAGCAGTGGCCAGATGAAGTATATGACAAATTAAAGAGCAAAGTGATCTGCCATGTCAGACATTTATAGCTTTTTAATAAAACCTAAAATAAGGTTTGCTAAGGACACTTTGACACTTGCATTCTTAGAAGGGAGTCTACTGCCCCATGAGGTTTAATAAGAATCCAGGTTGTTTCCACTGAGCATGAGATTTTATTACAGAGCCACTCCCATCCTTTAGCCAGAAGTAGCTGAAATTCACCAAGGTAAATGCAAAACGACTATGGTGAGGAGATGGAAGACCCACTTTAAACATCTGCTGCTGTTGCAACATTCAATCTACATGCTTCCTTTTTTTAAAAAAAAGAAGGACAATGAGGAAGCACATAGCCTACCATCAGAAACATATGGAACATTCTTGGGAGTAGAGGGGAGATGTTAAAAGGTGTGTGTTTGGTTAGAGTTGTTTCCTGTCCCGCACTTCAGTGGGCTGTGTACTTTGTGCACACTCACATTGGTGACAGCGGTGTGGAAGTATTTGATACCTTAAAAGTAGTCTTCATAAAGGGGGTGTTACATCACTTGCTACTGGTAATATTGCAGCTGATAGCCTGGTAATATTGCTACTGGTAATATTGCAGCTGATAGTCCATGAGACATTTGCACATTTATACTCCACTGACAGTTGCAGTTGCTGCGCTACTTAAATTTTAAGTGGGGTGGGGGGATATTATTTGTGTGCAGAAGAAACACACTAGCTCTATGACAAAAGTGTGAGCTTGAGAGGAGCAAGATGTTTGAACCCCAAAGTAACTTAGTAGAAATTTCATGGTTCTTGTATTATTCTTTTTTAAATAATCCTCCGGAGACTGCTTAGTAAGGCTTTAGCATTCTTAATTTTTACAGCATGTCATTGCCAGTTTGTGGCATGTATAACTTTAATCTGGTCTACGTTGTTTATACTGAAAACAACTGGGAATATTCACTGCCCAGGTGTGACACATGGAAGTGAGGGAATTCTGTGTTGAAGATCACAATGGTCTAGAGAAGCAGATTTTCCCTACTAAGCATTTGAAATGTATGTTAACAGAAATTTTGCCTTTTGATGGGTCTTATGATTGCCTTGTTGTCCCTTTTCCTCCTCCTTTTAAAACAAAATAAGGCTTTTGACTAGAAGTCAAATTTCTTCATGACGTGTGGTTTATAGAACACTTTCTTACATGTTATGCAGTTTGCATAACCTTATTTAAGGACATATTTAGTAATACTTTTATTTAATGTGTTATTTTGATGTGGACATCAGCCTTGTGGGAATAATATGTAACTAGTAATTCAATTATCATAATATGTAAAATATATAATTCTCCAATAAATACAGTAAAATACCAAACGTTTGGTGTGTGTGTGTCTGTGTGTGTGTGTGTAAAAGAGAGAGAGGGAGAGATTGTACTTTAAATACATTTGGATTCAGTTACAAGTTACTTCATCCTTTAATTCTTATCAAAACAGTGTGTTTTCTTCATTGTTTTTACAGTAAGATATTGTTTCACAATGGGATTACTGTTATTTTATGAGTTGGACCATATTGAAACTATTTCTTGTGTACATCAACTTTCCAGATATCTTTCCAGTGTATGTGCCCTCTAGCATTCTTTCTATTCCATTATGTAATATTACCCTACACCATAAGCTCAAATCAACATTTTAATGCCATTACAATAATTTTGTAGCCTTTGTAAGACGACCTCTACATGTTTTGTGCCCTGAGGACACCTCTTCTCATTTCAACAGGTGTGCTATTGAAATCTATTAAAATAAGTCTTTTAAAAGGAAGTCGAATACATCAGATTATTGTTACATTGTAGTAGTATAATTAAACAAACGTTAATTTAACCTTGCTGTGTTTGGTACTCATCCTGTGCTTAAAAAAAATATGTGTGTGCTGCAATTTAGTAGCAGAGGTTAACATAGCCATTAAGGACAGGATTATATTTTTAAAAATCACAAAGGGGTGGGTACTTGCTGGTAATCATTAGCAATGACACCAAGTTAATTTTAAATTTGATGAAGTAAGTTCCATTTTATTTTTCAGGAACAGCATCAGTGGCTGTTGCAGGACTTCTTGCTGCTCTACGGATTACTGGCAACAAACTGTCAGATCACACAATACTGTTCCAGGGAGCAGGCGAGGTAATACACCATTTATCCAATTATTATTTTTCCGGTTATTTAACTTATTTTTAAAAGTGAAGGTACATATAGCAGGTGGTGCTGTGGTCTAAACAATTGAGCCTCTCAGACTTGTTGATCGTAAGGTCAGCAGTTTGAGTTTTCATGACAGGGTGAGCTCCCGTTGGTCTGTCCCAGCTCCTGCCAGCCTAGCTGTTTGAAAGCATGGTAGCACAAGCAGATAAATAGGTACTGCTGCAGCGGGAAGGTAAATGGTGTTTCCATGCGCTCTGGCTTCCGTCACAGTGTCCCATTGCACCAAAAGTGGTTCAGTCATGTTGGCCACATGACACGGAAAGCTGTCTGTGGATAAATGTCAGCTCCCTCAGCCTGAATGTGAGATATGCGCCACACCCCAAAGTCAAATTAGACTGGACTTAATCATCCAGGGGTCCTTTACCTTTACATATAGCTTTACTATTGACTAAGGCTAAAAGCACCTAATAAAGTTATATTCCTGAAGCTAAACAGGTCTGAGTGTCTGGATGGGGGTTTGCCTGGGTGGGAACCCTATGTACACCACCTTCCAGGATGAAAGAAAGGCACAACAGATGCATAACAATAAACAAATAAGCTGGCCAGTTAGTACAGTGATACCACAGGTTACGTTTCAGGTTACAGACTCTGCTAACCCAGAAATAGTGCTTCAGGTTAAGCACTTTGCTTCAGGGTAAGAACAGAAATTGTGCTCCAGCGGTGTGGCAGCAGTAGGAGGCTCCATTAGCTAAAGTGGTGCTTCAGGTTAAGAACAGTTTCTGGTTAAGTACAGACCTCCAGAATGAATTAAGTACTTAACCTGAGGTACCACTGTATATAGAACCCAAAGGCTCCATTGAAGCATTTCCTTGTTAAAGATTAACTCTGATACAAGCATTTGGCCCTTGCCTCCCATTCAACCCCCTCGCTTCACCCCCCCCCCATCATCATCATCATTATTTTTTTGTATGAAAATAACTTCAGTTTAAAATTTATAGATTGTGTCTATTAAGTTTTCTTCTTCACATTCACATACAATACATCCCCTTGCAGTTACCTTCAGTCCTTCCCGTCATAATATTTGAAGACTATCACCCAAAAGAATCAATTTATTAACCAGATGCAAGGTCAATTAGTAAAAAACAATAATGACTACCACCACACAAAAAAATATTTTTCATGGCATAAAGCAATTGGTAATCTAGTGTTACCTTCATATAGGTTTAGAGCACTGAAAAGCATATCTATATTGTCTGAAGTTCTCAGTCCTGCTTTTCCTTTCCCCTACCTAAGATTTGTTGTTGTTATTGCTGGTGTTGTTATGATGATCAAGAACTGTATGCAAGATGGAAACTAAATGGCTATTGTCCTTTGAGCCTTACCATCTACCATGTAGATAGATAGATGTCAGTCTTATTGAGTAGCCTGGGAGCTTTTATGACTCAACAGAGTTGTCAGATATTGTTTATGTCTACTTGTGGTCTCTAATGTTGTATTCATCCTTTGGAATTTTTGGAGCCTGCTATGTGTATGTCACATAACCTTTTTAGAACGTGGCGGGAGGAGGTCCATTGGGTGCCATGTCACAGCTATTATAGGACATCTGTTTGAAGAAACAAGCTTCTTGCCTAGTCCAGCTTTCTGTCATAACTTACATGATAACTTTCTAGCATGTCTCCAAGAGATGCCATTTTCATTGGACACCAAATCAGAAAAACAGTAAGCAGTTGTTTCAAAATTAAACAGATATGGATTATTCAAGCATCATGTTTGCTTCTCACTCTTCCTCATATATATCTCCTATATCGAGGGGCCAAACTGTGGTCTGTGGACCACCAGAGGTACAGGAGTTTTTTTAAGGTAGGCTGTTTCTACAGTTATCATTGTTACTGTGGCTAATAGGTTCTAAAAGAGTAAAGATAAGCTATACAACTTGAATTTCATGACCTAATTATTTTTTCTCTCCTTTTTCTTGTTAAGGCAGCTCTGGGGATCGCCAATCTGATTCTTATGGCCATGGAAAAGGAAGGGATACCGAAAAAGGAAGCCATCAAAAAGATATGGATGGTTGATTCCAAAGGATTAATTGTAAAGGTGATGCAGATTTTTCCTTATTCTACAAATGCATATTTGAAGTATTCCACTTTTTCTGTACATTATTGGTTGAAACAACATATATATGTCTCAGTCAATATGTTCTTAGGTCTCAGTGATGTCTCCTTTTCCTTACACTTACATGTGTTAGAGGTGGCTAAGTAACCCAGTAAAAGTGAAACTGGGTCAGCGTTTTTTGGAAATATAATTATCCCCATAATTTCCTTAGGTGATATTCTTTTACCCTAATTTGGATTTTTTTCAGCAAGCTGACTAACATAAACACTAAGGTGAGTGTTTAACTTTGTTTTTATCTTCCATGAACATGTCAATTTATGTGAGTGTGTTCAGCAATGTAAATCATATTGTGTTGTATCAAATGTTAGTCATACTCAGAGAAGACCCATGAAAATTAATGGGAATGACTAAGCTAGGTCCATTCATTTCCATGGGTCTGAATAGAACTTAGTTTGATACAGTCCCTTGAAGTTATTTATCAAAAGGAGAAAAGAAATGCGAATATAATAGAGAATTCCTTGGGCCGCCAGATGCGATCATGATACAACTCGGAGAAAATGATGTAGCTGATAGGAAGGGCATCACCCTCATATTGGCAGGAACTGCAGATCTCGTCGCCCTGCGGGCAACACACCCTAGTTTGACCATCTTCTGGTCTGAGAACCTGGAGCAACACCACTGGTGAGGTGCAGCACTGCCTGCATAGCACAGTTGGGTGGTCATATCATATGCCACCCTGGCAACACATTTGATAAATTGGACTTATACCAGCCTGACAGAGTATACTTATCACCAAGTGGCAATGAGGCCTGGCTGATGGATATTTACTGGGGCCTAGGGGATTGGTTGCATATGTGATTGGTTTGTTGTTAAGCTGGCAGGGAGGGGCTGACTCAGATGGCAGAAAAAGGTATTGGGTTGGATCCATAGTCCAAGTGCAGGAGAGTCTGTCTGGTGGTCCAGACAGGGGGCTATCGGACTATAGAACATCCTACTGGCATCCTGGTGGGACCGCCCCATTTGATTTGTGTCATGGGGAGACACAGGATCGACCCTGAAGGAGCAATCAATCAGCAGGTGGGTTGATTGATTCAGGATGCATACCCACTGCCTATGCCATAGCCTACTACATCAGTAATAAAAAAAAGTTACGGCCAATTTCAGTCCCATAATATTGTCTTGTCATCATTTCTATCATTATAAGATCACCACTCACATCACCAGCCTGCTGGGCTTAGGCCTACAAACATGAAGTTATTTATCAAAAGGAGAAAATAAATGCTGATATAAGAGATAATTTCCTGCTGATATTTTCCTTTATGTTTGCCAGACTTCTACTTAAAGTTCAGCTGTGTTGCCTCAAATAACTCTATTGCATAGTGATGGAGAGGAGATCATGCCCTTCCTACATGCTGTGGTTTGCTATGGTATCAGCAGTGGTTAGAAATTCAAAGCTGCTGGGTGACTACATCAGTTACTTTTACCTCATTTCTTCCCCCTGCCAGAGCTAAGACAGAAACATATATTGCAAGAACCAAAATAAAAGTGGTCAGTTAGGTTATAGTTTTGAGATTCTTAAAATTAACAAGAAAAACAAAATAATACAGCTGATTTATTCAACTTCTTCATATGCTGTTTGCATAGTTTTTTATGTTTGGACTTAGTGAAAAGAAACTTTGATTTGCTATTGTATTCTCATCCTTCCCTCAGTTGATGTCTTTCTCTTGTCACCATGTGTGTATAAATGCATTCTACTCCCCTGGGTCTTTAATGACTGGTGGATTGGAATAGTGAGACTTGAAGTGGAGTGTGCTTTCACATAAAACTGTAAAGTTTAAAGCTTTATGATGCAGT